>NC_136005.1:5775351-6122851 GCF_048128805.1 Centroberyx gerrardi
ACAGCTGTTGATTTCATTCCGTTTCACCTCACGCTCCCTGGGGGAGGCAACAATACCTGGAATACGATTCATATTTAAAACACAATGTAGTGTAACTGCAACCTCAGCGAGCTCTGATTGATTTACTAGTCTGCCATATAGCTGAAAGGCAAACACACACACACACATGCACACACACACATACACTCAGGTGCACATTTCAAACTTCTATAAAAAGCCTTCTTTGACACATACCAAAATAACAAGCAAGCAGCTCGCCTCATAACATCAACTCAGCCATTACCTAGCTTTCAACCACACCTATTTATAACATATAGAAACGACTCTGTCTTTTATCCAGGAAAGGTTTCCAGCAACGCCCTCCGTCACATGCACATGCTCACCCGGCGCCATCACAGTTTCCCACTGCAGGCCGTTGAGCAGCTCCACTGAACCGGTTGGGGGTTCAGTGCCTTGCTCAGGGGCACCTCAACAGTGGCTGTTGAGGGAAAAGAGAGCGTTTCTCATTCACTTTCTCGCCCAGTCAGCATCTCCTGCATCTCTCCTGCTTCAGTACTGCAGACAATTCTTTCTTGAATGTTGGAAAGTGGAATAAAATAAGGCTGTTTTTAGCGAAAAACTGGAATGTCTCTCAGCCAACTATTTACCGGACTACACCTTGTGCATTCCAATTGCGAAAAAGAGAGGCAAAACTTGAATTTCCCAGTCTATTTCCTCTTGGTAATGGGGCCAAAGTGCAGCAGCAGCAGCTCAGCCAATATGAAGTAAAACGTTCTTCTACAGCTTCTACAATGAATACATATCTGTCTATCTATCCACCTCGTTTCCTCCGTACCTTTGTTTAACACCGCCATACCTTGGCAGTGACTCCCGGCTTGATTCTGATGGTTTTTTTTGCAATCAACAATGGTCTCATTACAAAGAGAAGAAGGGAGAAGAAGGGGGGGGGGAGTAATTTACTTGATAAGATAAGGCCGGCGCGATTTTCTTTGATTTGTTGCTTTGTCTGGCCGAACCTGCAGGCTGCTCTGATGACTCCTGGGTGGATATGGCTAATGAATAAAAGCCGCTCCACAGTTAGCAGCCTTGATAAGTCAAGTCACATGAGGTCGTGCAGACGCTAATAAATATGAAGTGCCTCAAAGTTCACATTGGAGAGACAAGAGAGCGGGAAAGATAGATTATGATTTGCGTAATATTGGAATAATAATTATGGTGACCTCCTCAACAGTCTTATTTATGTGTTTTTAAAGCTGCATTTAAATTGAATCGAAGGGAGACAAACAGGTAGAGGAGAGAGAGAGACGTCCATGCAAACACACACAGATATGCACACAAACATGCATCATCTACATATGCTATAAAATAGCTAAATTAGCATTTTGGCTGTGGCTGGCAGGGTTTTCTATTCTACCAGACACTTTGGCAGGTTGCCAGTCTCTCTTCTATTCAAAGAAACAAATTTATCTAGAAAAATAATTAAAGTAAAACTCTGAATTTTTTGAATCCACCAGCTGCTGCGACTGAGATAAGTCTGGGGGTGAGAAAGTTCGTTTCCTGCCCTGTGTACATCTGATCTAGGTTCGGGTTCAGCATCGCCACTTCCCCCTGATACCAGCTCAGGTTAGCAAAGTGTGAAGGCGAAACTGATCCCCAGTCAGCAGACAACATCCCCGAACTGTGCGAGTCTGTGTGTCTGCGTGCAGAAATTCACCTGGCGCCTCTTCCTCTCTGAGGGATTTTGGGCATTAGCGGTGCGGGCTAACATTGTGACAGGTGAGTGTCAGGACTCGCTAACCCCGTCCCAGACACATTTAGCTTGCAAACAAACATGTCAAGTCTGCCGGAGGGGTTTTAGCAGCCAAGAATCTGCCCTTACTTCACCTTCACGGACCCCAGACACGTTTCTATGGATTCTGTGTATCCTTACATGAGAACAAAGGCTGTCTGACAGGCTGGCCTTGTGGTTAGAGAGGCCGACCCGGTACCAAAAACTCACAGATTCAATCCCCAAGGCCATTGTGAGTCCATCAGCTGCCATGTGTCCTGTCAAAGTGTCCTTGAGCAGGAAAATGAACCCTATTTACTCACTCATTGTAAGTCACTCTGGATAAGAGCATCAGCCAAATGCCTTCAATGTAGCTATAACAATGAATTCAAATAGACAGATTGTTTGCAGTAAAATTAAAATGATGCAACATCCAAACCAGAGACAAAAGACAATGAAGAATGAGTCTTGTGAAAACAATAATAGAATATGTGCCAACAGTCTGCTGTATTTTCCGATGCATTCCTTCCCAGCCTGATACAGCAGAGCGCAAAGAAAATAACTATTGAATATGGCTTTATTCATTGAGATAGCCAAGAGATAGAGAGAGAGAGAGAGATAGAGAGTAAGAGGAAGGAAGGGAGGGAGAGAGAGAAAGAGGAAGGAAGGGAGAGAGAGAGAGAAGAGAGAGTCAATGCAGATTCCCAGCTTTGGGTGTGGCTGCTTGTGATTGAGAGAAAAAGAAAAAAAAAAAAAAAACTCATCCAGGGCACACTCGTTTATAACCTTGTTTGCAAGTCTCCATAGACTTCAGTGAAAGCAGAAAGAGAAAGAGAAAGAGAAAGAGAGATCAGGAGTCAAGGAAAGAGAGGGTGAGGGAAAGAGAGCGGGCGGGCGAGAGATGGGAGTGTATTAGAAAAGGAGAGATATTCAAAATAGAGACAAAGAGGGAGGGAGGGATAGGAGCAAAATGGAAAGAAAGAGATGGGAATGAAAGGCGAGGGGGGGGGCAGCAAGGTAAGAGAGGGGGAGCAGGAGGGAGGAGAGAACAAGGAGGAGAAGAAAGGAGGGAGGGGAGAGGAGAGGATGGAGAGCAGCAAGACGCTCTCTTGTATTCCCCACAGCCTCTGCGCTTCTTTCACTGCCACCGTGTTTTTGGCATGCTGACATGCAGCGTCCTTCAGAGACAGTGTGTGTGTGTGTGTGTGTGTGTGTGTGTGTGTGTGTGTGTGCCTGAAGTGTCCGTGTTTAACATGCAGCCTGATGGGAACTGTCTTTGCTCATTGCCTTACTGCCGCCCGGGGACTCATCTTCTACCTCGCTGCTCTCCTTCTCTTTTCTCTCCTCCTCCACTCCTCAGTCCTCCTCCTCTTCCTCTTCCTCCTCTCCTTCCCCCCTCTTTTTTTCCCCCCCTCTTCTCCCTTTTCACTCCGCTGCCTCTGTGCCAAGCAGGGCATCCATTCATAACAGCTCGATAGCTCTGGCAACACACTATGTAGCAGATAGCAGCACAGCTTCCCTGACCAAATATATGAAAATGTGATAGCAGCGACTTGTCCTACGGGAGCTGTGTGTGAATTTCAATGGCAAAATTATTGTTGGCACAGAGGATGGTGTGTGGGTGTGTGTGTGTGTGTGTGTGTGTGCACCTGTGTGAGTGAGGGAGTGAGTATGTGTGTGTATGTGTGGAAACTTGTGATTATCTGAATGCGTCTCAGAGGCACTGCAAGGATAAACACACACAATCATACACACACAAACACTAACATGCACTTACTCACTCACTCACTCACTCACTCACTCACATACACAATTCACTTGTTCAATAGGGGGTTGGCTATTGTCTTGTCTCCGCTGTCTGTTGGCTGTGAGCAGTTTAATAGCAGGGTTTCAGACGATTTTGTCAGTTATTGCTGACACAACAAACAGAACTCAGTCACATGGGAACGCAAAGCCATAATGCATGTACACACTTACATAATGCTAATGCATAAGTATTATGTACAATGCATTATTCACACAATAATAAACACAAATACACACACACATACACACACACACAAATGAAACATGTTATAAAGACTCATACTCTCTGTCACACACACACACACACAATGAGGAATCCTGCTTGTTCACTAGGGGTGTAGCCTAGAAAGAGCTGGAACTGGGCATTGAATAAAAGCAATGGCTTTTTGAATGGCCGAGCTCCACAAGAGAGGGGC
This sequence comes from Centroberyx gerrardi, assembly GCF_048128805.1. NCBI lineage: Eukaryota > Metazoa > Chordata > Actinopteri > Beryciformes > Berycidae > Centroberyx > Centroberyx gerrardi. Next base: position 5,779,342 of record NC_136005.1, read on the forward strand.
TTAGCACCCAGCTTAACCATTCTGTTTCAATAGCTACTGAGTCTCTCTCTCTCTCTCTCTCTCTCTCTCTCTCTCTCTCTCTCTCTCTCTCTCACTCTCTCTCTCTCTCTATCCATGACTCTCGCTGGCCATTGATACAGTCATCCACCAACATATCAGATCGCCTTACAGTGCACTTCCACCACAGCATGTAATGATTGTGTTCAATCTAATTAAAGATGGCTGCTTCTCGTTACACCCGGAGCAGCTGCCTGTGCGTCTGCAGTGAGGGGCAAAGCCCCGATGCGGTCCGCATTTTCCGCATGCCGGTGGCTTCCAATTACTTTATAACAGTCGAAAATATACCGCGGTGGAAGCGACCAAAAGTCCTTGAGGTTTTCTTGTTTCTTTTCTGCTTCTCCTCGGAAACTTCCACAGAGCAGGATAAACAAAAAACAGAACCAAAATAGGAGCCGGGGACTACCCCATTAGCTTGGCCTCGCGCTACAAAATACTAACAGCTGTCATTTGGCTCATCCAGGCAACCGGCGGTGATTTATGAAGACGTTGCGGGGTAATTATTGAGTCAATTATCACCGCCAGTCATGTTAATTTCCCAGGTATGCCCTCATTTACCTGTGAGGAAGAAAAAAAAAGGAGAAGGGTGGGAAAAAAGAAAGGGAGAAAAAAAAACGGCTGATGGGGGAGTTTAATAGATGAGTAATTATACTCAAGCCCCCTCCCTCCCTCCCCCCCGCTCTCCTGTCCTCTCTTTTCAAAGAGAGGGATAAGGAGGTCCAGGTGACGCGCGCGCCCCTCGGGCCGACCGCCGCTTCTCACCGCGGCTCGTTAAGGAGGCCGAGCGCTCGTTACGGTTTACCTGCTCACCCAGTCATTAGCCAGTCGGGTCAAAGACGCAGGGAACAAAAGGGAGGTTAGGGCAGTTAAAGCCAGGAATGCGACCCGCCAGGTCACGGCTTTGTAGGCCTGTGTCAGAGAGACACTCTCACACACACACCCAGTAGATTAACACACGTAAATCCACACACTCGCACGCACACGCAGATGACATAAAAGCAGAGAAATCTCATACACAACAAACAAGCTGGGGAGTGGCACTCTATGTAAAACAATTAACGTGCAAATCCTAATAGGTAGCGCACGGCATCGCTAATCCAAACAGGAACCTGAGACAAAGGCCCAGATGCACGCACACAAAACCCCTCACACACACCTGATGCTGCTTCAACAAAACACCGGGCACGAACTGGGCAGGCCGCCTGCTCCGTCCTTTCTCTCTCCTTCACCCATCCTTCCTTCCACCGCCTCCTCCTTTTTTTTTTCTCCTTCCGTTCCTCCTTTCTCTCTACCTCCGTGACCGAGCCTCTCCTTCACGCAAATGTAGCTCTCTCTCTCTCTCTCTCTCTCTCTCTCCCTCCCTCTCTCCTTAGGTGTGTGTTTGCTGGCTAACTAACTAACCAGAGCCATGGGAGCTTTGGAGAGCCTTAGTCCATGTTTCCACCCAGCAGCACCTTGGCAGCAGCAGCGCTCTCTTGCATGAAATAGCTGGATACAACCCCATTCCTGTCTCCCTTTTTTCATTCTTTGCACCGTGAACGCCGGTTAATGGTCTATGATGACAAACAGCTGCGGATTAATTACTGCAGTTTATATATTTATTTTGAGGACCCGGCTTTTATTTTATTTCTGAAGCGGGGGCGGTGGCAGATAAATGTGTTTATTTGTTATTTGGCGTCATTAACTTGGAGTAAGAGGTGCAGGGGAGAGATCATTATTATTTATTGCTATTTTGTTTCTCGATGCCACATACCCACAAATGGCTGGGTGAGATTAATCACGTCGATCTGTTTTGGAGTGGGATAAGCTCTCTCTCTCTCTCCCACTATCTCTCTCGCTCTCTCTCCCTCGCTCTCCCCTCGCTTCCACAAAGATCTTGTCGGACCCGCATTCTTAATCGCCACTCAGTTAATTAATCTCACACTTGGCTGCTGTAATAACTTGACTTGTTAGACCTCCTCTCTGCAAATGGACTTCGCCTCTTTAGCAGCTAAAAGTGCCGGTAACGAACCAGCCAGGAGAGAGAGAGAGGCGTAGAGAGCATCCAGAGCGTCCATAAAAACCTTAAAACATGGCCAATGTCAATGCTAATATCTGCCCGACCTTACATGTACATTACATTTACATTTTAGCCGTTTAGCTTACGATCCTGTAAGTGGCTTCCAATCAGTGCTGCGGTAGCATAAGCTTCAATTCCTGGATTGCCAATACTGCAAGCGACCAAGTGTAAGATGAATGCAAAGGTCAGCTGATGAAGGATAATAGATGCAACAAAATATTCCTGTGACTCTAGAAGTATCAAATAAGATAGAGAAGTGCTGTGTTTAAAGGTGCTATGTGCTATGTTTTAACATCAATAAATCATTATCACATTAATTTTGAGACATTAATATAATTACTCTAAACAAACAAGACCATTGTCGAGAGGATCGGCAGCCTCTACCGGCCTCTACACTGCATTTTACATTCATTTCAAGAAATCTGCGAGATTGCTTTACAGCACAGAGGGAAAATGCTGTACAGCACAAAACAGGAAACAGGAATGGTAATGCACAACTTTATTCCAGTTCCACTTTTCTAACTGCATTGTTCACACTTGACGGTAGCTTACCTCGTCTGATTAAATATTGGCTTTAATCAAGGGCTGTTACCGGCTCTTATCCTTGTGCTTGCTCTTGAAAACAAATGAAGAGCAGCGCTAGGGAGAGGGAGGTGGAGGGGAGGGGGGCAACTAGCAACATCCTCTTTGCAACAAGAAACAAACGTTTTTTAATGGGAAATTTGGTGGTAATTTTGAGAAACACAAAATGCTACATGTAGCACCATTAAACAAAAGCAAGCAGGGGAGGGAAAATAAGGAAAAGGAGGATGTGATTGGAGTGTGGATGACACTGAAAGACTGGGGGACGTTACACACTGACATGTAGCATCCACTCTCTACCTGTTCTCATCCCAGCTCAGCATTATCTGCTCCGTCTCGCGGTCAGGGATCGGTGCGGTCCCAAGCCTAATCACATATTAATGTATTTAACCTATGGAGAAACCGCTCGATAGATGGCCACAGCACAGAATCCCGGCTCCGGGCAATTAAAAGAAATTGACGGATGGACGGACAGACGTCCAAGGCTGCCGGGGTCCATATGGCGAGGGGCTTTCAGAGGCCCACTCCAATTACATAAAGACCTCTGTGCATTGGCATGACACACAGAGGACCCCAGACAGCAGCACCGGAGAGAGAGGGGATAAATCATACAGCGGTTAGTGCCACACACACACACACACAGATACACACACACAGATACAGTGACAGACTGGCAAGGACACAAGTCCCCAATATGCACAGGTTTCACACACTCACATTTGTGTTATTACACTTATGAGGACCTTCACTGAATACATTCATTCCCTAAACCCTAACCTTAACCTCAACCTTCTCTACTACATACCTAAACTTAACCCTTACTCTAACCTAAACCTAATCCTAATTCTAAACTTCACCCTAAACCCCACTCCTATCCCTTAACTAGCTCCTTAAAGAAGTGAGAAGCAGCAAAATTCCCTCACTTTGCAGAAATTTCCGCATCTTTCTATCCTTGTGGGGACATTTGGTCCTCATAAGTATAGAAATACAAGATCACACAATCACATGCACACACACAGACCCGCATGGACACAGAAATAAAGCCTGTGACAAACTGAGGTTTCACACACACACACACACACACACACACAAGACTCATCCTGTCACTGTCCTAGCAAGATGGATGTCTATATAATCTTGCTATGATTATAGAACCACTTGCATCCACTGATCCATGCTCAAGGACCCTCGCACACTCCAGCAAGTCCGCTAAACCCGAGCCGGCCGGCCGGCCTACAGTTTGTGTCTCAGCTGCTCTCTCATCTGCCTCCAACACTGCTGTCCTTTAGCCCCTAAACAGCAACATAAATCTGAGAGGAAGAAGCTGGCCGTACATCAGGATAAAGGAGGTGTAGGGGGGCGCTACCTAAACAGGACGTGAGGTAAGTTGAAGTGTCACTGGTTGAAGGATGAGGAGGACAAATGAGATCAGGGAGGGAGTGAGGAGGTTTGTATTTTTCTCCTCTCCCCTTTTTTTTCTCTATATGAGATATATATTGTTTCTGTTGTCTGTCTGTCTGTCTGCCTCTCCCTCCTTTCTCCATCCCTCCCTCTTTCTCCAGGGACACACAGGAGGGAGAGTGCAAAGTATGAGCCACCCTGGCTAATGTATTATTCACTCTTCATTGATGTGTAACTAAAGCTGGCAGTTAGAGGTGGGGGGATCACCAATACCCCCCCCCCCCCCCCACACACACACACACACACACACACACACACACACACACAGAAGCTAAAGCCACAAGGCCACCAGGCACCCATTGATTTATGTGCTGACACACACATATGCATGTTCACGCCCACTTCAGCATGCACACACACTCACACACACTCACTCACACACACAGACACGCACACACTCACACACACACACAAACACATATTTTCCTGTATCTAAATCAGCTATTTCCATCTTGACTGGGAGTGTGTGTGTGTGTGTGTGTTTGTGTGTGTGTCTGAAGTGTGTGTACGTCCAGGGACAGAGAAGGTCGTCTGGGGATTTCACCAGGAGCACAACAGTATTGGTGCTGCATTATCAGCATCGGTGGTCGTGTTTGTGTGTGTGTGTGTGTGTGTGTGTGTGTGCCTATATTCTTGTGTGTAGCCCTCGAGGCAAACATCCTAGGGAGCCAAATACAGGTTATATGGCGGCTAACGTGATTTACTGTGATAAAGTAAAAAAGAAAATATTATAGAGAGTGAAGTGAGAAAACAGGGGCAGATGGGAGGTGGATCAAAAGGAGAGAGGTTTTCTGAAGCTGTATGGGGTTTCCTATATATACTTGCAGGGGTCAAAGGACGATAAGGTCAGGCTATAGACACAGTCAATAGTCGATCTATGCATTAACCTCCGTGGTTTTGACAGCCCACTCCATAGTGTTGTGTCAATATTGGCCGGACATTGACCACCAGAGTGGCTGATGGTATGAAATGTGACAGAGGAGAGTTAGGAGACATCTAGGCTGAGGAAGAGGAGGTGAAGCTGGTCTGAACCGGGTTAACGAAACGAGATCTGACGGGTGAAGGAAAGGGATTCAACGGGTTTTGAAGATGTGCTTTCTTATTGTTTGTTTGGTCTCTTTCTTTCTTCCACTTCTTTCTTTGCCTCTCCACACCCACATATACACACACACACGTATTCACACGCACATATAAGTGCACACAGATAACGAAAGATGGGAATATTGTTCGGCACCAACGGTCACAACTGCTTTTTCCGCTGACCACACCCACTGTAAGAGATCTGGGGCTGTCTGTCAACAGAAGTAATGGTTGACTTTTTGATACTTTACCCCCAACCCTCCCCAACCTGCCTCGTCAAGATCCTTATAACACAGCCTGTGGCGAAGATAGCTCGTCGAAAAATAACAATCCCCCTGTTTATGCCTAAGCTCACCCATTAGCACAAGTGTTCAGCTGGGTTCAGCTCTGTTGTGGCCCGTGGCGGTGAAATCTGAGGGGAATAAACAACAACGCGGTGCAGGTTTGTTTTTCTCCCAAGCTGGAGACACGGGAAATAGGATGCACCAGAAATATCAGCTCTGCTATGTTTCCATCCATCCAGCTCATATGTGTTCCATCTACCTTACACACACACACACACACATGCAAATACACAAGCCAGACCTCCTGGTGGTCCGTGTGAGCTAGGTGGGGTTGGTAATGCTCCGAACCGCAGGGTGTGGATCAGCGCCGGCCTGATTAGTCATCGGCCCTGACCCCGAACCAGCCGAAGTGGGTAGAAAAACTAATGAGTCCCCGGGGCCGCCGGCCAGTAAATCTGACTCAGGACAGTGTTTATGGGATTCAAACCGCACCGCACAAGGCCGCAGCGGATGGGCTCACTGACCCTGAACAGTGACTTCATCATCGAAACGCAGGGGAAAAAGGCTTTTGGGCAGGGTGTTTGCGGTACTGCCTGGTAGTTGCGGGGCTTAAGAGTAATTACGGGAGTGCGCTGACGTTATGCTACTGACATACTTCACCATTTAAAAAGGTGTTACGGAGTCTGCAGTTTGGACCTGCTGCCTTCCCATGCTCGCAACAAGCCCCTGCTGAAAGGAGAATATCAATAAATCATGGCGGAGTTCAATCTGCAAACCCCTCGGCGCTCTGGGAAAGTGTTAATATTTCACCAACACGAAGCCTCCCGTTCAGATTCTCTTCCATATCTAATGACTGTCGAGGCTCAACACACCCGGACCGCTGTATCCCTGGGTTAACGAACAGGTGAGGAATTACTTAGACAGACGGAGATGGAAATTGATTTTTTTAAGTGTTGCCTCATTATCCCATGTGGGGCGACTTTATCCAGTAACACAGAAACACAACACCAGACAGCGTGGGGTGTGTAACGTCAAGGTCACGGGGGTGTTATGGTTTTGTGTGCGCGCAGACAGCGTGGGGGCCGGCGCTCCGCGTTGAGACTGTATGGATCGTCTGGAAGCAGGGCCATTAGTGACGAACTAATTAGGGGAGACCAAGTGGTCTCCAGCACCGGTCGAAGCCAAGATTCATAAATAAGTAAGTGCAGGGGCAGCTTGGTCGCTTAATTAACAAAGCGTGAAAAAAAGGGCGTGAATCCCAAGAGGGCCAAACCCAATCTGGTTGCGAGGGTGGGCTATCAGCAGCGATCCCGTCTCTCCCGGTGGCATTGATTGATGGCGAGCCAAATTGAATCTCTAATCATCACCACCCTTTTAGTTCCTGCCCCCCTAGGGATTTACATAGGCCAAAAGTGGCACGGGGGTAATGCTTTCGTATCCTTTTCTTGACACTAGTGGCATAAACATCGACCCCCCCCCCTCCCCTCTCTCTCTCTCTCTCTCTCTCCCTTTTTCCCTTGACCGTCCCCATCTGGCCGGGGGGTTATCTGACCCCTCTGTGTGTTCTCCCTCTCACTTTCATGTCCCTGCCGATTGTTTTCACACTCCGCGCTGTTCGGCTGAGGTATTTAAAACCCCGACACCTCACGCGCCTCGCACTTAGACACCCTCTGCCACCTAAAGCAACATATCCAGTTACGGTCCATAGAGGCTCTCTTGCCTTTCCTTTCTTTTTCTTTTTTTTTCTTTAACTCTTCCATCTGCGCTTATCTTTTTTTTTTTTATGTCCAGGCTGACAGGCAAGGAACCTGTTCTGTGAAAAAGGCCGAAGGCGACAGCGGCAGGATGAAAGAGAAGTGCGTGTCAAACCTGTCATGTAAGTGTCAGTGCTTGAACCTGGCTCTTCTTTTTTTTTTTCTTTTTTCTGCATACAGAAACACCATTTGGCCTTCGTGAGATACAGGAAACAATGTCGTTCGGGGGGAATGAGGGGAGATGACGCGCCCTCGCCTTGTCGTTTAACTGCAGACTTTCCTCTCTTCACACACAATAGGGGAAGTCATCTTGACAGTCAGGCCCTTATCAAGGAGTGGGCAATAACAAAGGGTCTCTGGGCAGTAAATAGCATCTGTCTCCCTGCTGCTTACCGCCGCTGCCGGGATTTTGATATCGCAAGGACGGGAGATAACAGCAGAGGGAAAATAATACTGCAATTAGGACCTACTGTAACCCCGATAAGGTGCGGCCACAGGAGAGGGGACTGAAGAGGAGCAGAGGGCAGAACGATGGACAAAAAGGATGGGATGGAAGAACAAAGGACGAGAATGACAGTTAAAGAGAAGGGGCGGAGGGATCATAGGCTGGGAGTGAGGCTGGGAAAGGGACAGGGCCAAGGAGAGTGACAGGGAGGTGAAGAGCGGGAAGGTAAACAGAGCGAAGAAAAGGAGGCTTTGTCTGCGGAGGATTTTGTTTAAAGCCCACCTGTTTCGGTGGGAAGCCTTGAACCTTTGGGTTCTTCCTCTTTGGCACAGCACCGCGCCAGGCTGTCTGGCTGGCACAATGCAGGCAGGAACCTTACAGTTGCTGGTACCTTCTGATTACGCTCTGCTAAATCCCCACAGCAGGTATACAGCACCCGACTTCCTCCAATCACAAGGCAATAAAAATTATCGGTCCGTATAATTCAATGACCATCTAATCGAAGAGTAAACTTCGCCGTTGTATAAAAAGAGACTCAATGTTTAGAGATGAGACTGCGATTTATTGCATTTGATAACCAAATTAAACAAGGCCTTGAGTTTCTCATAAATCTGGCACCTAACAGCTAATGAGACCATGATGCTTTGCTATTGTGAAGCTTCCAGTGCGAGGTTTTGTGTTTACTTCTCCCCTATTCTGCCCCTTGTTCAACTCTAATTATTTCTTTCCATCTGCCATTGACTCACCCATTCTGACACTATCGGAGATCACATCTTGAAATCGTCGCACAATGTTGCCATTGATCGGTGCTGGCTTGCTTGTCAGATTCATTAAAAAACCTCTGGCAGATTCCTTCCAGACTGCATCAGAGCCTAGACCTTTCATCTAGGAGCAGTGTGTGTGTGTGTGTGAGAGAGAGAGAGAGCAAAACAGAGAGAGAGAAAGAGAGAAATAGAAAGAGAGAGAGGGGTACTGAGGGAAAGCCGCAAATCTCTCTTCCCAGGCACATCCTGCTGTAGCCGGGATGAAGCCGGTGTCAAGCTGGAGACGTGGAGGATAGAGCGGTGGCAAACGTCCAAGCCAGGAGATTACAATCTCTCTGCTCAGATGGATCTCACCATCCCAGAACCCACTGCTGCTCTGTTCCTCACCTCTCCACACCCCTTCCTCCTCCTCCTCTTTTCCCCCTGACCCCAACTCATTTTACCTCGGCTCCCTGCAGCCGCTCTCAGGCCGCTCAGTCCGCATTGTCGCTTCTCTCAACGCCTTTTGAAATGAACCAGCTGGCCAATAAACGGAACCAAGTGGCTTTTGAAAATGAGAGCCTTCTCATTTTGCCTCTCTCTTTCTCACCCTTGCCGGCCTCACACATACACACACACACACACACACACACACACACACACACGCACAGCTCCAACTCAGAGGGGCTTTAATAACTGATAACCCTTCTGACTTTGACTCGGTGGGGAGGACGGGGCATGGCGAGAGTTGGACCCCGCCACACACATCCCTCACCTAGCCAAGGCTAGAGGCTCAAACTCCGGGGTGGAGGGGGGTTGGTTAATGCCTCGTGAAAAAGACGGGGGCCGCCCTGGAAGCAAATGAGCTTCCACCTGGCTGAAATCCGCCACCCGCTATCTGCAGCCTTCCCGTCATGTTGGAAGCCGCAGCACTACGCACTAGTGCAGTCTGGTAAAGGTAAAAGGAAGGTCAGATACTGTGTATAAACCCCCGGGAGAAGAAGAAGAAGACGCCTTGCCTTCTTCTTGATCTTCTTTTTCTTTTAATCCTCTCTCACTCCACATACACACTTCTACGCCATCAAAACGCCATATTTCTGGGGATCCAAAGAGGATAAGAAACGAGGAGTCTTTGAACTGTCGGGATGTCTCCAGCTCCCTCTCCTCCTCCTGCTCTCTGCGCCCCCCCGCTGCTCTGCTGGGACGGGGAGGAAGGGGCTGATCGATGGGGTCTGACAGCCACGCAATGAATGGAACCAGCTGATTGATTCATTAGCAGGAGAGTGGATGGATCTGGGCACTGACCCTAAGAACAGGGGGGGGTGTGGAGGTTTGGGGGTGGGGGTGAGGATTTGTGTGTGGGGGTTGCGGGCATGAGTTTGGGAGGTGGTAATGTGTGTGTGTGTGTTGTTCTCGCTCTGTGTGTATGCATGTGTGATTAAGCAAGCGTTCATGTGTTTTATGTGTGTGTGTGTTGAGGGGTCAGAAGGGGTTTCCATAGGGTGTGAGAGGGGAAAGGGAAGCCGTTTGTGGCCTGACTTGGCACAGGGGGGGGGGGTCAGCTCCATTTTGTCCTGCGCTTTCATCTGCCACATCACAATTAGTCTTTCACAGCACTCGACTTCAAATCCCTCTGTTAAAACCACCGCTAGGAAACCTCCAACTTGCACACTGGATACATAGGAATATATAAAGGAAATTGCATATATAACACTCAAACTATCCTTACAATTTTAGTTTTTATATACACTACCAGTCAAAAGTTTGGACACACCTCATTGAATGTACTATGTTTTTTAATTACCTTAAAGCCATTTTGATCTAAATGCTTGAAATTTGTTTTTTTAGACAAATATAAACAGTGAAGTTGATCCTATGTATGAATTTCTTTCCAAAACCTTCGCCTTTCCATCAAGGCAAAGGGTGGCTACTTGATAGTTTTGATTTGTTTAACACTTTTTTGTCACTGTGTCAATGTGGAAAATAGTAAAAATAAGGAAAGATGTGGTGTGTCCAAAGTTTTGATTGGTAGTGTATTTTTATCCTAGTTTTAATGTAGAGTTATCTTAAAGTTTTGCTTGAGATAAACAATCCATGCAGCGAGACAAACGTATATGAATAACTAAGACAAGATATCGCGAGCACTTGCTGAAAAAAAAGTCCTGTGTAATGGGGATCCTATATTCTATGAATGAACATGCTGAACCAGTTGCAGTTGATTGCATCTTGCTCCCCAAAGCAAGAGAGTCTGCTGGAGAATCTGCAGCAGAGGAACAACAGCTGAGTGGATTGGCTGAGGATGATGCTAAACCCCCAGGGTGGCCTCCCTTCCCTGAAAACACACCTCGCAAAAAAACCTGCCACACACACAAGACTGGGTGCAAGTGCAGAGGTGCACACACACAGGAGCTCTCTCTCTTGATCTCTTTGTCTCTCTCTCACACACACACACACACACACACTTCACAGCTCTCTTTTCACCAAATGGTCAGGTGTCAGGACTATCTAAGCCATAAAAGGCCAAATAAAAACACACCTACACATTTGCTAGATTGCCCCCAAGAAATACTTCCCATGATAATAGCCAGGCTTTTTTTTTTTTTTTTTTTTTTTTTTTACCTTGTTTTCATTGTCCTCTAAATGTTATGCTCACTTAAACATTAAAGTCACTATGCCATTGAGACTCCGTTTCAACTCGAGCTAAGGTTAAATAAATGCTCCCACAGCTGGCAGTGCCTCCAGGAGGCCGCAGCATGGAACCATGGGGATTATGTAAATGACTTGACAAAAGGTCACGTGTGATCGGTGCTGCTGCTGCTGCTGCTGCCACTGAACTGTATTGGATGCATTTGAGTGTGAGCTGTGCAGAGGGGAACGAACGGTTGAGTTAAGTTGTTCAGCGTGAATTCGGCAGAGGGGGTTCCGGTTCGAGTCTGCTGCCGTTCTGCAGAAGACAAAAAGAAGAAGAGGAAGAAATGGTTCGCAGAGGAGGGGAGCCTTCCTCTCGCCTGCGGGCCTTTTGAAGTGTAGATGAAGTGCAGGTGGAGAGTGTTTTTGACGCCGAGGATGAGAAGCGGGACGAACTGAGGTGTCGGTGGCCTGCTGTAACCCTGCACTTACACTCACACACACACACACAGACAGACCGTTCGCACACACACACACTGTTCGCACACGTTTTCACACATGCGCTGCGGCTAATTACAGTGGACGTTTGCGCCCACCACACCAGTCCGGACTGCAGCTTTTTTCCTCGAAGCCGTCAGTATCATCGCACCTTGGCTCATTGATGACGGCTGTTTCAAAATTAGCACAAGGTGTTTTACCGGCCCTTCAAAGCTCTCCAGAAGCATACAGAGCGCCTGCAGCTAGGCTCTGTGCCTCAAAAGTCCCATCATCAACCGTTCCGCTACGGTTAGGCTCAACACAGAACTTTCTCTTTTCTTCCAAGACCAGCGAAAGCCGAAACCAGGTGATGTGGCCTTTTCTTCCCCCTCCGGGCACACTGTTCTAGAGCGCCGTCCACTCTCCACACAGATGTAACTAGCTAAGACAAATATCAAAGATCTCTTTCTGCTCCATCGGCAAAATTTGTTACAAGAGGCTGTAGCTCGTAAAGAAAAAGGCGGGGGGGGAGGCGCTGAGGCGGATCAAACCGCCATGTGGAGAAGTCCGCGTTCCCAAGCTCCGCCCCTAAAACCTCCTGTGTCCCGACCGCTGTCCCTCCCTCTCCTGCGCTCGCCAAGCGACTCCCTCGCGGCGTAATGGCCGTGGCGTGCCCATAAAGCCTCTTACTCATCTCCCATGAGCGCTCCACAGCGGTCCTGCATGAGAACAGCGCATTGGCCCTGAGCTGCTGGCCGGCCGCGATGACGAAAACAAGTCAAGCGCACATCAGTGCGTCTGACCCGGTCTGTTTTTTGAGTGTGTATGTGTGTGTGTATGTGTGTGTGTATGTGTGTCAATGAGCCGCGCCGCGCTGCACGGTCTGTCCCTCTAAATATACACATCCTCTTTCGGTGTATTTTTATTCGCCGCTGGAGTAGGATAACCCCTGGGGCTTGATTGTGTTAAGACAGCTATTGTTGCGAAAGAACAAGACTAGCCCCCTCAAATCCAGCCAAACGGCGCGCTTCATGACCCCTGGATGGGGGTCACGGGGCGTGGGCCGGGGGTGGGAGGGAAGCACAGCAGGCCCTAACTCACTGCCAATCTAGACGTTTTGACACATGGTAATTTCAGCTGCACTTTATGGACGTCCGGTGCGGACAGGACCCATAAAACGCCAACTCTGATGGCAGTTAATATTATGTCAAACATTTCATCTGAATTTTGAAAGCCATTAATATAATTCAGCCAGGACCAAAGAGGGGGAGGGTCACTGTCTGCCTGAGTGGAGCAACGTGGCGACACACCCATCCATCTACACACACACACACACACACACACACACACACTAAAACTAACTTTCAGATGCTCTTGCCCATGACAAAAAAAAATCTGATTAGAGGCAGACAGATATATCGGTTTGCTGATATATAGGCTTTTTCACCCAGCAAAGAATAAAATTCTAGGGGAAACAGTGAATTATTGTTTTTTTTTTTGTAATGTTTTGTAATTTTTTGCCATGAAAATTGTCAAAATTATATATACAGAATATCAGCATCTTCAATCCAAAAATATTAGTATTGGCATTGGCCTTCAAAAACCTGCATCAGTCGAACCCGAGTTCTGATTCATGATTGTATTTAGAAATATAATGATGAATTGCTCCACTTTTTTCGCCTAAATCCCACTAAGCTGCCATCATGTGACTCTGTTTGGGTTTTTTAAGCCAATCCACCTTGGCTGGCACTCACACACACACACACACACACACACACACACACACACACACACGCACACACACCACTACTCCCTAACTGTGCCACCCATCTTGCTCTCTCTCCCTGTGAGTCCAAACATCTCTCTCTCTCTCTCGTTCAGTCCCTCTGTGTGTGTCTCTCTCTCTCTCTCTCTCTCTCTGTCTCTCCCTCTCTCTCTCTCTCTCTCTCTCCTGTTCTGCTCTGCTGACTGTAGACAGCAGCAGTGTGTCTGGGCAGTGGGCAGGTCCAGACACATTCGCCCTCCCATGCTCGCTCTCGACAGCGGGTGTCAAAGACCTGCTATCCCATAAGGCCTCTCTGTCGGATGCCAGGGTTGGCCTGCATGCACACACACACACGCACACACACACACACCATATACGACACACACTCTCACATCCATACACACATACAGTATATACACACACACAGCTTTGGGCTTTCTTGTCAGGGTCCAAACCGTCATTTGTCTCACTGTAAGTTTTTCAGAAAGATAGAGAGATAGTGTGCTGTACAAAGTAAACTCTGACCTCCAGTCGGTAAAGGCAAACAACCACCAATATGAATAAAATAATGAATATTTAGAGAAAAGAAAAATCCACTGCATGTGAAGGGTAAACCCACGTGTTCTTTTATGCTCCGCTGCTCTTATTTCATGCTTTTAAGCACGCTCTTATTTCTCTTACACTGTAATTTTGCTGTTACATGTTCTGCCTCCTTTTTGTCCTTGTTTTGTAAGCCGCCTATTTTCTAAAGCGCTTTGTGTTCTACAGCACTATTCAAATACAGTTGACTTGACTGGACTAAATCCCTGGTGTCATATTTTCACTGGTCAGCCCGCCTCGTCCTCAATAAACACTCCCCACCATTTTGTAAAGCACTTGGGTCCAAACTGGATTTGTGTTTTAAAGCCCTAGAGAAATAAAGTTGACTTCATCCCTATTTTCATCCCTGGTGCCATATTTTCACAGGTCATCCCGCCTCGTCCTCAGCCGCCGCTCCACTTCCTGGTGTGTGAAGGCCACAGCGGGCCGACACGGCTGTCGCTCGCTTGCATATGAAATTCCAGCTCGGTGAATCTTTCCGCGGCGCCATTTGAGCCGTGAACTGTCGGCCGGTGCACATGAGCGCTCCTGCAGGCCCGCAGCATCTGCAGAGTCTGTCAACTCTGCTGCTCTCTAGGCCTCTGATCCAAACACCACCCACCCCACCACCACCACCATCACCCACCCATCCCACCCCAACTCTCAACACCTCCTCACCCACCCCCCCCCCCCCATTCATCCTGAGCTCCTTACGCCAATCTGAACCTAAGACACTGTACATCTGTTCAACATGGCCGCCGCCTAGCAGATGACCTCCCAACTGGCTGGATCTCTATCAAGGCCGATACACCAGGAAACAACTGACTGTTGTTTTCTCCGTTTCTTTCTGTTCTCTTAGGTTTCCCTATTCTTTTATTAAGGGTTTTGTGTCTGTGAGTGCAGATCAGGCTACACCTCCATGCCAAACTGTTACTCTGAAACACCAACTGGAAATTCAAATGGAGAATTAATGGGAAATATTTAAATGCAATGACATGTAAGTTTGTATGTATAATCCTAAAGAAGCATAATTTATTGTCAGCAAAATTGCAAAATTGCTGGACTTAAACTAGATGGAAATTGTACAATTGAACACTAAATTAATGAAACATTATTATTTGTGGTACTATTAGTAGTCATACATATTATTTATTTATTATTTTGTCACTTGTTTTTTCACTTATTATTATTATTATTATTATTATTAGTAGTAGTAGTAGTAGTAGTAGTACAATACATTTAATATAATAATAATAATAATAATAATAATAATAATAATAATAATAATAATAATAAAATACAAATACATTAAATAACCATGATAATGGAAATGTTATTTTTTGTGGTAATGCAAATAGAAATTGCAAAAATATATATATTATATATATATATATATATATATATATATATATATATATATATATATATATATATATATATTATAATATTTATATATATCTAACATTTTATAACTTACTTTTTTCTAACTTTAATTTCATTTGTGCAAAATCATAACAGCACTATGAAATTATAATCAACAAAAACGGATCAAACTCGGATTGAAAACAAGAGATCAGGCTGTATAATGAATGAAGCTTTATGTTTCCATGAGGCCAAGCGGATGGGAGAAAAAAGAAATCAATTGAATTCATTATCGTTTCACTGCTTTGAGAATTAATGAAAAGAATAGGCTCGAGCCCAACAACTCAGAAAGTAGGAAGGAGGGAGGGAGGGGAGGGGAGGGGAGGGGAGGGGGGGCAGTAGCTAGACAACTGAATAATAATAATAATTGAAAAGGCAGAAGCTCTCGTGCGCACTGTGCTCTGGTACAGGCAGAGAGCTACGTGGCAGCTGGACAGGCAAACTCCTCCTCCGCCCAGCCTGATTCAGCACTCATTGATAAGTGTGCTTATGAATTGGTAATCGCTTCTACCGAGAAGACAGCAGGGCAATCTCCCGCATCAAGCCCACTGATTGATCCTGCGGTCTAAAAGGCCTGAGCAGCGCCGATTCCCCTGATCAATCAGACCACATCGATTGACACTCTGTACAGTGGTGGTGGTGGTGTGTGCGTGCGTGCGTGCGTGCGTGTGTGTGTGGGCGGGTGATTAATACGTCAAATTATTCAGGGAAAATGCAGGATATTGTGTTAATATCAACTCCGAAAGCAGCAGCGTGACCTCAGGGTGTCTACTTGGTCATGTTGGCCTGCGGGCTGTTTCTGCTGTTATCATGTTGTGTTAATGAAGATTTTGTGTGCTTTATTTCTTATATCTTATTTCTTACATCTCCATACAATATCCCATGCATTTCTTATTATAATTATCACTTGTGTAAAATTGGCTAGATAGATAGGCCTAGATAGACAGATAGATGGATAGATAGATAGATAGATAGATAGATAGATAGATAGATAGATAGATAGATAGATAGATCTTATCCGAGTCATTTTCTCGGTCACTGGCCTCCACTAATTCATTAGCAGTATCACTACAATAGCCGTGCTTTTATTTTGCTAATTCACTTCCACGCCTCCCTATCGCTGTTTTTACGTTTCCACTCGGCGCTTCAATGGGTTTCCGGTGTGATAGCCGACCTATAGCGGCTAATAGTTTCTTTTGTCCCTTCAATTGTGACCCTAAAGACGTTTGTTTGGCCATTTGCCTTTGAATGCCAAATGTAAAATGGCTCCTGGAGGAAAGGTTAACATATGAGCCTCAGTGATCCCCGCTTGGGCCACACACACACACACACACACACACACACACACACACACACACACACTCTGATGCCACACTGTTACATGCAGCCTAATGGAAGTAGGCCTTGGCTGTGGAAGAGCAAGTGTGCCGGACAAAATGGCCTCACTGCTCTTTATCATGGGTGTCAATTGGGTTTGGCAAAGTATGGCAGTTAGCCTAAGTGAATCCAAATCTGATCTTGTCGTTTTAATTACTACAAACGAGAGCACAGAGCAAGTAAAAACAGCCAAATATCTATTTGGAAGCCATAAAAGGGGAAGAGTTTACGCATTTTTTTAACCTTTAGGCGGTTAATCATAGTAAGGAGTAGTTAATCAAACTGATAATAGGGCCTTTTAAGGTTCTGTCATATTAATTATTTTCTGAAAATATAACAGATTTTTTTGGTTGTTTGCCTTTCACCAACTGGAAGTCATAGTTTACCAACCTTTTATTTCCCACTAAATCACTGCCTATGTCTAACAATTCATCACATTAACTAAATAATAATAAGAATATCTTGTCAGTCATCCGTCACTGCTACACTTTGGGTTTGGTGACTTGAGGCCGCAGCTTTTTTTTTATTTATTTCTTTATTTTCCAGTAATAATAATGATGAGGGGACTTCTTCCAGTAAAGAAAGAGCAGGGGGCGAATAAATCCAGGGAGAGTGAGATAGATGAAGAGAAATGTGCCAACTGCAAACCAGGCTCAGGAAAGCTCCTGTGGAGGTGTGATCTCACCCACATAAAAACATAAACATGTGCGCTTCAAAGGCCCGGATCGTGCGTAATCACTCCGCGCAATACACAGTCATAAATAGGAAAAACAACCATCGGTATAGAGGGGGAAACCCCGGAGCTGCGGCTGTAAAAGCCCGTTTGTCTGCTCGTTTTCAGGATGAGGAAAAAAAACGACTAAGAGACACAGAAAGCTTTCCAAGTGAGAGTTACTCAACTGGAAGTCATCATAGGTGTTTTTGACTGTTGGCCAAAGTGCAAGCAAATCCGATAATGTGATAGTTGTGTGATAATTAATACATATGATGCCAAATTGTTCAGTTACATAGAAGTCTCCTCACTTTTTGAGGACTGAACTGGAAGCAGGAGTGAGTCTGTTTATTTTAAACTCTAACTAATGGAAGGCTGCAACAGTCCGGATGAGAAAGAGGACTGTATATAGAGTCTGTTTCAAAATAAATTCCAGACTGTCATAATTCATATATAGTGATGCATAAAGACAATAAACTAAGAAAAACTGCACCAAAGTGGCTCCATGCATCTCCAGCTTGTGGTGATGTGCGCTGCAGACAGATTTGCTTCCTCCCTCCATCACAAGTATAATTTACACTGAAAAGAGTAACCAAACCGCCTGCGCGCTACACAGGACTGTCATCGACGCAATTTGTCTCCTCTAGCCTACACAATAATAGCAGCTGTAGTTCAATAGCCAAGGCCTGTCCTTCACACAACGAGGCCACTAATTATTCTAAACCAGCATTATATGGACCAAGTCTTCCATTTGGCGAGAAAACATCAAAACATTATCCTAGAAAACAGAAAAGAAAGGAGGTTGAATGGGAGGTCGTGTTTATCGGCCTCCAGCCATCAAACAATGACCGGTGGCTTTTCCCCCGCACAGAAACACTTGAATACCAAAACCTTTGCCTATGTTGTAAAAAAAAAAGACAAAATTAAAACCGACGAAAATTGACTCATTAGTGACATAGATGTGCAATTACTTTACATAGAGGCACAAAAACAAAACAACTTTGACAAGAATCCTGAATTGCAGGCACTAACAACAGGCCGGACTCTCCTGGGCCCACATTAGGCCGCGCAAATGTACACGGAAAATCAAATGGTTAAATTAAGTTTTATGAATAACAAATTCAATTGAATGTTGAGCACTGATGTTTGAGCCAACTGTGGCAATAACAAACAGGGGAAGCCCGTGGTGTAATAGGCCTATAATTAAATAAATAAAACTAAATTAAAATAAATAAATAAATAGTTGAAGAAGTTAGACTTAACTATTATATGGTCACATCTGTAGTGCTTGTGGGGGGAAATAATGGGGGGGAAAGCATTACCTAATTCATTAAGTGTGCTGGTCCCGGGGCTGTGTGACCCCGGGACCCGGGGAGACGCTCCGCGGGGCCGGGTAAAGTTCCCCCAGCAGGCCGCTCGCTTCTCCCGAAATCACCATAAACCCCGCGCTCCCAGAGAGAGAAGCCCCAGCAGCGGCCATAAATCACCTGGCCGTATTAAAAGCTTAGGTAAACCCCCAGCCAGGTCAGCGGCCTGAAATTTATGGCATCACTTATGTAGGGAATAGATTGTTCTAACGAAATACATCAACTTCAAGCCTGCGCGCACCCAGTCGCCACTATTGTCAAGAAAACACCGAGCGCCTCTCTCTCTCTCTCTCTCTCTCTCTCTCTCTCTCTCTCTCTCTCTCTCTCTCTCTCTCTCTCTCTCTCTCTCTCTCGGCACTAACTTCTACACAGTCAGACTCCACTTATCCATTCAAGCCATGTGTTTTCAGTCAGTGGTTCCCAAACTGGGGTCCGGGGACCTTCAGGGGTCCTCCAGTGGGGGTCCCCACCAAAATGAAAAAACTTAATTTAACTATAAATCACTCGAAGTTATCCCTATTAGAGAAGTCCAAGATTGACTATTCTAATCATATATTTCACTCTCACCACTATTCTCTCCACGTACAGAGTAGAAAGTTACTCAATTCAATACTAAATCAACATCAAAAATGCCCTCCGGCCTATTTGGATGTTCTGATATAAAAAATGTTTGAGTACTCATATGTGAATGGCTGGTTTCTTTATTATGCTCCACACTCTTCGCTCTGTTATCAAGAGGCACCAATGAAATAACAAACCTTATCAGATAAGCTTTACATTATTTTCTCCCGTAATGAAACTCATATTCTTCACCCCTGGCCCTGTCAAAGGAAGCAATTGGAAAACCAATACAGGCGATAGGGCTTTCACATGGGGAAATGTGAGTTTAAGAAGCAGCATAATATTTTTTTCCAGCATTGAATATGATACGAATGTTTTCTGGAATTGGGGTCAAGAAACTTAAACACGCCAAGTTAATGGGTTCAGAAGTAGACTTGAATCAAAAAGCCAACATTGTATACTCTTATTTATGTGTCAGATCTTTTACACCGCAGAATATCCATGACTTAACATTTAGTTTAGTATTGAGTCTTAAAATCTTTTTTTTCTCCTTAATCATCTCCTTCCAGTGGCATGATCTTCCAGTGGGGTGAAAAAATTAACTTTTGTCCATGCAGAGCAAATAAATTAATCTAATGAGTTTCCTTGAATCGAGTGTTATTTTCTTGAAACCGGTGTTGGGATTTGCCTGCTTCTGTCTCGTTACAATATATTCACACTTTGTAGAAATATCATGAAACAAAGTAAAAGTTGCATTGGAAACGACTGGAATTATACCACCCACACTGGTAGACGTGTTTCACTTGTTTTAAGAAAAAAAAAGAGATTTTAAGAATGAATCTGAGACTAAATGGCTTATTAAGATGGACAGTGTGTGGACAGGTCGTGAAACAAGACGAGAAAGCTCAGGCAGAGAAGCCTTTACTGAGCCAGTGGCCCACTGTCCTACTTTTCCTGCTGGCAACACAAGCCAACCGGGAGCCTCGCCTCGACTCCATTCAGCGGTGTGTGGAGTACAAGCTTTAGGCCCCTTTCAACCTTGCTGCCACAGTCCAGTCGTATTCTCCCAAACACACCAGAGTGAGACATAAAAAAAGACCTAGGGAAGGAATAAGAGAGAGAAACTGCCTCGTGGAAATCAAGACGACAATTTCCTATCGACTTTACGCACGGAAAACCACAACACCAACAAAGGCAGTTTTGCTTTGGTTCGTTATTGGAGGCAACTGCGTTAAAAACATCAGATTTTGAAATAATGCAACCACGCCACATTATAGTAAAACAATAACAAAACTAGAATTTAAATCAATACAGTGATGTAAAGCTCATTTCGGAGATGCTTTAAAGTGATATGGGATAAATTAATGTAAAGCTCTGCAAAAAAAACGAGATTATGTCCTTTTGACGTGAATTTTCTATCAGAAAGGGCAATTTTTTTTATTTTTTTTTATAGTGTATATACTTTAAACTGCAATTGATAGTCCACTTGTCAAAAAGGCCACGCACTTCCACAACCCTAAAATACACGCAGCTGACCCGAGGGAAAGTGTCGGGGGCTCGGAGCCGCGGCTCCCCGTTGAGATACAGTGTGGAGCTAATTTCCTTTAAGTGAGAAAGAATAGGCGATCAGGCAGGAATAGGTGATGTTAGAAAAAAGAATACACAGCGACCATTCATATGGATTAGCTTTCGTTGACGCGCATAACAATTGTGTATTGAAACCTATACCGGCCAGGGCGCTTCGCTGCGTAAAGCCAATAATGCCATTAGCGATTCTTAAAAAGCCAGATGGGCACTTTGTAAATGAAATGATGATTATAAATCGGGGATGAAACGAAAATGAAGAGTTTGCGGACGTGAGCTTCACCCGCGGCGTGGCCGAACCTCAGCGGGGCAGATAGGTGCTGGCTCGCCTGGTGTCAAAATAGCAGGAAAAAAAACGCTTCACGCAGCCCGGTACGCAACAAACCCCCCCTAAAAAGAGAAATATATTTCTTACCTTCAACGGCGGACACCACAGGCAGCAAGAGGCTGCATAAAAGCAGAAAGTAATCCATTGTCATAAAGCGGTCAGGTCGGACATGTAAATAGACCCACGAGAGAGAGAGAGAGGGGGGGAATACAATCCTGGGTGATCCGACGCTCCACGCACCCAGTCCCAGTCCCAGTTCCAGTCCCTGTCCCAGCCGCGTCAAGCCACCAGGACCAGAGTTACCTCCATACACCAAATGCGTAAAGGCGAATATTTGGAGGGGATAGTACCCTTAGTGTAAAATGTGTGAACGTAGCAGCCCTTCTCCTGCTTCACTGATTCCCAGCGTGCCTTATTAAGCCAGAGAGAAGGCGACGGGCAGAAGTCTTCCAGTCCCTGTACCTCGCATTGGGCAAATCGACTGAAAACAAGTTGTCCCGTCCGCAGCCACCATCCGCAGAATATTTCCAGTGGTATTTCGTTGATGGTCAGTGAGAAGAGAAATATAGTTAGGTCCCTTCTGAGAGGAGCTCCAAAGACTTTCTCTGTGGTCAGAGCAGAGGCAGTGGCAGCCGCACTTGTGTCAGAACCATGGTGTAGTCCAGGCTGGGCATGTACAGGCTCGCATGCGTCCACGATCAAGTGTTATTCCCGTTCAGAACAGCCGTGGTTTATATAGTAGATATTATATTGTAAGTCCCTGAGCGAAATGTATCGGCGCGGCTGTGGTGAAGCTTCTGCTCCGCTCGGCTTGTGCATTGGAATGACGCACGACTGTGGAGGAATAAGGAGAGAGAGTGTGGAAGGCAGAGAGAGAGAGAGAGAGAGAGAGAGAGAGAAAGAGAGAGAGAGAGAGAGAGAGAGCAGGGGGCATCAGGAGGAGGAGGGGTTATGGTTGAAGCAGCTGCACTGCAAAAAATATCCACCTTAACAAGTCGCTCAGGCTTATATTTATTCTTAAAATGATATTTTTCTTAAAAAGAGAAACCCTGCCAGTGTTGCGTGAGACAGGCAATTCCCAATGCAATTTTATTTATTTCCAGTATTTTCCTAGAAACAAATGATCCATCTTGAAACAAGGCAAAGCACTCCACTGGTGCCAACAAAATAACACTTGATTCAAGAAAAATATTGTAACAAGTTGTATTGTTTTGGAAATGAGTGGAATTATTTCACACCACTGGGAGATTTTTTTCACTCGTTTTTTTTTTTTTTTAAATAACGTTTTTTAAGACCCAAGAATAGATGAAATGACTTGTTAAGACGGATATTTTTTGCAGCGGCTCAGTCTGCCTTTCCTTTCTCGGGACTCCCAGCTCACACACAGTCATGGACACACAGCGCCCCCCTGCGGGTCGCTTCCATTTCAGAGGCTGGCGCAAAGAGGAAAGGACCAACTTTCTGCTTAGTTTTTGTTTGATAAAAAGCATTTTTAAAGTGTATTATTACTGAAACACTTAAACTATCCTAAATAGTTCCGCTGGACATTGTGGACATTATGTGATGTCCAAATCTTTAAAAAGCGCAGCGCTCAGTTGGGGATTTTCTGTGAGTATGGATGTGAAATCATCACACCCAGTTCGTTTATTTTCTGCATTTCGTTTCTAAAAGTTATAAGGAACATTAAAGTATACTGTTTGAGACTGCAAGGAGTCCGATAATTAAGGAAATAGTTCGTTCCCACTATTTGCAACTTATCAAACTCCATGCGTAAAAGTCCGGCGCATTTGGAATTTCGTTGGTGTTTTCAAAGGATAAAACTGCAAAGTTGAGAAACTTTCCGAGAAGCGGCGATTATACCTGAGCGAATCATATTTTTTTCTACTGCTCAACTGTTTCCAAGCTTTATTTATAATTATAATACAGCGAGCCGTTTAGTGGAGTTGGCTGGACAAAAAGGCACCAAGCAATGTTTTTCTTCCAGGACTGAAGACCTGGAATCGATTTTTCCTCTTCCTTGGAGAACTTAAAGAAAGGGGCATCTGTCACGACCGGTCTTTTACAGCCTTTCTCCTCAAACTCAACGCGTTTACAGTCAATTTACTGTATCAGTGAAGTGGATCACTCTATTCTCAAAACAGCAGTAAACAAAGTTGAGGACGCTTATCCATCTCTCTCCCAAACGGCAACGAATTATCTCCTGTTTTACAAGATGCGTATTAATAACATTATCCAACTTTTACTTACTGGAAAATTATTATTATTATTTGCCTAAAACACACTTTTTCAAGTTTATGAGGCAAAGGAATGCTTTGAATGAACTGAAACGGCCATTTGGT
Organism: Centroberyx gerrardi; assembly: GCF_048128805.1. Classification (NCBI taxonomy): domain Eukaryota; kingdom Metazoa; phylum Chordata; class Actinopteri; order Beryciformes; family Berycidae; genus Centroberyx; species Centroberyx gerrardi. Next base: position 5,802,946 of record NC_136005.1, read on the forward strand.
CACTCGAACAAACTCAAGTACGGATGTGACCCCCTTTCGAAGCCTTGAGGGGAAAATGTTGGACTGCTGACAAAACAAATGTCAGTGATAACTCACAGACACAAGAAGACGATCGTGATGTGTAGAATATGTCAATTATGGAATTGCTTAGTTACTTTAATGCTGAGTAATGCTTTGTCCTAATTTGTCCTAATTTAGTAATAGCCAATTGATGCATTTAATTAAGTGTTGTAAATATATAATAAAGCCAGAGACGATAGCCGCAGCTGAGAGGCTGAACTTGGCACAGTCAGCATTAATACTCGGCTACCAAATAGCAGAAGTCGACTTCATTATTAATTATGTTGAATATTGATGTGCTCTCTGCTGTACTTGGGGATAAGAGAAGAAAAGAAAAGAAAAGAAAAGAAAAGAAAAGAAAAGAAAAGAAAAGAAAAAAGAAAAGAAAAGAAAAGAAAACAGAAGGGAGGAATGGCGCTCTACAAATACATTTATTATAAAATTAGAATAGGGGATTTGCAGCATCGCCAGGCCTCTCTACCCTTTAACTGCATTCTGTAATGTAAAGTATAACACAGACATGTGGATTCTGCAGCTGTAACACTATGATATATAAACGATATATATTTTGGATGTGTTATGAAGGCACGAAGCCTGGGAAATGTTGAAGTTAGAGTGTTTCAGCCAGATCCTGTCGTGGACGCGCACAGCAGAAGGGGCCAAGGTGCGTTTGGTTGTGATTTCCTGGGAGGTGCAGGCGGGCGGATATAAGCGTTAGTTGTCATTTTCTAGATGGTTTGTCTGTTTGTCTGTATGTGTCTGTGTTGTCACTGTCCCAGTAAACAGTGTTGGGTGGGAATAAGTTATTTAGTTACAGTAGCCTAATATGACTTCTTCTCCCAGTTGCCTAGTTGATAGTGTAGCAAATTACAATTTACATTTCAGTAATATTACACCAATCAAAAAAGTTGTTGCTTTTGTCACCACCCCCTCTAAATATCAGACTGAAGTTAAAATATGTAAAACCTATCTCCACCTCTGTCAGAATTATTTGAGTTTTTCTCCCACTAAACTAGTTTAGATGAGAAATGACAGAAAGGTTGTTTTTCTCCAGGTAGAAATATTTCCACTAATTGGATTTTATTGAGCAAAAGTAGGACAAGAACATTGGACATCAGCACCTTTTGGTTTCCCAGCTCATTCACAAGAGGGGATTGATTTTTCACCATGTTTTGAAAGTAACAGACGATGCAAACCCCAATTATAGAGGCATAATGATCAAGTAATATTATAAAGTAACTGCTTTCATGGAGTAATAAGTAAAGTAATGATCTTAGTTTTGAAACGAGTCACAAGTAATGAGTAATCTATTACTTTTTGGGGGTAAAGACTCCAACAATAGCAGTGTTGCTGTGGTTATGTTCCATTCACACATAAGTTACACATCAGATGGAGGTTAGGGTTTCACATGGTCAAATGTTCAAACACTTTTGCTTTATATTTAGAACTCCTCGAAGCTATATCTCTTACTCAGCTTTTGTGTCCACTCATGATTTTTTTTGGCCAGACCACCTGACTGAAATCAGGGGGAAAAAAGCTGAAGAAAAAGTTGGACTCCTGGATGTAAATGGGCAGCTCTTCAAAGATTCTCCCGCTTACTTTCTAATATTCCACTTGAGATGCCAAAGGGTTAGACAAGACAGGGATGTACTGTCTTCACTTTATGTTCCCCTGTGTCTGAAAAACTGCAGTAGCGTACTTTTATGTTTGCATAATATGGTCTAATCTTTATAATGACTATAAAGATGATACAGGGGGGGGGATTTTAGGAGGCAATAGAGTTGGGCAACGCTGCTGTTAATGTGGATAGAGATCTGCAAATGGACCAAAATCAACTAAAGACTAAAGGAAGAGAATGATAATGGAAAAGAAAACTGTCTTAGCAAAATTGACCATCATCTAAAAAAAGTTTCCTTTGGATCATTCACTTTAAAGAGTTGTCAGTGTGTTTTGTCCCTTTAAGTGTTATTGCTGTTATCTGGTAACACAGCAGCCATGCATAGGCGATATGATGTGACAGTCTTTATAAATCCTGAAAAATATAAAATCCACAACCAAGAAGAAAAACAACTCTTATCAGCTTTCCATTTTATTTTCTTGTGTAAATGTCCCGCTGGATTTTACACCAACATTCACTATCAACTTTTTCATTCTTAACAGTGAAAGATTAGATGCCTTGATCTATTGTATTTATTAAAATGAAATATTTTTTATTGTTGTCACACTTGTTGGAAGATAATCACTTGAAAATAAATGACTTATTTCAACATTTTCCTATTTGTTCTTGTCATTACATTTTCTATGTTGAATAATTTAATGGTTTCTGAGTTTGGTCCTTGATGTGTTTAGAACAAAAAGTTTAATTTATACTCAAAGGGGAACAGAAATTGACATTTTAACAAATGCACCCAAGGAAAATGCTTTCTGAAATTTGTCATTATATATTTAGGGGTGTTGTGTACGTGGATTCTTTACAAATAATCTATAACACCCAAGAATTAGGTCCCAAACACTCCAAATTTGTCAGATGCCCATATGAATTTCTCTATGCCTCACAACGATAAAGTCCCTTTGAAAGGAAAATCATTTTCTAAGTGCGGCGACTCGGGTAAGAGGATCTGTGGCGGCTTTAAAGGAGATTGCCTCGCTTGTTGCCAAAACCACACCGAGGCCCCGGCTCTCCTGCCTGGTCGACATTAAAAGGGCCACCGGAAGCACGGCGAGTTCACGACTACCGGCTCTGCTGCCTATATACACTTCTGACGGCTCTTAAAAGGAAATGGGGTAGAAAGACTTTAGAACAACTTTGCCGGGACGCAGAAAACCTAATATTATAACTTAAAAGTTTAGGCTTTTGTTTGGAGTTTTACAGACTTTGTGTTGGGAGTCTGTTACACCTTTGAAGGTTTCTTCCAGAAGATCAGAGAGCGGAAAGCTTGGTCCACGATAAACAAAGACTACCATACTTCTGACTCAAAGTCCTGAACTCCAACCGTTTGCCGAAGTAAAAAATAAGTGTGTCAAACCATAAATATGGGCTTGGTATAAACCAGCACATAGGGGGGGGACTGTTTCCTATGAATGGAAAGTCCATATTAATAAATCGACGGCCCTGTACTTTACAGCTATGGTTGGGTTTTTACAAAACTTTTATGGACCGGGTTTATTTTTCTAGCCCGTCTTTTTACAGTGTTGTTATTTGGGTCTGCTTTGACGCTGGAGAGTTTTTCCCGTCTATGAATGGCAGCAGTAAAACCGTCTACGGCCTTGTTGTTATATAACGACCGTTTTCTAGGCGAAGGGTCTGCTTTTTGTAAAGGGTCGAGATTAGCTCTGAAAACGCCCCTCCGCCCCTCCACACACACACACACACACACACACATACATATTGGCCTGGGGAAGGGCTCCTCTGAGTGCTCCTGAGAACGTCCCACCAGCACCTGGCGCGCATTAGAAACTCAATAAGTAAAGTGGCAGACATTTTATTGCCATATGGAAATTTCTCAAGCTTACGCCGACTGCGCCCTCTCCAGACCCTCGCTAACCTCATCCATCCTCTCTCCCACTCATCTTGTGCCATGATATCACTCTCTCACTTTCTCTCCGAAACACAACACGTGGGCACACACACACACACACACACACACACACAGAAACTTGAATACACACCAAGACCTTTTCTGACACACTTTGAACTTCATTTTCCCCTTCTTTCCTCACGAAACACATGCTGGGACACAAACACAGACAAACTCACACACTCACTCACTACCCATTCTAGCTCCCACAAACCCCTAGCAGACACCACACACACACACACGCACACACACACACACACACACACACACACAGAGAGACACCCTGTAGCTCTCATGTCTGGGCCCGGTCTAATAGCAGCACTAATGTGATGCGAGTGTGAGAGGATCACTTTACTCTGGCAATATTGGGGGGAGGGTGAGTCGTTGGTTATGTTACAGTGTCTTTGTCTGCATGGCAAATGTGTGTGTGTGTGTGTGCGTGTGTGTGTGTGTGTGTGTGTCGACGAGCAAAGACTGGCGGTGGTACTGGTGGAGGAGGAGTTGGAGGTGGGTGGCTCTGGAGAATCTCATAAGGGCTCAAAGCTGGAATCCAGGCAGAAAAGGTGTGTGTGTGTGTGTGTGTGTGTGTGTGTGTGTGTGTGTGTGTGTGTGTGTGTGTGGTGGGGGGTGTTTGGGGGGAGAGGGCCAGGGTTTCACAAGAGACTGGGAGGGTGGGGGAAGGTGGTGGGGGGGGGGTGGGGGGTGGGGGGGGCATCTAATCCTCCCGGCCTTCCCCAGCGGCCAAGCACTTAACACTGGATCACAGACGCAGCCCCGACTGACCCCCCCCCTCCAACCCCAAGACCACCATCGACCATCATACCTCCAGCTCCAGCCCTGCCACCATAAATCAGCACCTCCTTTCTGCCCCCCCCCCCCACCCCCCCCCCCACCCCCAGCAGCACCCATACTTCTGCCACCACCCAGCTACTGTCTGTCTGTCTGTCTCTGCTGAGTATCTATCGCCTTTCAGCACCTTCCCCACCTAGCAGAGCACAGATATACCTCACTGTCTCAGCTGACTCCAGATTTATGACTCACCCTCCGTTGCCCCGACCCTCCGGCACGTACGCTCATTGTGCCGACAGACAGACAGACACACAGACACACAGACAGACAGACAGGCAGGCAGTCATAGATAGACACAGTCATACATGTACAGGGTCGCAGCGTCACGCAAGCACACACACGCATAGCTCACAGCAGCCGTGTCTCGTGGAAATTTAGCGAAATGAGCGCAATGTCTTCAAATGCCAAGTAACGTGCTCCGTGCATGAAAAGTGAGAGAAGTGCGTTTCCCCACCATGAAAGGATTTATGTGGAGGAGACACGGCTAGAGACAGGCAGCAGTTTCATATTGAAATAGCATGTTGGAAACTAACTTGAGAGTGTGGAGGTCGGGTGGGGGATGGGTGAATATGATGACTCGGTTTCAATTCCCAACTAGGGTCAATTCCCAAAAGTTTACTACTGTAAGTTTTCATTTTCAGCGAAAGTTTTTCTAATCTAACCATAACCATAACCTAAGTTGTTTACTTGCCTAACCTTAGCCATTAGCTAACATGTGAAAATGCTGTGTCCAATTCATGCTATTTGTCACATAATCCTTTCGTGGTAGAGGAACGTAATATTCACATTATTTGTGTCCATAACATGTAATCTGCGTTTCAGAGTTTGTGCTTGTTTCACAAAATTTTGACAGACTGTTTGCTGAGTTTCATTCCAAAATGAGATTTCCACCATTTGACAAAAGTGACTCCTACTCTTACAAAATCACACAATATTCGAACAAAGTGAGGACAGAGGGTAACTTCATTCCATTGTTGTCAAACCTTTACAACCCGGATCCTATTATTTTTGGGAGATACTGAATGACAGACGTAATCCTCGAGATCTGTGCTTTTTTTAATTTAGCGACATCTTTTGTGCTCAGCATTCATTGCTGCACTGCACTTCCCAGAGATCACCTGTCAATCAAACAGTGTGGGCGGGACTGTGACGTCTTTCTCTTTGGATTTTCTGTCGGTGAAGTTTGAGTTTCTGTAGGTGGCGCTCTCTTTTCTTTGTCTGTTCAGCCATGGCGGCTATCGCTGCTCATGCTAACTACCCAGTTCTTCTTCTTCTGTTTATTCCAAACAAATCGCTGTTGCTGCTTCCAGAAACATAAAACGCATCACTTTCTGTGCGGCAGAGGATTTTTCCTACCCGGGTGTTTAGAACAGCAAATGTAAAAGCTTTCACGAACTGGCTATCGGTTGAATCACTGCTGCGTTATCTCAATCGGCAATAGGGAGTAGCAAAACAGACATTTATTTATATGAAAGTGGTGTGGAATATTACTTTTAGGCAGTGATCTCTTTTCCAAAATGGATATGGAATTATTCAAAAGCACTTTCTAAACATCATACAGAAATGCAAACACACTTCACACCAGCGCAATCCCCTCTCTCTCACTCCTCAGCAGTATTAGGTCTGTCCTGAGTGGCAGGGGAAGGTGTTGGGAGGGGGAGGGGGAGGGGAGGGGGGGTCAAGGCAGGTACATTGGCTAGCAGAAACCCTGCTGTACGCTTGAGAGCTTTTCCCATTAACGCAATGGAAGAGCCCCGTGTGTCGCTGCTGCTACCGTCGCCATTGTAAATGCATGGCCTTCTCAACGTGCGACCAACTCCCCTCCCTGCTGCCGAGGAACGCCCGCCCGTACATCCGAGATTTATAGGCCGGCTCCTTACATCCATGGCTGAGCTTGAAATATCTGGCGCTTAACTCGTGCCAACACAATCGCTCTGGATTCATAAATATCTCCGACGTTTCCATCGCGGCGGCGGATTCCCTCGCACCCGCGTCGGACTGGGAGAAGAACACTCAATTTACTTTAATAACTAAATATTTCGCGAAGGAAAATACAGCCGTGACAAATTCCCAAGGCCGGATTCCGAAGCGGGGAGAGAGCGAGGCGGTCCATGGGAGCTCGGGCGATATCAAAGGTCCAGGATGAGTAATCACCGGAGCTGGTCCAATAACAGAATGATTGATTGGCCCAGAGCCCCACGCCGTCTGAGATAACATTGTTCAAAGTGTCCAAACAAAATGTCAACACAGTGTCTCCCTCGTGGCCTCCCTCCTTCCTCTTACCCAGAAATCCTCTGCTGACCCTTGACCTTTCAGCATGTCCAGCTGCAAGACGCGATCTCCCGTGCGCTCTGTGACCCCGAGGGGTCGGTGGCGGCGGCGAATGGCGGCAAGCGCTCTCTACTGTAGGTTACTGGGGGTCACTGTCAACACACGCTCACAGAGCCGGCCAGGGAAACAGCTTATTAAATAGGCCTGAAGGAATTTAATGCTATTTCAAAGCACATCAAAAGCTGCGATGATGTAGTTACTGCTGCACTCAAGTTGTATTAAAACTGAGGAGCTCATATCTCATATAGAGGAAGTTATTTGAGGCCATTGAGCGGAGCAGAGGTCAGCAGCTTTGGTGTCTACTTTTTATGAGCATCACATCGCGACAAATCATCCCTGTCTAGTTACTGTCAGTCAGGTGAAAAAGGGATTCGGCGTGTTCTTCCCCCCCCGCCCCGAAGCGTCCGACTGTACCCCCGGCTCTCCCCGAGGTAGTTAGTCACAACGACGTACCTAACCACAAAAGCACATGGTTTCAGTTTAGCCCTCGCTACCATTCAACATGGCTCCCCTACTGTCGCTCCCTCTCCGCACGATCGCACCGCCCGGACGACATACCGTGACCCGGAGCCGCGTAATGGGAAGCAGAGAGAACCTAACCGCCGCCGCCGCCGCCCCCAAAAATCTGGGCACTGGATGGGAAACATGTCGGCCACATCCCCGGGTAAACGGCTGTATTTCTAAAGGCTCTGCTTTTTATGGCTGGAGGTGGGGCGGGGGGGGGGGGGGGGGGTGCTGCTGAATGATCCGGAAGCCGAATCAGGAGGAGAGCTTTTGGTAGAGGTGGTGGTCGTACTGGGAGCCGGTCGGTTAGCCGGCCGGTCGGTTTAACCGGCTGGCTGTTGTTAATCCTGAGCATGTGGTGAGAGAACAGACACCTGGAGAGATTGGGCAAGACTACAGTCAGTGAGTGTGTACGTGCGTGTCTGTGCGTGCGTGTGTGTGTGTGCGTGTGTGTGCGTGTGTGTGTGTAAGCCAAGTCCTTATTACCTTAGTATGTGTCTGTGTGGGTGGGTGGGCGATGGTCTGTGTATGTGTGTGTGTGTATGTGAGTGTGTAAGTGCGTGTCTGTGCGTGTGTGTGTGAGCCAAGTCCTTATTACCTTAGTATGTGTCTATGTGAGTGGGTGGGCAGCGGCCTGTGTATGTGTATGTGTGTGTGTGTGTGCATGTAAACCAAGTTCTTATTACCGTGATGTCTATGTAGTGTAACCACAGTCCTTATTGTGTGTGTGTGTGTGTGTGTGTGCCCGTGTGTTCTTATTACCTTAATCTACCAGCTCTAGTTAACATGTTTAACACCAAAATGCAGTTGAACTTTGCCAGGACTGTCACAAACATTAAGAACGAGCATTAGTTATTCAGCTACAGTCCAGACTTAGGCCAGGAGAAGTTAACTCATGACTATTACTGCACTTACACAGGCACAAGGGATCAGAGTTTTAACCCTTTTTTGATCTTCCTGTGGCTGTTTAAACAGGGAGAAGTCAGACTCAGGGTGGTTTCTGCCTCCTAACACGGTCATAGATCACATGCAGTATTAACACGCGTCCTGGGATGTATTTAGATTGTGTAGAGCTAAAACATACAAATCAAGAATCAAGACAAACGAAGATCAGAAGGTCAGATCATGCCCAAACCACCTCCAAAAGGGTTCAGAGATGCAACTGGCCACATTGTGTTTCCAATCAACATTAAGCTAAATGGAAATAAAAGTGTGAACACGCATGTAGATAGCCGGCACACCAAGAGCAAACAGGTGGCAGGCAGCTCAGACAGTAGCTTAAAACTAGCAAAGGGAGGACTGAAAATTTACAACAAAAATGGACGGTCAAGTGGATGGAGATCAAGTGAGTCCGGGTGTCTGCTGTCAAACTGGTCGGATGAAAATGTTAAAAGTAACGACAACAGCTGCATAAAACTGGCTTGTCCTCAGCTGCTGCCTGTGATTATACCTACTGTCTGTCTAAGACAAACTCTGTTTTGTGCTTATTACAACACAGCTTCCCAGGTGCATGGCGTCTTTCCAAAGGATGTAAGATAAGATAAGATTTACTTTATTTTCCCTGTGGGGAAATGTGTCTTGGGAAATGTGTCTTGTCCTAATAAATTAAAAGTAAAAGAAAAAATAAAACGCCTAGCATAAATGTGTATACTTATAACACACACACACACACTCACACACACCGTTGAACATACAAACATCATACACACCTTGTAAGAACAAGTTAACACATTTAATATAGAACTCCGTATTGTACGTCCTTCATGGCCTTCTGTCTATTTATCATATATGTTATTGTATTATACTTTGTTATATTATATTTTTATTTATAGAAATATAAAAGAGGAAGTGATGTGCACTACAATCTATGTTTTGAGAGGGAAAGAGCAGTTCATATTCAATGTGGACAGCAGAGGGGAAAAGCTATACAAAGGTAAGGTCTTTGCACATGCAGTACAGTTATGTGTTCACAACCTCTGGCCCAAACATAGAGGAATTAAAAACCACATTCTGTGCTCCTGTGTAAATACTACCCCGATGAGTATTAGCTTCAATGACAAAATACCCTAAAACATAAGAGTCTAGCCACAGATGAAAGACACACTCAGAATCGACCTGCAGTTTCACAGCTGTCTCATCCTCCGCCGGTCTCAGGGCAAAGTCAGACGAAGCAGAGCAACATTACTGTTTTGCCTCTGGGCTCTGACTTGTCCATGCACTTCTACCTGATTACATCACCACAGGAAGTGAAACTAGTGCTAGGCCATAGCCCATAATATTTCACCTACTTATGAGTCACAACAGCTCGTGCTGCTATGGATACATGGTGTCTCATGCATAATCACTGCTGTATTGTGTCTGGTATCAGAGGAAGCAGCCACTATAAGCAATAATCATGGGATGACTAGGCATGACTTTATGTATATTTCCTTTCTTGGGCATGTACATTTTTTTTTCTTCTTTCATCTCGCATTCTCATATCTTATGATTGACAATTTTATTTAGAAGATGGTCCGTTCACAAGCCCCGTGGGGGTTTCTAAGCCACCTGTGCATGTCGATTTATCTATTGTTTATATTGTGTAATTTGATACGCTCTTGTCTGAGAGCATAAGCCCCTTGGGGTTTCTTTTTATCTCACCCACATAAATTAATAATTTGTTTATCTTCTTTCTGGCTTCTTTGTTTTCTCTTTGCTTTCTGTTTTCTTGTATTAAATAATTGTTTTTATCACTTTGCCTCTATGTTGTATCACTGTGCAAATAACGTGAAGTAACCTCACTTAGCCTAACCTAAACTAACCAAACCAAACCTAAACTAATCTAATCTATTCAAACCTAAACTAACCAAACCTAACCTAAGCTAAATCAAAGCTAAAAACTGAATATAAAACACTGAAAGATTATTCAGGTTTTCAGTCCATTGTGTGGGTTTGAATATGAGGTTCAGCATAATGATACAGTGTGTGGCTCACTCTCTTTCTCTACTCATGCGTGTTGCGACAGCGGACCAGAGGATCAAGAAAACATACCTGGCAGAGAAGGTAATTTGGTAAAATGCCTACATACTACACAAACATACAGTCATGCACACACAAGCCTGCACATTATGCACATAGAAATAGGGATGAATGTATGCACACACACAAAAATAATGCACATACACACACACACACAAGCATGACTGTACCCAGCATGCATTTGACAGACAGCGACATGCAAGATGTGACCAAGTTCAACCCCCAGTCAGGTTTACATGATGTGCAGGTCAACACAACCACAACACATTTTTCACAATATGATACTATCGCTCAATAAAAAACAGGGAACACTTTTGGATCCACACTCTGGCCATTGGGTCTAAACGAGGATTTTCACATAAGTGTCTTAATATAATAGCCTGATCCCCTTAGTCCCATTCTCTGTTCTTTTGTTACTTTGTTGTGAATACGGCAAATATTGTAGCCGAATATTGAATATATACTGTATATAATGTTTTATTATGTGTGTATTTGTGATTTGTTTGTCTTCCATACTGTTTTTTCGGTAACACTTTACAATAAGGGTACACTAAGTTGAGGGTTAGTTAATGCTTAATAAGGATTAGTTAATGCTTAATACGCATTAACTAACCCTTAATTAACAGTTAACTAATGTGTAATTTACTAATGGTGTTCATGTTAACTAAGGTATTAATTGATACATTATTTAATAGTTTATAAAGATGACTATTAAATAATGTATAAATTAATACCTTAGTTAACATGAACACCATTAGTAAATGATTACCAGACACATTAGTTAACTGTTAATTAAGGGTTAGTTAATGTTTATTAAGCATTAACTAACCCTTAATTAATGGTAACACTTTACAATAAAGGTACATTAATTAAGGGTTAGTTAATGCTTATTAAGCATTAACTAACCCTTAATTAATGTACCCTTATTGTAAAGTGTTACCGTTTTTTCTTTGACCCTTTGTATATTCTGAACTACAACTCCTCAGTGGTGTTTCTGTCACATGACTGATGTTCTGCACAAGGCTAATGACGCAAATGGGTTGTGTGGCTGTATATACTGTATATATATTGTTGGCCATGTATGCTATGAAGGTCTACTAGACCAAAAACCAAAACCATTAAAACAGCTTTGAAAACCGTTTTGAACTGATATCAGAAAGATATGCAGCTTCAGATTTCACTACATGATTTCACTACAGACGCTGTCTGTCATTTTGGTGCTGCATTTACACAGGTTTTCAAAGTTGGTGCAGGTGGGCATATTAACTATATCAACATCTATTCAGCATCAAAATGAATGCTAGGTATGCACACATTCACACATACATCCACAGACACACACAGACGGACAACATGTTCTGTAAAAATGCGCAACCTCTGTCCTTCTCCTCTTAAGCAACTCCACCCATCTCTATGACACAGATGCACACACTCGGGGAAACAGTCGCACTGCCAAAAACGTCCCACACACCCACCCATAACCACCAGCCAGCCGCCTCAAGCCTGCCGCTGATACAAACAGACAACAGCAACACTCTCTGCCAAGAAGCAATCAGTCAGAAAGAGTGGCTCAGTGATTTGTTATGAGCAGGTGCTGCGAAGCAAATTGACGGGCAATGTTTTATCAAGACAGGGAGAATTTACTGCCGGTAAATTGATAGTAGACATAATGAAACAATAAAAATGTCTGCAGCGCCAGCCGGGACAAGGTACTCTGTGTGTGCATGTGGTGTGTGTGTGTGTGTGTGTGTGTGTGTGTCTCAGTAGAGATCTGTTGCCTTGCAATATAAAAAACCCACTCACATCACACACTCTCATTGTCTTCTTAACTGATAAGGAAGTACTTGAGCTGTTTGCAAACAATGTGTCAGCAATGGGAGAAGACAATAGAGCCATTGAAATGCTACAGAGAGAGGTAGAGTGTGTGAGAGAGGAGAGTGTGTGTGTGTGTGTGTGTTGGGGGTGGAAAAAAGGGGAGGAGCAGAAAAACAGGGAAGGTTGCTCTTCAAACAAACAAACAAACAAACCCCAACAGAGTAGCTCATTTTCAGCTTTGTTGCATTTTTTCATCTGCACATTGTCGTTGGGTGTTTCGCGACTTTGCCCAGCGGTCTCTACCTTTCTACCCCTCCCACAACACACACACACACACACACACACACAGGTCTGTCACCCGTGGCGATGTGACTGATCTCTGTATGGACCCTGCTGAGCGGCTCAAGGGGGCATCTGGTCTTTTTCCCCTCTCAGTCGCTGAAATGTAAACACCCCAGTCGCCTGGATTTGCCAAATGAGCACCTGGTATTTCAAAGTGGCCTCTTGGCTGTGACTTTTTTTTTTCAGGCATGGCTGGTCTGCATTATGTAGACACACACACACACACACGTATGCTTGCACGCACACGCTGTTGTGCACAGATGCATACTGGGAGTGGGGACACACACACGTACACTTTGAGACAGACCAGCAGGCCCACACATGCACATGTACGCACATACTGACACAGTTCCTTTCCCCCCCAAAAAAATACATGCATGCACACACACACACACACATGCATCACACACTCCGTCATTCTCTCACCTGGCCTTGTGTTTAGTCTATATCCAGTGTAATGGTATACGGTAGGATTACTGCGGCCCTGTGAGGTGCTGCAGTACAGCGGTGTGGTGTGTGTCAAGACCGTCTGTCCTCGTCCCTGCAGGCCGCCGCCACTTGTCATCGGAGCAGTTAGCCGCACGGAGCCGAGCCAGACACCCGACCGCCATACTGTGAATTTGAGAGGAAATCGGGGTCATCGCGTGGAGTATCCGCTCTAAAAAAAGGAAAATGCAGAAGTTCCACTCTCCGTTTCATCCCTGCAGTTGGAAAAAAGCATCCGTTTTCTTTCACACGACCAAAAGGAGACATTTTTCACCAATTTAACTTTTTCTCACTAAGCAGCACAGAGGAGGAATGCTGCCTCGGCTTCAAAGCAGAGAAGTGATCACAGGAGAGAATGGGGCATCCAGGCATTCAGAAAAGTAAAGTGGGCAAGACTTCAATGAATCCATGACTGTCAACTCTTTAAAAAAAGCCTTTATTTTCTTGGTTTCTTTTATTATTTTAAACAAAATTGGTTCAAAGAGAATGCACCAACACTTTTCAGCACACAGGCCTTCATCATGGTGAAGCAATGGATAGAAGAAACCACAAGCCATCTATAATTGAAATCACATCAATTATATATATATTCAGTCATCCCACATATGATAATATCCACAACAAACAATACAGCACAGAAACAGAAGAAACAAAGAAATTTGCTCAGGTGAAAATGAATCTATTTACCCATACTGTAGCAAAAGGCATCAATTAACATTTTTTGTCCCATTCTGTCATTTTTTGTTGTTTGTCTGTTGGCAGGATAACTCCAAAAGTTATGAACAGATTTGCATGAAACTTTGTGGAAAATTTGACTTTTCACATGATTGGCCAAAGGGGGGCGTGGCAGTGGGTGTGGCTTTTCATAAAAAGGCATATAACTTCCGAACAGATTCAAGTAACGCCATCAAACTTTGTGGCCAATCAGCAGACAGAAGAAGAGGCAAACCCTCCATTATTTGCCCAATGAAACTGGAGGCACTGGAGAGCTCATTTCCAGTTTAGACAAATCTGCCCTGCCAATTTTACCAAAACCTGGTCCAGTGGTAGAAGGGCAGCACTAATGGCCACTGAACAGATATAGATATATTGGCAACAGACAGATCTCATGTCCTATTTCAGGTCCATTCATGAAAATGTTTGCATCTTCTGATGTGAAACAAGTTGGTAATTCAGCATGGAAGAAATTATTAACGTTTGGTGAAAATCTGACAAGTGGAACTGGCATATATTGACAATCGCACAGCGTTGGCGTATGCGCTCTACTCAGTGCCATCTAGTTTGTTTTGCATACCTCTTTCTGATGGTTCACATCTCCCTTTACAATGTTGATGTAATTGCATATTTTGTGTTCAGTCTGATGTGCACCCTGCTGTTCTAATATTTGCTAACAAGCCTTCTGTACCCCTCCTACTCCCTCTCCTTCCCTTTTGTACTAACTGGCAAACCTGCACTGTTGCATTTTTCAAAATGGCAAAGGCAGCAGAGAGCAGATAAAATGTGTGCAGTGGCTCTTTAGTTTTTTGGGGACTTGATTCCCCGCACCACAAAGGATGCTGTGGTCCTGTGCGGTGGAATTGCTCATTGTGTTGTGTGTGCTGACGCTTGCCAAGACGACTCTCAGGCAGATTTTACTTTGACATCAGTGAAAAGTCAGAACAATTAGTATTCCTGTTCCTATTGCCAAAATGGACTGAAAGAGACTGAGAGAATGAGAATGACTATAAACAAACCACAGTGCAGTGTCGGTTCACGAGTCAGTCAAAAGACATGACATCATTTTTCACACCCACAGCGCCTGTCAAAACGTAATTATTCTCATGACAAAGTTGGAGCCTGCCTCCAAAATAGATACACAGAGCAGATTACCATTTGGCCCCGGGAGCCTTTGACTCATCCCGCTAACCTCTTCCTAAAATGGAGAATGTTGTCTTGCGTCCGCTGATGTGATTTGTGGTCTGTTGCTTTTGGGGCTGATAACAGAGCGTGTCAAGCCGCTGCATGCCTCATCATTGACAGTGTAAGGCCGACACTGGCTGTCTGTCATCGGCGCACGCTGACACATCCTGGCTCACACCCACCCAGGCTGACTGAGGCATCGTGGGTAGAAGGCAAGGTGTCTCCTTTTGGACTCCCAAACACATTCCATAGTACTTAATCACCAGAGTTTGGATGATGAGTTGTGACTTGTGTGTGTGTGTGTGTGTGTGTGTGTGTGTGTGTGTGTGTGTGTGTGTGTGCGTGTGTGTGTGTAGGTGTGTGTGCGTGTGTGTGTGTGTGTGTGTGTGTGTGTGTGTGGGTATGACTTAAGTCACTTTCAAAACAAAAGCCATGTCCCCAATTGGTAAAAAGCAGATTTTTGGGTCAGTGGTTATGGTTAGGGTAAGTCTCCAGGAAATGAATATAAGTCTATGTAAATACCCCAAAAGTGACTTAAGTAAGACTGTGTGTGTGTGTGTGTGTGTGTGTGTGTGTGTGTGTGTGTGTGTGTGTACGATGACAGTTACTGGTTTATGTTTGCTAGAGTGAATAAATGAGTACACATTGGGCTTGAGTGTGTGTGTGTGTGTGTGTGCCAGCATGTGTTTTGTGGGACAGGAGCTCAGTGTGAGAGTAGATCAAAGTGTGTATTTTAAGTATGTGTGTATGTGTGTGTGTATGTGTGTGTGTGTGTGCGCGCTCAAGCATCCATGTATGTGTCTCTGGATGCATGCGAGCACTCATACACCTCTCAGTGCACAAATCAGGCTCACTTCCCCTCCTCTCATGCTTCCAGGAGGCTTCTCGCGGGGGACTGTGATACCCTCCTCTTCCCCACTCCGGCGTTCGAAAGCAGCGCTCTGCCTTTGTAGCAAATCCCCGGCTCCTGGACTGCCTGCATCCACTGGGGAGACAGAACACACTCTGCAGACAAGCATGAGAAACACCCAGACAAAACAGACTACAAACAGCGAGCAGGCAGGAGTACAGAAACGTTGATAACGTCAGTCGGTTTTTTCATCTTTTTTTTTCCACCCCCTCCTCTCCATCCGGCACTATCTGTCATTGTTTGTCATTTTGTCTTGGGCATTTCTGCTGTTCTGTGTGAACGTTCAGAAGTTTCCCATGGGTGCTGATGGGAAAAAAACAAAAAAACCCTGGCAACATTTTACACTCACCGAGCATTTTATTAGGAGCACCATACTAATACTGGGGTAGGTATCAGCTTTCAGCTCAGTGTCAACCGGCTACCAAAGTGACATCCACCTCCAGGTTTGACGTGTTGCATTCTGGGATGCTTTTCTGCTCACCAGTAGTAAAGAGGTTATCTGAGTTACTGCTGCCTTTCTGTCAGCTAGAACCAGTCTGGCCATTCTCCTCTGACCTCTCTCATCAACAAGGTGTTTCCGTCCGCAGAACCGCCGCTCACTGGATGTTTTTTGTTTTTCGCACCATTCTGTGTGAACTCTAGAGACTGTTGTGTGTGAAAATCCCAGGAGATCAGCAGTTTCAGAAATACTCAAACCAGCCCGTCTGGCACCAACAACCACGCCATGGTCAAAGTCACTGAGATCACATTTTTTCCCCATTCTGATGTTTGATGTGAACATGAACTGAAGCTGCTGACCTGTATTTGCATGATCTTATGCATTGCACTGCTGCCACATGATTGGCTGAATGGATAATTGCATGAATAAGCAGGTGTACAGGTGTTCCTAATAAAGTGCTCGGTGAGTGTATATCGACTACCCAAGGTTGCAAGACCTTGAGTCTCGCTCCCTCACCAACAGCGGCCTACCTCTCCCTTTCATTACCTCGCTCTTTGTCTTCCTCTCCGTCTCTCTCTCCCTCTCCTTTTGTCCTTTCCTCTTCCTCTTTTTCATCAAAACTTCAGCAGAACGGGAGCTCTGCGGTCTCCTCCTTTGCGCTGGGGGCAAAGGTGCTCTAGATTAAAAAGAACCTCGCAAATTGAATTCACACTTGATGAAACAAACAGATTTGCATGTGTCTATCCGCCTGAGACGGGGTGGCCAGCTCCAGGCAACGAACTGTCCCACCTCTGAACGATGTAATGTGCTAAACTAATTAATGGGCTGTTATTGGAGAAATGTGTCACGGAGTTCGAGGTGGAGCGACGCAGAGCGATGCGACCTCAGTCCAATAAAAGGTCGATATCCTTGCAAATCCTTGCTTGAACCGGGTCATTTCGGAGCCTAGGGAAAGTTTCCAACCTAAGTTTGGCAAACTCCATTTCCCAGCATGCATCAAGCTACCTCATTCGCATTACAGAAAATGGAGACTGATTCTGGCTCTGTTGGCCCTTCTTGTAAGAAGGCTTACGTTGTAGTTTCTTGCTCTTATGGTGGCAGTATGTACAGTATTCAGGCTGCTTTGAGGCCATATTGTAGTGACAGCTGTGCATTCGAGTTGACAGCTGAGTCTATTATCCTCCTCCCTTTTTTCATTAAAGGACGTGTTTCCTCACATTACATCAACTTAGAAATAACTGATATGCCGAGCCAATGAATGCATTAAAATTCCACATTCTCTCGGGGGTATTTTGTGGCGCGTTTTCGTCATTCATTACCTTCCTTTCCCTACTGGCGATGTTACGGAGTGATGAACCCTCACTAAGCTATTTCTGTAGCCGCTAACCCTAACCGCTCATGGCTATGTCCCGGGCCTGTTAGCCTAACGCTCTGTTGGCCTTCATGGCAGCCTCCCTGCTGGTTGCCAACAGAGGTCGGGTCGGGAGATGGGTTGGGCACCGGCGCCCACAGATAAACCCCTTCTTCTCTCCCGTGGCATGATGGGAAGGCCCGTGGGACCAGTGCGGGCAGACAGGCTGACGCGCCCAACCTCCCCCTCTCCGTCCCTGCAGCTATTTACCAGACGGAGGTCCCATCCAAGCAGGAATTTCACACCCTATTGACAATGTGGCTTCTGTCAGCTGCCTCCCCGGCACCCATTAACAGGGGCTCATCCTTCCTTCCGTTTCTTCCTCGCTGCCCTCTCTGTCTCTCTCCGTCTTATTTTATCCCTTCGCGGGGGGTTCTCTCCAGTGGCCTGTAAAAAGAAAAAAACAGGATCCGGACTACAAAATGGATGGGTGGATGGTTAGTCAGGGATGTGTGGCTGGGGTGTGGCTGTGTTTTTGAAGGTGTTTTCCGTTGGTTTAGCTGGGGGGGGGAAAGAGGTTGTTGGCAGGGTGGGTGTTGAAAACAGACAAATGGTCAAGAGTGTGGCCCCCCCTTGAAATGAGGTAAACTCTCCGGTTTTCAAAGGTAGGCTTTCAGATGACAGACGTGTGACTAATGTCGTGGAAAACACTTGGACAGCTTGTTTACCGGTCACTTGTGAAAACGGTTACGTTCTTAACACTGACTTTCCAATCCAGGTTTATGCTGTAATTTACCCAATAAGGTTGTTCACAGCTAACAGTTGTCCACTATTCTCATGAAGGTGTAAACCACTTTTGCCTTGCTCTTTGCAGGGGCGTCTGTCCATGTAGAATAGACTGAAATGTACCAACAATAGTCTAATATTACATGGACAGCTTTGATAAACATTTCCACATTGATTTTTCAAATTCTGTCAGCCTTGCATAAGGGCAACATGACGGTGACTATAGCCCCTTTCACACATGAAAAGTACCAGATTATTTTTTCTGTTAAAGATAGCAGTTTCTGTTGTTCATACAAGACATGCCTTTTTTAATGTAATGCTACCATCCACACAACACTGGTAATACCGTTAAAATCCTCTGTTGTCATTTCCCGGAAATTACGTTTAACTTTTGCGCCGGAATCGCTGCAGTTTGAAAACATAGCGGGTGAAGACGCTTCGTACACTGCTATGCTGCCAGTTATGCTACTCATATTTGGGACATTTTCGTGGCAGATATCATTGTTATTGCAAGTTTTCGACTCGCTGCGACTTTGCTGACAAAAAAGACTGGAGATGGAATTGAGGAGAAGTACTACTACAAACTGCAATTATCCAAAGCTACAACCGCTACCTGCAGCTAAGAGCTAAAGAGAGGAGAGAGGAGTGGACAGATTTTCCCAGTTGGACTGTGGATTCAAACCGGCAACCACCCAGTCACAGTCACTTGGACAAAAGCGTCCGCTAAATTCCTAGAATGTAAATGTAAGCCTGTTTCTCCGACCTTAAGTTACCTCCACCCAGAATATACAGTAGGCTATGTCCTGTTTCCTATAGAATGTATGAACAGGAAGCTGATAATACCTGTGTGTCAGTGTAGTGTAAACCGTGCCCCATCGCGATAATCCTGCCTCCACGATTGTTATTCTAAAAGGTGCCAACCTGGAATCCCCTGACTGCGACTGTTATGAAATGTCTCTCAGCACATTGTACCCGCTCCTGCCTGAGAGGGAAAGGGCACATCCTCTCCTGCAGCAAGACGTGTGCAGCGGGGGGGAGGGGAGCGTTGCTTTCTCTTCTTCTGTGTGTTTACGTGTTGGTGTAAACGGTATGAGTGAGAAGATTAAAGGTGCACTGCGTATGTTATGTTTTATACTTCACCTAGCAATCTATGGTATGTGGTGTGATCGATAGTTGAGTTAGGCTTAAAGCGGGGCCTGGTTTTCACTTGTTGAGATTCAAAGTTTCCAATAGAAAAGCATAAGTGTTGAGATATGATAGATGATCTGTAAAAAATCACACAAAGCCTTCTCCACCATTGCCAAACCAAGGATGATATTGTATTTTTTCTTTAACATACTGCATACCGATCTCACCATAGATATCCTTTTTTTTTTTAAGGGAATGCATAGTGTTGAACGCTGCTGCTGAATGATGATTAATTGAGGAGTTCATTTCCAAAACATTAAATATCCATTATGGAAAAAGATCCTTATCTGACGTTCATCATTCAATATCTCACACAGAGGATCCAGTCTGTACTGTAAAAGTAATTTTACATTTATCATTTTGTAAATCATGGACTTAAGTTACATACTATCCTTTACATAGTACCACTTTGTTTCATTTTTGTGCTACCACTTTGTAAGAGTAGGTGTCACTTTTTTTCAAATGGTCAATATCTCCTTTTGGAATGAAACAGTTCATTTAATGCCGATTTACAGCAAATTCACAAAAGGTGTTGTATCCGAATGCGTCAGGCCAGTAGTGTGTTTTGCTGGTTCTCTTGCTTGAGACAAAGTCAAATCTAAAACCCTCATATGGTATGCTACTTGAAGCTCGACTAAGACCATATTGCCATGGAAACAGAATATTTTTTGGTCTCATAGAGGCAATTTTTTCTTTTTTTTTTTCTTTGCTTCTTCGAGAGAGACAGTTTGAACACACTCATAATGGGGAGCTCATCTCTGGCGCACATGACGCCCAATAGTACGGGTTCTGGGTGGTAGGGGTGCGTTTAGTTTACCTTAAACCTGATTAAAGAAGGGGTCGGGGATGGCAGAACCAGCCAAATGAGATGGAGGGAAATTGGTGGAGGGAGAAAGAGTTAATTAGCTTAATAAGATTGGGGAGACAGGGAGTGGTCGGAGCGAGGGAGGAGAGCGGGGGCTGGGGTGGGGGTGGGGTGACTGTGGGTGCTGCTGTGCCGTTGCTTGTCTCTGGAACATGCCAGAGGTGCTATAGGGGCGCTAATCTGGCAAATTGAAAGGCGCTCACTGGGAGGGGCGAGGGGACGGGAGTGGCGCTCGGGCTCCCATCCCTGGAATGAGAAAAACAAATTGAATTTTTGTAGCCGCAGAATAGTCCCCCCTTCCGCCCTACGCTCGTTTCCCTGATTGAATTTGTGCCTTGTGCACAAGCCTGGGTATAATTGCGTAATGGGGGAAGAGAGGGGTGAGGAGGTAAAGATAAGTCCAACTATTTGTAGGTGTGGTGATGTAGCCTATCCTCACCTTGGTCTCAGTTATGTTATTTAAATAACGCTCTGGTCTGGTGCTCGGTTCCCCCAAAGCATCCTTAGATTAACTTTGACCCTGCTCTATGCATTTACAGTGAACTTATGCCGTGTTCATGTCATATTGGAAAAAGTGTAAGAATGGGATGATTGACAACTTGGAAGCGTTCACATGTTAAACTCGTTGGAATGGCCACATCCAAAATATGTTTTATTCATTTAAAACCAACCATAAATGAACTGCAGCAGACATGACTCACTTTTCCTAATTAGAGTTGATTGTATTACTATGAATAACTGATCATTTTCATTTTTATTATCTTGGATTGCAGACATCGGTGGATTTGCTGCAGTGTTTACCGCTCGTGTTGACAAGCCAGGCCAAATGCAAGATATCGGATCTTACAAAAAATCCCACATATACTACTTGTAATTATCACTAGGAGGCTGATGTGAACAGGTTTTCCCAGTCCGCTGGTTTTATTCACAATAAATCCAACATGACATGAACATGGCATTAGACTCTATTGAAATGAATATTGCATTCCAAAATATCAGCTGGATCTACATTCTTATAAGTATAATATAATTATTTGTTGTCCCTGTGCCTTTCATGCTCCTACCTCCTTACCAAAGCGGTACTACATCCACAAGAGCCCAATCTACAACATCGAGTGTCCCCGCTCTCTGCCTTTCAGCACTAATCAATACTTATCAACCATCCCAAACTCTCATCTATTCGGACGATACGTCATTTCTGGTTTTAAAGGCCAGATCAGCTCGTTTACACAAGCACCTGTTTGATAAAATCACTATTCCCCCGGAGAGGTGTCTGCTCCGCCGAATCTGACAGCTTAAAAAAGCAGAGGCGGCCTCGTCTTTGCCCACGGGTGTCGTCAAATTAGTTACAATTATCTGCTTGTTGTCACAATCAGACACATTTTGTCCTCTGCCTCATTGGCAATAAAAAGGCCCGTTTTAGGTGAGGGGGCGAATGGTAAATTGAATTCTCAGCCTTAATTGCGGGGTCCTTGATGGATGAGGGTCCATTCAGATAGGTAGATAATGGATGAGCCGGGAGACGGGAAGAGGCGTTGCAGAGCTGCGTTTCTGATTCGCTATAGGAGAGGTTACCGCGGCGCCCCGAAGAAACCTTTGAATGGTGGGATGAGTTTGTCAGTTTGACAGGCTGGAGGAGATGAGGCGATCTCTGTGCTGGTTGATTTTCTGCTGGGTATATGCAGGGTGTGAGATGTGTTGGCAGTGACGTAACGTCTGAACTTAACTGATCTTAATCTTCACGAGAAAGATCCCGACGGCAGAAACAAGCCTCAGAGAACATAAAGATGTCACTGGGTTTTACAACATAGTTTGCTGCTGACAAGTGCAGAGTTAGGATATTGTTGCTCTGTGCCGGCTGTGATATATCTTGATATATAGCATTGTTTCAGCAAAATTCATGGCAGAGCAGAAGATGTTTGTTGTATCGTATTTTTCTCCTGGAATTGCTATTTTGCAGGATTTTTTATTTATTTATTTTTTCCTAAATTGAATTGATATTGGACAACCTCCTATAGAAGTGATGTTTGTATCAGACTTTGAAACATCAAAGCAATATGTAGGAGAGGCATACCTGCATTATTTATGCTTGTTTCATATGCAGACGTTGAAAACTTAACAAAGAATCAGTACAATATATAATATATGCCATTTGGTACCATAGAGTTCCATGAGTGCATACAGTTTTAACATCCGTACAGTGCAACAAGGCAATGCATACATATCCCTAAATACAGATTCACCACTCAAAATGAAATCGCTTTCTTCCTCTGTGATGTTTTATGATATTCTATGGAGGATCCAGCGGGTCACATGTGGCCCACTTTTAGCCTGACTCCATCCCTTTTAGATTAACACAAACCAAGCTTCCAAGAGAGTAGCCTAAGTAATAAGAGTCATTTTTCAGGCCTGAGTCATTATTCAGACTTGAATGCAGTGTAACACCACTCTTAAATTACTACTTTCCAACTCTCTGGATTCCCAGATTTATTGAACAACACTAATGTCGCAGCGAAAAACCCAGCCACCCAAGTTTAAAAGTGCAGTTTTTCACATCATAAAACGGCTGCTACATTGGAAAGCTTTTCCAGGTCTGAGCGCACTCTGATGAGAATGAGGTTAAGGCTAACTGGATTACGATGTCATCTATCTCTGACAAAGCCACTGTGTGGAGTTGCCAGTGGCTACCGCACAAACAAGGAGACTGGACACTATGCCAAAACCTTATGGCAGACATCAGCGATTCCTTCATGATTCCACTCTCTGCCCTGAACTCGCTCATTTTCGCCTCTAGTCTCTCTCCCTTCCTCTCTCTCTCTTATTCTCTCTCTCCTCTTCTCCTTCCAGCGACTCTACAGTATGTTGCCCTGGAAAAAAAATGCATATACATATATATAATGCACTGCATGATTCAGTTACAATTTCCATTGTAAATGCACTGATGTAAATGTGAAAAGTAACTTGCTGGCAAAAAAAAATATAAAAGGCTGCATTTCATTATGCAAAGAACTCAAGGAAAAGAAGTTGGCAACGATCTGCTATTTGGAAGGTCGGACTTGGCTCATTATGCGGTGTGTATTAGTGAGCCGACACTCCTAACAGGTTGATGGAGGCATTTCTGAAAAAGCAGAATGCCATATAATATGGGTTCCCTTCCATATTTCCTCTTCAAGTTAGACATTACAGCAGACATGTTATCAGTGGGTTCGATCTGCCTCCAATATGTTTCTTTGTAACCATGTTTTGGTTCTATTCCCTGTGTCACTCATGCCCTCTTGTCAGCTGTTTTTTTGGGGTTTTTTTGTCCTGTAATGCGGATCAGTCTGCATCCCAGCAGGCAACACAGGAGCCTGGGTCTCCACTGGCATTGGAATCTCTTTACTGCCTTTCCATGGTGAAAATAAACAGCACTCGCTCCCATTATGTGGCAGTCAGTAAAACGCACATCCATCGCATTAAATAGACCACAGACAATAAGACCGGGTGTCAATCAGATGGAGAGGAAGACGCCAACGGGGTGGAGGAGAAGAAGGAACCTGAATTGAAAATTCTCCACTTGAAATTCCAACTTTGGATTTAAATGTCTGAGTGGAGGCTCAGCGTGGATTTGTCATTGAAATGCAAACCGTTTTGCTGGCAGTGCTGTGTACTAAGGGCTGAAAATTAACATAAGTTTTGATTTTCAACGCATAAAAAAAAGATGGCTTTTTCAGTCAACATGCCAGGCTGGAAAATGCATTTATTCAGCATGCAGTCATTCATTATTCATGTTATATGTGTACACCTCATAATTGCTTTATTCAAAGTCAGGTCTTGTTTCGGCGAGGGGCCTTTTGATGGCTTACAGATTAACTCCTTGAAATTTGGCCGCTTTGGCTGTAATGAGTGTCTAATGGACACCTGCACTCATTCTGCTGGGGAGACCAGCCATCCAAAAAAGAGCTTGGCGACTGTCCCTTTGAAATTGAGTCACACAGGACGTCCTGGTGGCCAAGTGGCCAAGTGGCTCGCACATCCTGTCTGATCTGTCACCTCAGGTTTCAGGGCCCACTCTCCATTCCAGCAGTCTGGTTCACAGGACGAGGCTGTCTGGTATTGTAAAAACCTCTAACCCCGGACCATTTGTACCTGTTTGTCACCGCAGTAAAGACCAGACTCACCAGACACACGCTGGATATGGCTGACATCTTTGGAAGTGGCAAGAGACGAGGCATTTCCTCCCAGATTTAAAGACACTGCCACTCCTCCTTTAACCGCACTGTCAGAAGTGATTCCCTCCACATGTAATTAAAGAGAGAAATTGGTCCAAGCCTTTAGAATTGGGGAGGAGATTATTTTATCTGGTTCCCCTGTGTTCCTTCATTCTTTCATTTTTTTCTGGATGACTACATTCCTTGAATATGATGAATGGGAATGCAGCAGCCCAGTAATTTCATTCTTAAACTACCTTAATCATGGCCGTTCTATTATTTCTCAGAGCTTTCAGAAATGCCGCTGAAAATTTTTTTTGGAACAAAGCCGCTGGCATTACAAAGTCACACCGGACCTCGGGGCTATCGAGACCAAGAACAAACAGGCTCCAGAATTGAGTTGATACATACGGAGGGTTGAATTTATTCCTTGACAAAATTCAAACCAACGTTCACATGGAGAAGAAAAAAAAAAAAAAACAGCACGGTTATTACCTCCCTTTTATGTGCACTTTGCATTTCAAAGGCACAGCTTTCCCAACTTGTCACAACCCAGTTAACAGTTTAATCCCGACAAAGCACGACTGAGTCACACGGCCTTTCCTTTGTGAGTGGACTTCTAATATCCAATGGCCGGACAGTAGGGAAGTGATGAAATCGGCAGGAAGGGATGGAGGGGAAGGGGGGGGGGGGTGAGGGGGGGGGGGGGGGGGATCTGAGGGACTGGCTTTATCTGCCAGAAGTCACGCCGAGCGATCGCCATCAATGAGGCGAGGAGATTAGCGCGGGCGTGTGTGGGTGGGGGGGAGCGGGGGAGGGTCAGGCGTCAGAGACTGCTGGAAGCCAGGAGGTGGGGAAGGAGGTGAAAAAGAGTGTGTGTGTGTGTGTGTGAGAGCGTGTGTGTGCATGTGGGTATGTCTACAATGAAGCAGGGAGGTTACAACCGATGTGTCTGATCCCATTATACTTAACCTCAATGCATTTTTCATAAACTACTCCCATTATTATCTATCCATCACCTCCAACACCGAGATTCCAAAAGTCAAGAGTTTTCCTTTTATCTAAAGCAAGATAAATGTGAAGCGGTGATAACGTATGAGACAGAACATTAATAAGTCATATCTGCAAGACAGGAGGCGGCTCTACTGTAGCTCAGGTGGGAGGAAATCACCAAAGCAAGTGGAAATCATCTCATCTGACTGGGATATTTATCTTCACAAGCCATAAGAAGCTTTTTTAATTCACATTTGGTCCATGTTTCCATTTTATTAAACTTTATATATTTTATTTGCAGCATGATAACTGTACTTGTGATTGTGATTGTGTGTGTCACTAGCAAGAGGTGGTGTGAATGTAGGTGTAGGAGAGAGAGAGAGAGAGAGAGAGAGAGAGAGAGAGAGAGAGAGAGAGAGAGAGAGAGATGTTTGGACTCACAGGGAGAGAGAGCAAGATGGGTGGCACAGCTAGGGAGTAGTGGTGTGTGTGTGTGTGTGTGTGTGTGTGTGTGTGCGTGAGTGCCAGCCAAGGTGAATTGGCTTAAAAAACCCAAACAGAGTCACATAATATATATGAGAGAGAGAGAGAGAGAGATAATTTGCTTTCTTCACATGGCGGCCATATTTGATTTATGTCATAGGTCTATTTGGGTTGCGACACCCTACCCGGAAGAATGTGTTTTGTCTTTGGACAAAAAATTACAATATAGGCTACATCAAGCATCAGGCAGATATATTGCACATGTTTCTTTTTATTATATTTTTCTTCACATTCTGTATTGTAAATATCTCTTTTTGTTTTTTTATATATTTATATTCTTGACTTTGACTTACAGTACTTGTTGTGCTTTTTTACTTCTACTTCCTATTTTTCTCCATGTTTATTGTATGCACCTACATACCAAGGCAAATTCCTTGTATTGTGAACTTTACTTGGCAATAAACCTGATTCTGATTCTGATTCTGATTCTGATCAAAATGATCCTACAGTATCATTGAAAGGTGAGTAGAGCAGAAGGTAAAATAACCCACAAAGGTCCAAATCAAAGGCTACAGCAACTGAACTGAACATCCATGATGTTGATCCATAACGTTAGCTTATAGGTTAGCTGCCTTCACTAATGTTGGATACTTCATGTTGTTAAGGTTATATTTATCTCCAAACCAACCAAGGTTGATTTCATATTAATCCTCAGTTTGAACAACCTTAATCTTTAGTATTCATAATATGCTAATATTATGCTTTATCCTTTGTGGCGCTTCTTAGACAGCCAAACTGTTTTATGTTAGCTGAGCTGTGTCTGCTAGTTAACACTAGTGTGACTTTAGCCGGTGACACTGCAAGGTTATTAATGTTAAAACTAGCTGTCAGCTACAACTTAAGTCAATGGTCTTCAATCCTGGGCCTCAGGACCCAGAGCCCAATGGTTTTTATTCTAGCCATCTAATCAGGTACTATTTTCCACCTGGGAGGCCAGATTAATGCAATTAGCTGCAATTTACTACCTGGTATGATAGAAAACCAGCAGTACAGACCTAGTCTGGGTCCTGAGAACCAAGACTAAAGACCACTACTTACATAATTCAATCAATAAAATATTTCTGATTCTGATTCTGATTCTGAAGGGTTAGGCCTGAATTGCTGTTGGCTATGGCACTGTCATTTTTACAGGCGAATCAAGTGACCTGGTCCTGAATTGATTCACTACTATTGGACAGCCTGAAAGAAGTTAGTTAAAAGGATCAGTCTTCCCACCATTAGTAAATTTTAATTTTTTGTCCATAGATCGGTTGAGTTTGCCTCTGTTTACTTCGCTGTGCAAGTAATGTTTCCTCTTCCAAGTCTGACCCAAATCAAATACGGCCACCTTGTGAATAAAGCAAATGGGAAGGAAAAACAAAAGTAGGAGAGGGAGGTAGTGTGTGTGTGTGTGTGTGTGTGTGTGTGTGTGTGTGTGTGTGCAGACACATTTACAAAGCATAGTTGCAAAGGCTTATCCTTCTAATGAGTGGGGTTTGTAACAGCATAAGAAAATAAGAATTTAGACAACAGTAAAATATTTGGTAATACTTTATTCGGATAGTCCAATGTTGATACTCAACTATCAGTTGACAAAAAGTAGATGTTCAACAAAATGTCACTTTTTATCACTATTTGTTCACAGACTATGTAACCCAAACCCTAACTGGCCTCATTTTTAAACCTAAACCCTAACCCTAACCCTATTTCTAACATTAACCCCAACCCTAAGATTAACCCTAGCCCAGACATTGAATATCTATTGACTACTTTTCACACAATTATGAATATCACTTGAAACTAGACTTTTTAGTGACACATTATAGTCACTTGATAGGAAGTTGAGTATCAACATTGAAGAATCAAAATAAAGTGCAACCAGGTATTTGAGAGTGGAAATTAGTTCCCATTCAATTACATTCAGTTTTCAGTATTCAAGACCTCAGCAACACATGCATATGCACCGGTACACAGCATACAGTACATTAAATATTACTGCGCAGTTCAATTCTACAGGGTATCACACCAGGAAGTTTGAACCTTATCAGAATTAATTAGACCTGCACACTCCAAATTCATCAGCTCATTCCATATGCTGTTGAATGTCTGCAAAGTGTCAAGTGATGGCTGGATAATTGAACAGGAGGGATATTACTATTTCAATAGGAGACATCAGGAAATCAAACCATGTGGCAGGTTGTGTGAGTGAAAGGAAGAGGTGAGGGTGACTGGGTGTGTGTGTGTGTGTGTGTGTGTGTGTGTGTGCGTGTGTGTGTGTGTGTGTGCGTGTGTGTTAGTGTATGTGTGGAGGTGATTGTGTATGGGTTCTTTTTTGTGCGTGTATGTGCATACATTTGCATGTCTGTGCATGTGAATGTGTGTGTGCATATGTGGGTGTGTGTGTGTGTGTGTGTGTGTGTGTGTGTGAGAGAGAGAGAGAGAGAGAGAGAATATATAAGAAAGGGAAAGAAGTGGTATGCAAAACATACCAGATTGAGAAGCTGATCAGAGAAGAAATGCAGAAAGGATTCATGTTTACATACTTGCAAGAGACCTTATATGTTTGTGTGTGTGTGTGTGTGTGTGTGTGTGTGTGCCAGTGCAATACGGAGCAGCATTTCCATGTCTACACTTCATTCAGCCAGGCACACACACACACACATCCACAGGACCTTAGTCACATCTACTCCCTCTTGTCAAGTTTCAATGCGGAAAACAATATCCATAATGAACTATGACTAGACTAGAGTTGTGCGGTTTTTTGTTTGGCTTGGACACGGAGGAAATAATTAAAATGAGCGCTACCGCAGATTCTGAAGTGAGGGGGAAGTGACCCAATCCCCTCCTGAAGAAGAAACAAGTTGCCGCTCCGCTGCACCGCTGAGGCAAAACAACACAACAATCCTCCCCATTCATGTTCTTGTTGTTTCTGCCTCGTTGTTTTTTATGTCCGCATTTCCATATCAGTGTAGCGCAGCGCAGCGCTATACTGGACTGTCACGCCGACTCACTTCCATTGTTGAGCAGCACAACAGCTTGACCATTAGTGCCGTCCACCTGCGACGACGGTCACTGCCCCGAACCCTGACCTCTTTGGAAGTGGACTTGACCTTTTGACCCCTCCCCAGCGACCTCGCCCGGTCACATGGTTGGCTAAGCCGTGACCCCTCGCGACCCCGCTGGCCGGCGGGGGGGACAACTGTGGCAGGGAGGTCAGGCAGAGCTACCGCCAGTCACATTTTACACAACCTTAACACTTGGAGCTGCTGGGTGAAGCAAAGCATGCTTAATCAGTCCTGATGTGGATTCATCAGGACTGAGGAGGGTAAGACCGTGTGAGAGCCTGAGAAAAAAACACGTATCTCTAAAAAGGCAGCCTTCAGGACCAAGCTTTTGTTATTTTCTCTCATTTTTAACTGTATATTTCTCTGTAAATCAGTGTGATGACCCATTTTGTTGAAAACACTTCATGAAAACACTTATTGATGTTATTTTACTTTCTCTTTTAGTAGTTATTATTGTCTTTGGACTTTCATTTATTTTAACTGTAAAGCACTTTGTAACTGTGTTTTGAAAAGTGCTATATATATATTATAAATTGTACTTTCCTTCACTTGCCCCTGGATTATTCACATTTTAGTGGCCATTTTCAATTGTGTGGCTTCGTTCCAAAATCATAAAACATGCTTGACAAGAACAAGGGCAGCTGTTGTTTGCAGTAATAAGAAAGTGGAAAATTTGATTTCCATCTGACTATCTGTCTGCCTGTCTATTGCACAATATTGACACATTTATTTCAAAAAATGCAATAGCTTTGCTATATTTTCTACAATGTTCTATATTTTTCAGTGTATTGGGCTTTCATCCAAAGTAGTATGACTGTAATACAATCACATAATACCTAATATCCTCTCTAATAAATGTTGTGGTCTTGAAAAAGACTTGTCCAGACTTGGACTGGACTCCCTCTGGTATTGGTGTTGACTCGACCGGACCTGGTAATGGTCCTGATTGGGACTCTAAGGTGGTCTTGGCTTCAACCACAGACCATACAGTTTACCCCCCCACACACACACACATGCTAACAAACAGGCATATGTTTGCTCTGGAATATATATACGTGCTTATGTACACACACAATGCATACATTTTTATTAAATTTGTTACTCCAAGAGACGCAAATGCACACACATACTCAGACACAGACGCACACACACACACACACACACACACACACACACACACACACACACACACACTTATTACCACAATCAAGGCCTGCCAAAGTTAGAACTCTGCGCTGAGAACTGAACCCAAGCAATCCAGAACAGAGAGTGTTTCAAGAAATGAACCTGACATTTATTGAATCAAATTGAAATAAAAATAGTGAAATAGGAGCCAGCCCTCTCTAACCTTCTCTTGGCCTCTCACAAAGATTTGAGTTGTTAGAGGAGTATTCAGTGTTCCATAGACATTTCTCCACAGCCACACACACACACACACACACACACACACACTGATACGGCCCACCACAATGTGCTGCTCTGCACAAATTGTTACATATTGCTGCAGTTACTAGGTACAGCAGAAAAGGATTTCACAGAGCACTTAGATAAAATCCTTACTTATTCCCCATAATCCACCATAGACTGAATGTTAAAGGGTCTTCAGGGTATTTTCCCTCAGGGCGAGTTCACTTTATACCCAGATTAGGCTCAGGCAGGGCGTCAGACTACTTTGAATGGAGATTTTTCACCGAAGTGATGAAATGGCCTAGTTTAGTCTGTGTCCAGTTGTGAGACTCCTCTATTCTTTATGGGTTGAAAGACCTTTTTTGCTTTGACTTATTAGTTTGACTTGGCATATGCTAAAAACAGCAGGATCCCCAAATGCAGACGAGCCCCAGTGGCACAAAATCAGCGCCGTGGCACTGGTTTCCTTCACAGGAATAAATACAGTGTGATATTGGGGTCAGTGCCACCGGCTACAGCCAAACGTTCAGAAAAACATGACTGTTTTCGTTTCTCTGCGTTCGCTTTCTGAGCTACGTAATTAGCCCTGTCGTCTCTATCACACAGCCGCTGCAGCCGAGCCAACACAAACGTACAACGGCAAATTGAAATTGGGTAAAAAAAGAAATAGCTTGGCTCACAAGCGCATAAAATCCCGCTAGGAGGGGATCCAGTCTGCTTTCTTTGTTCACAGTGTACGCTGCGGAAAACCGTGGATTGCCCCAAGGGCCTAATTCTCTCGCTGTGTTGTCAGTGGAAAGGACGGGTGGGTGGCACGGGGAATGCCGCACAAATGACATGCTTGTTTACGCTGCTTGGATGCAAATGATAGACTGAGGTCACAAACGCGGAGAGACTCTGAGACAAAGGCGTCTCACATGCAGCCGCGCTCGCTGATGAGATCGGAGGCTTCGCTCTGAGGTTCGTCTCGCAAACGCACTCCCGGAGGGGTGCGTTTGATCTGGCCCCTCCTCGCCCCCGGTCTGATGCGTGCCCGGGGCCCCCGCTCCATTATGTCCGCATCTTTCCTTGCCTTGCTCTGCATCGTTACAAATTCTGATTCTGAAAGTTCAAACAAGCGCTCCCCGAGGAGGACGGATGATTCCACAACAGAGAGGGAGAGAGAGAGGGAGAGAGAGAGAGAGAGAGAGAGAGAGAGGGCGCCCCGCTGAGACTTCCCCTGCTTTTCTGGAGACGGGTAGAAGAGGGCGGGGAGAGAAGGGGGGGGGGGGGGGGGGGGAGTTGAAGAAAGAGAGGAGAGAGGAATTTTTGAGTAGTTGATCATCCTCGCATCTTCCCTGCAGCTGTGCAGCGGGACGGGCCAGAGCTCAGAAGTTTTTTTTTAAGTGTCTGTCTGTGTGTCGTCCGTCTCTTTGAGTGTCAAACACATGGAGAGAAGTTAGTTTGGGGGGGGGGGGGGGGGGGGGGATGTGGATTTAGGACATGGTTGTTAAAGGATGACATGAATGTTGACCATATTCTCACAGCACACAAATTGAGTACTGCTCTGATTCTCTCTCATACACTCTCTCCCTCTCTCTTCACACACACACACAAATACAAACAGAGAGCACGATGCACACTGGCCAGGAATAAATGCAGGGGAGCGCAAACAGTCATAGGAACTGAGGCAGGCAGAAGAGAGAAAAAAAGGACGCCGGTTTGGTGGAAAGTCCGCCTCATTGTTCCACCATCGCTACACCCTCGTTCTCCACCTCTGCCTGCTAGCACTAAATGAGCCACATCACAAACAGACCCGGACCGACATGTCAAGTGCATCAATTTCAGTAAGTGGAAAGATGACGAGAGACAGATGGAGAACGGAAGGAGGAAAAAGACAGGCAGACAGACAGAGAGGGAGACGGAGAGGGAGAGCAGACGCCCATGTCAAGTCCGTCAATTGTAGGATGTGGAGAATTGATGAGGGACAGCCAGAGAGAGGGGTTGAAGGAGAGAGAGTGGGAGAAATAGACGGAGGACAGGGAGGGAGAGACAGAACGAAAGGGAGGAAGACGGAAATAGAGAGAGACCGGGCCTCCGTGTCAAGAGCGCCAACAGCAGGAAGCGAAAATTTGACGAGAGGCAGACAGAGAGACGGTGGTGGGCAAACGTTGGCGAATTTGTGAGTAGATGGATGTCACTCCGCCGATTGCTCAGCGCATATTTCCATGCTTTAAACTCTGTTGTGTCTAAAAACTTGAAGAGAAGAGTGAGCGATAGATTGCTTTTCCCCCCACGAGGAAGAGATGCGGCCCCCCGTGTCACCGAGACAAATTCCTGTCCGGTAAACGATTAAAGCGTTTCTGATTCCGAAACGACAGCCGGTTGAGTGTTTATGCGCTTCATCATGCCAACCTGGGAGATATGAAGACATCGAGGGAGGGATAATGAGCACATCAGAGCCGCATTGTCCCCAAAGCACTCCGCTGTCCCTTGGGGGGGAAAAATCAAAATACCAACAATGTCTCAATAAAGTGAGACTAAACTGAGCGATTGTGTGTGTGGCATTTCGAGCGATTCCTGTCACCGGATCTGACTTTCGTTTACGTCGGACAAGCTGTTGTTGGCTGTTTGCAGATGATGGGAGAAGGAGGGGGGGTTGGTGTAAAAGAAAGAGGGGAGAGGAAGAGAGGGGGGGGGGGGGGGTCCCATTCCCCAGGAGAGTCTGGCTAGGCATTAATCTTCTCCCTTTGACAGCTCCCTGAAAGTTTCTTAAGAAGGACTGTTTCCTTGAGCTATTATAATGCTTCAGTCAAGCACAACCCCTCTGCTGAATTGGGGGGGGGGGGGGGGGGAGAGGAAGAGGTAGAGATGTTTTAGGGAGCTCAGGATGGGAAGATAAGGGATCATTTGTGATGTGTCACATGAGGCAGAGAGCAAGGGGTGTAATGAAATGATTGGAAATTATGTGGAATTCACAATAATTATGCCGCTTTGAAAAAGGTCTGTGACCGTGAAACGTTGCAATGAATTGAGATTTGCAAGTAGAGCCTCATATTGATGTTGCTCTGTTTTTTTCCCCAGCACCCATGACTGAAACTGTCAGGTGTGCACATATTTTATTTTATCATAGAATTCACAATAATTGACATGAAAACCTCATATCTAATGATTGAAAGTCAAAACTTAATTTTACTATAATCAAGTAAAATAAGAAATAAGAATATGTAATCGCAGCAAGATAAGAAATCCACACTGTAAATATTAGTCTGATTTCTGAGGATTTTACAGTTGCATGCCTCTGAATGTTTTGTCCCTTGGTTGCCAAGACAACACAAGCTTTTTACTTATTCCCTCACTAAATTTCTCTGGCTGTACATTTGCCCCAAAATGAATCTTTCTAAAATCTCCCCAGACCTCTCTCTCCTGTAACAGTCACTTTAAGGCAATATCCAAAACAGCATACTTTCACCTTGGAATCATTTCCAGGATTCGGCATTGCTTCACCTCTACTGACCTAGAAAAAATGATAAATATTTCTGTTTTCGTCCAGAACTGATTACTGCAATATGCACTACTCCCCAAGTTGTCCCATTTCCACCCTGAGAAAACATCCAACATATTCAGAACTCAGCCACAGCGCAGCCACAACACTCACACAAACCCAAATAAATTCACAAATTCATTAAGCCAATCTTAGTCTCTCGTTACCGGCTTCCTGTAAATGCACATATTGATTATAAAGTCCTTCTTCCGACTTAAAAAGCATTCTGTGACCTCGCTCCATAATATATCACCAATTTACCTGAACAATTCCTATGAGCATGTGTGTACTCTCCAGTCACAGGATGCAGGACTCCTTTCCATCCCCCTAACCAGAAAGAGAGCAGTTTGAGGTATAAAGCCTCTTCCTCCCTTTGGAACAAGCCTCCTCCTCATGTCAGGGAATCAGACTTATCAGTCTTAGTATTTAAGTTCAAACTGAATAAACTGAAAACCAGTTTATTTAGCACAGTTTACAAACGATCTCAACTCCCACCTTACCAGCCATTCATTTTCCTGTTATTTCCCCACAGTCTGTCATTTATTTATTCTCTGCTCCTGGACTGACCTGGTACTGCCCAGTGCTCTCATATCACCCCCCCCCCCCCTCTCTATTCTTCCAGTTTTCTTCACTTATTTCAAGAAAACTACCATTTTAGGACTCAATAATAGAGCAAATTACTTGCTAAAATGAAGACTTTTTGCAGCACACACACACACACACACACACACACACAGGGCCCATATTTTGTTTTTAGCTTTTATCTGTAAAAATGCCCTTTGCTCTGTGCACAGCCCTTTGCGATGACCCTGTTCTGGTAAAAGTGTGATATAAACACATTTCACTTGACTAATCCATGTTTAAGAGAACAGAAAAAGATGTTTCTCTCGGCTTAAATAAGCTCACATTGATTCACAAACACTCGCTCGGCTAATATCCACAGACCTGCGTGCCTCTGCAAACATCACAGTAATACAGGTTCTCTCTCTCTCTCTTTCCTATGCATGAAGGCTGTCGCACGCCGACACCCGCTAATCTCTAAATCTCCTTATCTCTTCCTCTCTCACTCTCTTCTTCAAACACATGTAGAGTGACATGTCTATCGTGTGTTCACTGTCGCTTTGCGTTGTATGTGAGGTCTTGTCCTTGCACCACACCTGTCATTATGTACTGTGACATGTTACTCAGTAATGCATTACAGTAATGTGATTACTTTTTTCCAGTAACGACTAGTGAAAGGGATTACGATTCCAAATTCAGTAATTACATTACAGTTACTAATCCCAGTAACGCTGCTGCATTACTTAAATCTTAATCCCGCTTCAACCTTTTCTTTTCTCTCCTTTTCTCTTTTCTCTCCTTTGAAATTGTCAACATAAATTGGATGTTGTCAAAAAAGACAGCATCCAATTTATCAAAGCATCTGATACGCAACACAGCGATGTGAAACTCAGGGGGAAACAAGGAGCCTCTACTGCCAATGAAACGGATAATGTAAAGTAATGTAATGAGTAACGTAACTATTTACTGCTCCTGATGAGTAATTAGTAAAGTAATTGAAGAGTAATTGATTACATTTTCTGAGTAACTTGCCCAACACTGATGCTGTTGATATATCTGTGCACTAAAAAGCCACCAAAACATGTCTGATTCCAATTCCCATCCACCCCCACACACACACACACACACACGCTGGCAGAGCAGTCAGTGTGGGCTGTCACACACTGTCCTTCATGCATGGAGAGACCTGGCATACTGCCCCATCCCCGCAACCCCCCCCCCCCCTCCCGCACAGTTATACCCAACTTCATACTTCCGCTGGCCCGCAATTTTAAAATTCACCACGGCTCGCAGAGGAGGGTCGGGGGGCGGCTGACCGGGCCGGGTATAGCGTCAAAATCAGACGACAAATTAGTTTCTTGACCCCCCTCCAGTTCAAGGACGGCAGTTGCTTTCCCTGGAAGAGCGGCGACGGTGACGACTTGACGAAGTGGAGAAAGAGGGGCGGAAGGAAAGAGAGAGAGAATGTAGGAGGAAAGGAGACGGAGGTAGAGAGAGAGGACACATGGAGAAACGGGAGAGCAAGAGGATAAGAAGAGACGAAGAAGACAATGAGAGAAAGAGGGGAAGAGGAGTTGGAGGTAGAAGATGGCGTGAGGTTATAAGGAGTGGGCGAGGAAAGGAGTTAAAGTAAAAACTGTGCAGGATAGCAGTCCTATAATTGCTCGGTCTGTGGCTGTGTCTGTGTTCTGCTTGCCAGATGCTCCTAAAAAGCAGTCGGGGCATATTGTTGGCATAATCAAGCGAGTGAATGCAGGCAAGTGTGATGAATCACCTTGGAACAGATGAAAATTAGATGCTGTTGAATCACGATGCAGGGGTAAACTAACACATTCAACCAGTGACAGAATAGGATTTCACATGGTCCTGTATGGCTGTACAGGTAGAAAGCAAAGGTTATTTCCACCCTTGATAAAAACGTATGCACTCATGGTACTTTAAGCCACTTTGGATAAACACATCTCTCAAATAGCAGATAGACATTTCCATAGAAGAACTTATACTATAACTCAGACAGAGAGACATGGAGAGTTTGGTCAATTTACCCGTTAAGTGATGAGAACAGACACACAAAATCATCCATGTGTCGCTGGTAGATTGTTTGCTTCTGTGCTAAAGTGTTAAAATGGATTAACACTTTAGCTACACTATGTTGAGTGATAGACGACTACCATTATCTCAAAAGTGGGGAAATGAGAACTTGTAGCAGCTCTAAAGCTAAATGGTGAGTCATTTTAAATGATATGCCGCTATGTCTGGCAGTTTTGAGTAGGAGATTGGTAAAGTTTACACAAAATATGATACAAAATGATGTTTTGAAATAGCAGGCACTACTTTCCTTGTTTACATGGAAAGTGGAGGCGGTGGGCGATGGGAGACTGTGTGCAGCAGATTTTGGTGTCTGCGTTCTCATAACTTAACAAATAAGTTGATCAATGGGCCAATCTCCCAAATGCTTCGACTCCTTTAACAGGCAAAATACGCTCTACATTCCTTACATGTAGATTCCCATTCAAATTGGGTATTTTTAGATCATCTGAGAACCTAATCTAAACAACGTTTTTGTGTTTTGGCTGCTATAAGCCAGTAAGAATGGGTAACTGTGTAATGCCGGGAAAGAGGAGATTCCATAGATTTGTTGGTTACAAGTAAATTTACTAATAAATAATATTTCTATCTATAAGTGCAGCAAGTGTTGCTGGAATCTCCTCTTTCCCAGTGTTACCTGTTCATTTCATGCACCTTGTGAATGGGTGTAGTTTTACCAGAATAGCTGGTAACACTTTACAATAAGGGTACAACAATTAAGGGTTAGTTAATGCTTAATAAGCATTAACTAACCCTTAATTAACAGTTAACTAATGTGTCTGGTAATCATTTACTAATGGTGTTCATGTTAACTAAGGTATTAATTTATACATTATTTAATAGTCATCTTTATAAACTATTAAATAATGTATCAATTAATACCTTAGTTAACATGAAGACCATTAGTAAATTACACATTAGTTAACTGTTAATTAAGGGTTAGTTAACGCTTATTAAGCGTTAACTAACCCTTAACTTAGTGTACCCTTATTGTAAAGTGTTAGCGAATAGCTTTTCAATGTAACTTTGTAATGACAACAGGCATAAAGACAGACTGTCACGCCGGATGGGCCATGCACATCTATACTCAAATATTATGTGAGTTCCTTTATTTCTGAGGCAGCAGGTAGGCTGAGTCGCATCAACACTAGTGTCATGCTTGTTTGAATCAGCTGCTTCTCGGGGCCACGACTCCCTCATTGACTTCAGATGACTTTATTGGCATTCGTCTCAGCGTGTCTCTCGGCGGGGGGGGTTCCACAAACCTTTTTCTGTGTTCCTTCTGTGTTTTGCGCAGCGGGCCGCCCTGCAGTCAGCATTCAAACCCCGTTACACGCTCACTCATTCAGCCTTTCCCACTTCACTGGCTCCCAATCTCTTCCAGAGCCGGAGAGGCCCACAAAAGATGTGCACCAGAACATGTCCTGGGAGAGCGGGCGCTTTTTCAACGGCGGGGAAAGTGTTTCCTTTTTAATTGCCTTTAATTATCTCCAAATTGGGATGGGGGCGAGGGATCGCCGTGTGTACTGTTCCCCTCTCGCCAGGGTCCCCGTCACGTCTCAGAGAGCTGCAAACATATAGCCGTGTGCGCAAACACACATACACGCACACAGCCGCACAGATGGACACACTGATACGGTTCCACACACTCATAATGTACACACTTTCTCTCACACAAAGATAGATATACACGTTTACACATACATGCATTCAAGGGCTTCTGGTATAAACCAACACACAGCTCAAAGCTTGAGTGAGAGCCAACAAATACAATGTGTGGAGAAGACAAAATTAACTCCACCACGATCAGGTTAGTTTGACCCAGGACACTGACAATGAACTGTAAGTTTGATTGAGCATGAAGTTATTCAGCTGAAAGGAGGGAATGCAAAAAGCTAACAATACTGCGCCTGGCTTGAAAAGTCCAGCTGGCAATGTCTAGTTGTCCTGCTGAAAAAAGCTTACTCAATGAGTCCATTGACAGCAAATGTGAGTTAGTATGAAAATAATGAAGTCTTTAGAGTAGAACCAAATTCCACACAAAAGAAGAGAAGCAGCTCAGTAGCTCAAACTGAAATCCAAAAGTAAAATTTCACAAACCCCTGATACCTGGGTGCCTGAGGCAAATCGCCCCTCAAAAGAATAACAGCGAAGACAGATAACCTGTAGGTGATGCGTGACCGGCTGGGAAATTGATATTTAAGTATCAGGCCTCACTCTCCATTTTCCATACCATCATTCAACAAGGGGAATCGGGAGGGGGAAAAAAAGAAGACAGATTTCAGCCCCGAAGATCACAGACAGGTTTTGGCCGTCATGGTGGCGGGGCGGAGGAGGTATCTTCCCTGACCCTGGACTGCTCTCCTCATCCGTCTTCAGCGGGTCATCAAATGGGCAGGGACAGAGAAGGCCAAGGCGATTGGATTCGCCGATCGTGATGGATCCACCGCTGGTCGCTGGGGCGGGTTTTAGTTTTGCGGAAGGCGATGGGAACGATGGGAAAGGAAGGCGGGAAAGGAAGGGTTGTGTGGGGAAGAGATGTGTAGTCTCTTAAGAAAACAAATGGAAATAAGTACTATTTTCATGTGATGAAAAATGAAAAAAAAAAAGTGTGTTTCTGTTTTGTGCTGGCCATGACTGACCAGGGTTAGTGTACACACATGGACGAGAACACACACACACACACACACACACACACACACACACAGAACCTGCCCTCTAAACAAGGTCAAACCTGTAGCCGGGTAACAATCGCAACCCATTAACATCCAGGAAGATCCATTGCCCTGGATATTGGCTTGGACAGTCCCTCTGAAGCCGACTGTCTTTGGGCGTTTCAGGCTTGTCAGTTCCATCCCATGCAGCCTGTACAGCTGACAGACATCTGCACTAAGAATAAGAAAACTGCGTCTGTTACTACCACTCCCATATCTGCCATTCACTCTTAGACCCTGCCCAGAATAACAATACGACAGCCATGATTTTACGTCTGGATGTATATCAACTCCAGTAGGAATCAGATGCATATTGCCCATTTAAGCCGATGAGAAAACGGAAAGGAGCGACAAAGCAGTAGTCAAGTGGGCACAAGGAGGGTTAAAGGGGTCATAAGACATGAACATGGTGAAACGGTGCAGACAAGCAGTGTCACGGCCAGCCATGGGGGGGGGTGGGGGGTGGAGGAGGGAGGGGGGGTTTGACTGCTGTGAGTAATGGCCCCTGTCTGACAGGGCCTTGGGAAATGGAGTCGAAGCGATCGATACGTTATAATGTTAACAACGATCCCTCCTCCCATTGTGCTGCCCGAGACAAATCTATTAAAGATCCATCCCATCGTCAGGCTCTCGGAGGCGGCACCCCCCCCTCCCCCTCCCCACACACACACACACACACACAAACACATAGACACACACATATCCGCTGCCAACAGTAGAGAGAGAGAGAGAAAAGGAAAAGAGGGGAAGCAAGAGGGGTTGAATACCAAAACACAAGGCAATTTTGGAAGCCGCTCTGCGGAATAGCGGTTCGCATTGTGTCAGAAAATGTTCACTCACCATTCAGCGGCGAGTCGGTTTTTTTGGCATGCGTTTGTCGGCTATTCGCTGCGGTCGATTTGCAGCTCGATGGAATGCGTCTCGGAGCAAAGTGATCCCCTTGCCGCCGCATTGATTACCCATTAACGGAGGAATATCGACAAACACATTTTGACGTCTCCGAAATCGTGTTTGAAAAGGCATTTAGGCGACACTTCTCACAAACACACAAGTTGCTGGAGTCTTTAAGAATGATCCCTTTTGAAGATAAAAATAATGGGCTTTGTCCAATTGGAATGGCTTGACTTTTAAATTCAATAGACAATAGTTTGAAACATGTCAGGAAGATTTTTTCAGAGGTATTCTGGTGGGTTTTTCATGGGAGAATGTGAGCAGCGCCATGAAATGTTGCCATTGTCTCGGAGTGTTTTTAAATGCGCTGGCTTAAACAGTCCAGCATGTCACTAAATCTCCCCAGAGAAAGGCGAGTGGAGAAACATTTGTTGTTTTTTCTCCGGGGGCTTTGTGTGTGTGTGTGTGTGACTGTGCACTCGTGCCCTTCAGACCAGGATGAGCAGTGAACGGCGAGGACGGCAAACGTCAACCATGTCCGATGTGCCACATGTGGAATTTTCATTACAGAGGAAAGTCAAACAGTCACACATGCATGCAACACCATCCGCATGACAAGGATGAATGGGGCAGATATGGTCAGCTGAGGTTAGCCAATATGGAGGTCAAGGTCTCAGCTGCCCCAGGACCTCCTGCTTCCACCCGCCACCCACCCACACACACACACAACACACACACAAACATTTAGACAAATTCTCCCTGTGAAAAATTGCAAGTATTTTTCCCAAAGATAAACTGTGCGGAGAGGATAGAGGTCGCATTCACAGCGCATGACGTCAGACAACCTGGGTCATCTCCTCTCTAACCCCTCCCTCCCCCCCATTACAGGGCAAGCTCTGACACACACACACAAGCATGCACACAAACGCACAAATGTGTCGACACACCGAAGGATACAAATAGGTCTGGACTTCGCCGTGGATCCCCTGCAACCCCAGCAACTGTACATTCTGAGGTTTTACGATCTTGACCTCATATGTAAGTGCCACAGTTTTGCATGGGAGGGATCAGCTTAAGTGAAAGGGCCCCCCGCTCGTCCTTCCTGCCCCGACCCCCCAAGCTGTGGACGCAGATCGGGTTCGCCCCCCCTCCAGATGTGAGTCAGGGGGCCGGCCTGAGGCTCCAGTAGTGTGTGTGTGTGTGTGTGTGTGTGTGTGTGTGTGTAGGGCACACTCCAGTGTCAGGAATGTCGCACTCTCTGGCACTTGACGCCACCGGCCTGTCAATGAGATGGATAGGCGTGCGATGCCGATGTGATGTTAGGGTGGGGGAGGAGGTGCATATGTGTGGATCCTCTTGCCCTCCATGACGCCCTCGCTCCCCTATAACAAGCCCCACTTTGGTATCCTGCCTCCCAATCCCACCCCCTCACCCCTCGGGACAGTATAGGACCCCCACCCCCTTCCTTCCAATTCCACCTCAGCGATCCCTCACCTCAGAGGTCTTTATTAACGGTTTTATTTTAGGCCGTGCGTCCAGACAGCGCTGGTCGTGTCAGCATCCTGAGAGTTAGCACCGGTGGCGAACCCCCTCCCCGCCCATTCCCCGACGGTCAGACATTGGATTGGGTTCAGATCAAAAGAGGCCCGAGTATTACGCTGGCACGGATGCGTACAGTTAAGACACCCGTTCCGTTTACAACGTAATTCCTACATCTGCTTTCCTTATTGATTCCCCTGCTCAAATTTTAATGAGGCCAAAAGTAGAGACGAGATTGTGTTTCTCGTTCTGAGTGGCCAGCTTATCAGATTTTCCCTTCACACTGACGTTGTCAAACATCGAGCCCAGGTTTGAGTGTTAAGCAGGCAATAAGTCAATACAAAGACCAAAGTGGCAACACTTAGAAACCTTTCATCCCCCGTCCGCCGCTTGAATATTTAATACGCCGGTGTCTGGTGTTACGGCTCTCAAGATGGCCGCTGAGGACCTGTCATTACTTAGTACGTGCCAAGTCCTACCTAATGCAGGATTGGGTTCACACGTCGGCAGGTGTTAATTTATGTTCAAGGCACCGGGTCGCGGTCAAATTCCAATCAATAAAGCTTCCCCAGGGGGGTTGGAGGATTGACCTGTCCCAGGAATCGATGTCCGTATCCATAACTAGTTAAGAGGGTTTTGCAGAGTGTCCTTACATAGCACGGTTTCATCCTGTGCATTAAAAGAAATCTGATCTAATCTAATTTGCTGGAAATGTGGGAGATATCCAAATTTGAGACTTCTCAAAGGATAACATTTTAAGCAGCGTAACATCTTAATGGGCGTAATATCTTATTTGGCGTAATATCTTAAGCCGTGCCTGATATTGAGTTTTCCTCCTCATTTTAACCATTCTCGTAGCGTGTCAGTGGGCATTAACGGGGCGGGTGTGTGTGTGCTGCGGTCTCCGGTTTTGCTATGGAAGAATTGCTAAGGCTTTTGGCTCATCATTTTTTCCATAAAACAAATTATTCTGAGGACTTCAAGAGTGCATTCCACCCCGCAGCGAGACGAAAACCCTCTCCGCGCCGGAGAGACGAGACATGCCACAAGTTGCGAGTCTTCTTCACACGCGTGCGCGTCCGCACACACACGTACGCTCCACACACGCAGACAAGGAGATATTCAGACAGGCACACGCACTCATAGACAGACACGCACACAAAGAGACAACAACACACACAAACAGACAACAACACACACAAACAGGCAGTCACACACTCACACAGCCTCCCAGTAGACATGACCTAACCCTAACCCTGTTGCATTGCTCCCACATTGCACAGCAACCCTAATAACTGTATACTGTGTATGAATTAATGTTTATGTGTTGCTGGGGTCTCAAAGTTCCTATAGGGCTGGGTGTCAAAACTGAACTGATAGTTAGGGAAGCATAGCAAAACATGCAACTCTTTCAATGCACACACACACACACACACACACACACACACACACACACACACGCACATACGCGCTCACTCCAACAGGAAGAAATTCATCCGCTCAGACAAATGCACTCGTAGACAGACAAATGCGCACACACAGTACACATCCCTATACATACACACATTCTCAAGGGATTCACTTTCTCCCAGGGTGAATTTGCTGAGTGAGACACACATATATCAACATATGCTCTCTGGGTGTCACAGCCAGAGGCCGCCAGACAGTTTTGGCATATTTCTGAGGGACATGGCATGCCAAGTAAATGCTGAAAAATGTGGTTATGGAGAACCCTAACTAGACAGTTGCGGCTGTCTAACACACTGTTGCACTTCGCTACACATGCAGGCAGAAGTTTTCCTCTTCACACTGGAGGGGTATAACGGATGCTAGATTCAGTGTAAAGGCTTACCAGTTTATCAGCCGCTGATTAGCTTTGTTTGGTTTGTGTCTGTTTCTCCAGAGTGTGTGTCAGGACAGGTGGACACTGTGCTAGGAATAGCGCTGATATGTGAAACACTACCAGGTTTCTTATGCAAGCACACACGCACGCACGCATGAAGACACGCACGCACACGTAAGCGCGCGCACACACACACACACACACAGGTCTGGGTCTTCAAAACGCATCTTTGCACCCCGGGTAAACAAGACCACATGAGTCCGGGCAGATACTGTTACACGCGTATCGAAATTAAATTAGCCCACGCTATCTCGTTTCTCCTGAGAGCAGCAGGGCCCATCTGCAAACATCAGACAGCCTCTCCACAAAAGACCTGCGGCTTCTGATTGTTTAAAACCCAGCCCCCGCCTCCCAAACCCCAACTCAATAAGCACTCCTGTGTTTATACAGAGCGCATTTTCATTAACTGTAGCAAATTACATTTTAATCCATAAAGCCCATTTCATTGATGAAATTGTTTGACTGCTCCGAGATTTGCATTGAGTTACTGCCATGCACAAGGCAAGGAGACAAAAGTGAGGGATGATGAAAGCTGTTTTTTTCCGCTGTTTGTTGTTTTATTTTTTTTTGCTTTTCTC
The DNA here is from genome assembly GCF_048128805.1 of Centroberyx gerrardi. Taxonomy (NCBI): domain Eukaryota; kingdom Metazoa; phylum Chordata; class Actinopteri; order Beryciformes; family Berycidae; genus Centroberyx; species Centroberyx gerrardi. The sequence goes on from NC_136005.1 coordinate 5,847,341, forward strand.
TCTCTCTCCTGTCATGCTGATGGAAATTAGCAGAGATACAGGAATCTGAATGATGGCTCAGAGCTGCTGAAATTCTCGGCAGAGTTGATTCCATTCAACCTTTTTCCCTGTTTAATCTCTCATCTTTGACAGGCTGAAAGATTGAGATATCCCCCTGCTGAATTGGACTGCATTTTGTACCGATACAAAAATACATTGTCTATGCACATATCTTGTGGAAGAATAACAATTAAATTACAACAGCTAGCTCAAGTGCTTATACAGTATCTAACCCATTTTAAACAATCCTCTCTTTGTTTTACTTGCAAATAATAGATAACACTCTGGTGTACTTTCATTGGTCAGGTTCCTATTAAGCCAAACCACTTGCTGCTTTATAAAACTGCTTTACTCTCTAGAGTGGTTTCTCCTCCAGTAGTCTCTACTTTGATCTCTCTGCTGTTTCAATGCCTTAATTGCCCCTTAATTTGTGTGACCAGCAGACCCTGATGTTGGGGGACGATAAGGAGGCAAGGCTCAGTTGGGTAAAGACAGTGGCCCACTATGTAACATACTCAGTATGCTCTGTTGCCCCACACAGCTCTCCAGTGGCCCCCTGACGCCTACTCAGGCAGCAGAGCCTTAGCCTGGGGGCCCAGTAGTAAAAGCCCCCAGTGGAGAAGCACTAGCACTGGGGCTGGGACCAAAGGTTTCTGGGCCCTTAATTAGCAATCTAGGTCGGGTAGCTGAAACTTGGAGCAGATCTCTAGACCAGAAATCCTCTCCCTCTGGTGTGTTCTGCTTGGAGTACTTATAATGAAGGAGCACTCTCTCTGGAGTCAGCAAACCAATACCAACCTTAATTCTACAGTCAGGCAGAGCTCTGACTCTGCTAATAAACATGTGCACCGCAGAGACATACACATCTGTATAATAACATGCTCAGAGGTATTGATACTAGCAATGTGTGGTGACACGTAAGAGGGTCTGGCATATTGTGGCAAACAAAATGCTGCATGCTAATGCATGCCGTCACTCACTTTGCATGTAAACAATGGATGTATTGTCAGGACACATCTGTTTGCAAACTGGTAATGCAGCTGTACAAAAGCAAAACTGCGCATGAAATTGAGGGTTATGTTTACATTCAGCTATGCTATTGATCATGTCTATATGAGGTAGAATCGATTATGACCAGGGATTTATGAAATCTTGTCCATGCCATTCAGACGTGTGTTGAAATGGTGTGAGGGCGGCGGTAGAAGCGAGCTTTTGACTGGGAGGTTTGTATAAAGGTAGCCAGTCTGAATCCCCTGACAGGTTGTTTGTGGAAAGTGAATGAGGAACGCTCTTCCCTCCCTCAACAATGACTGTCAATGCGTCCTTGAGCAAAGCACTCAGCCCCAATTGCTCCAGTGGAGCTGCTCAGCGGCAAACAGCACCGGGCGGCAGCAGCTCTGAGCTCCCTGGTGTGAATATTTGTAGTTGTATGAATGTGAAGTAGGGCATTCCTGGAAAAAAACACATGGGTCCTAAGCACACCTTCCTAGGATACATAAAGGTTACAAATATAAATAAAGGTGTTGGCATGGCATATAAATCTGAAAGTAACATCAAAAGTTCAGTCATTGAGGTGTGTGTGGCTTTGCACATGCCATTATGTTGTATAAATCTACCTTGAAAAATGACACCAGGAACCTTTTGTAGTGTCTAGCAGCCAAGAATATCACACAGGATTATTTATTAATTCACATTTTCATTACATATTTATTGACACAGGATCCATGCCTGAGACTTTATTATTCTCTAACTGTCAAAAATACTTATGATTAGAAGCAGCCGAGATGGATGTTACTCTTGCCTGCAGCAAGGTTTTACAGCAAACTAAAACTAAGACTAAAGCTAGGTGTGGAAAGCTGTTTTAGTGAACTGACATAAAAATAAAAACTGAAGCGTGTGGAAGAAAAACCCTAATACTTAACTGAAACTGTAATCTCTGCCTCCAAACCTTATAAAATGTAATACAAAAATATGTGTGTGTGTGTGTATATATATATATATATATATATATATATATATATATATATATATATATATATATATATATTTTTTTTTTTTTTTTTTCAGTTGCAGTATTTGTCAAACCTAAAATGAGAACTGAGAACCTTCTAAGTGAATAGGACCGACACAAACTATCAACACATTCACACTTACTGTATTTACTAAATGTGTCAAAAACTTTTTACATTTTTAAATATTATGTAGCTATATTTGATATTTTTACTTGGCCCTACTCATTGAAATAATAAAAAAATAACTTGGAACTAAAACATGAACCTATGTGAGACAATATAAGAAGAAAAATAAATAAATAAATAACTAAATAACACCTAATTAGTTTAAAAAATACAAATTGAATTTGAAAACAAAGATGACAACCAGAACTGATGCTAATTGCAAAACTATTACAACTCGCACCTGAAGGAATTTCTGTTTCTCTACATTTTGCTGTCGTTAATGATCTCTAATTGGCTGTGACATTGAGATAGAGGTATTAAACAATGCACAGCAATCCCATAATCCCTTTCTTCTAAGAGTCTAAGAGAGTGAGAGGTCAGCATCATTTAACAAAGAGACGTCTTAATACAAAATGTCAAATCACTCCTACATTCTCTTTTGCACTGAATACAGCTGTAAAACAGCTCTCACGCTCATTTTGTCGACAACTTTGCAATGGAGCCTGTTACTGCTCCGTCCACTGAAGCAAGGACAAAACTGTAGAAGTGAAAACCATGTTGCGAGATGCTGACAGTCACTGTTGAGAGATCATGCCATTAAAGTGGAAAATAATATGCCTTCTGGTCCAAAAATCGAAATAGAAACTGACAGGTAATGGGATATGGTAGAGAGGTATTTCAAGGTTGGAAACTATTCAACATGATGTCGGAGGAGAATTCAAGACTGTAGATGTAGCAAAATTCACTCTATTTTTCTCTTAGTTTGAGGTTGACGAGTAAGAGGAAAAGATGTGAACTGCTGACATGAAATTGTTGGATTGTTCCCTAGTCGGGCATGCATTTTTGCGGCTGACCTTGTATTGGCCCCCAAGGCACGATCTTGAGGACTGAGGGCTGAGAAGCAAAGAGACAAGGTTGAGAGGATAGAGTTCAGTTGTGTGCTAAGAAGCCATATTATTTTTGTCCTTGTTATTTCGGACAATGACGCTAGAGGGGTCACGACAGAGCGACTTGGCGGTGCCGCAATAGGTGGAAAGTTGTCCTCTTGCCACATCATGGTTCGGTCCCCCGGCTCGCTAAGCCCTGAGCCGAATCCGAGCTGGAGAAAAGCCCTTATTAATAGCTGTTTACGAGTGGCTGAGTCACCTTAATAAATGCTCACGTCTGGCCGACAGCGAGGGGCGGCCCGACGAGCGAGAAATATCCACCGGCACCTGTTTGTTTTGGACCGCGCGGGCCGAAAACGCTGGCCCGCGGCCTGATCTCCAATGTCCCGGACCAGGTGAAGCCGAGAAACAGAAAGGTCTAATTCCCCTCAGCAATCTGCGACTCGGGCCAAAATCAACTCCCCTGCTCCTCCCTGTCCTCGGGCCTTCCCCTGGCCCCCGTCAGACCCCTGTGACCCGCACGAAACCGGGGCAGCGCGGCGGAGAGAGGCCACCCCAGCTGTTCTCGACATGAGGAGATGTTGCAGCGTGATTAGGGAAACAGAGCAGGACACACAACTGGTGCTCATTCAGAGCATAGCGGCGCCATTTGACTAAGAGGCATTTAGTCATACTTAGTCTAAAAAAAATGTAATAATATAAACAAAGCTCTCTGGTCTGAATTCGGCTCTGGAATGGCTTCATCTGCAATTTTCCTGCATAATGTTAGTGAAGCTGTTCATATACAAGCATACACACACACACACACACGCACACACACACATATTTATGCACTGCAAAAGGTTCTGTGTGGGTTGCCTGCACACTCTTCATGCGCCGTAAACGTCCTGGCTGAATATGAATGATGCTTTTAATTCAATTGTCCTTGATGCGCGTTGAGCGGGGGAACAGATATCATCACCGGCTGGATTCGCAATAAAAAGTAACTTTGCATGTGCAACATTTACGCAGAGCGAAGAGCTTTTACGATCTCTCCCGCGGCATCCCTCGGCGTCTTCTTGACCCTCCGACATCCTGCCTCCTCTCGCCGTCATCTGCTCGCCGGCCTATAAACGCCACCGACCGCCACGTCTTGTTTACCATCTCCAGCTCTGAATGCGAGATGCCGCAGCTGTTGTCTCCCTCTCCCTCAATAAATGCCGTTTAATACTACATCATTAACTTTGATTGGGGTTATGCTTATTATTCCCGAACACTTGTGCGGGGGACTATTTATTTTTATCTCCGCTGTAATGTCGTCAGCCACAGATGACTTAACGATGCATCAAACCGGGCAGGATCCATTCCCATCCCACGCTCTGCTTCCGTCTCCCACCTCTGTTCCACCCCAGCCACTTGGATCAGATACACCTCATACATCTCAATGCCAAGGTCCATTATTCTGACGCAGAAATGCAGGTACTTAAATGTAACTAGGCTATAGAGCGGCGTATAATATCCACTCGCATAGCTGCAAAGTGGCATTATTGGTGTGGAGAAGGGGCGAGGGGAGCTGGGGAAGCGAAGGCTCTCATATGGTTCTCGGTGTGTCTAACCAAGGCAATTACATTCAATCTAGCGCAGGCCGTTTCCCCTTTGCCGGTGCCTGTGAATGGGCAGCAGTCCTCCCGCAGCCCATTCCACCTTAATTAATGGGGAACATTTGCAGCACTTGGATCGCTTTGTTATGAGTGAGAGAGAAAGAATGGGAGAGCGAGAGTTGATGCCCTGCAAAGGAGCGCTGCGGTTATAAAAGAATCCACATCGAGCGCAGCTGTCCTTCCCGTAACGAAGCCTTTATTAGATCACTTTATGAACAAATTGACTGCACGTGTCCGACACTCAAACCGTTCTGCCGCCGCAAGTGCCATCATACTCGTGTGATGATTGTCTACGGAGCCGGTGCTGAGCAGAGCGGCAGAGCAACATAAACACATCAACATCAGCTGCTTGTGCCTCGGGCAGCGCTCGAATTAGAAGCAGAAAACCTCCTCAGCATGCCTCATGCGAACCCTGATCAATACCACAGAGAGATCCGATCACGTGTCGGATTTTGCTCAAAGTCAACCTAGGTCACGGAAGACACTGTCGATATTATTGTCATTTTCGCAGGGTGGAGAGGTTTGGATATTGAATTCAAATATTGAACCGCATATCCAGGAGGGTAGATCATGCTGTTTTTAAGTTATTCAAGATACAAATCGGACTTGGAGGTCTGATTCACCTGAAACGACCACTCGGAAAGGGAAGAAGGACACCGAGATCCTCTATCTGAGACTCATTACGAGTTCTAATGACTTTAAACTGGAAACAATTGCCCTTCGTTTCTCTGGTGGCAGTTCCAGCGTGGCTTTTTAATAGGCAGGATATCAGAGATTATCCAAGGGTATGTTTTTAATAAGACAGGAAAAGCAGAAGAGGAGCTCGGCGGTTCGTGTCTCGTTCCTCTTCCCCACCACCGCCTTTAGACAAGCGTACGCTCTGCAGTCCTGGGGATGATCTTCCTCTCTTCTACTCTCTCTCTCTCTCTCTCCCTCCCTCTCTGTTTCTCATGGGACCAAAATAGAGGACCCATCCTTAGCCAGATAACAACATATTCATCTCCTTAATGACCTGGACTGGTGAAAGAAGGGCAGTCCGGCTTCCAAGAAGAGCCTCGCCTCGATTCCTACATGGCACAAAGCAATGTTCCAGTTCAGCATTGCATTGGAACATCTGTTTTACTGACCATGAGAATGAGCCATAGCTTCATTTTGCCATTCAAAACATTCACTTATTTACATTTGGACCTTTTTCGACGGTTCTACAAAGTTGTTGGTGTTTCACGAAAAATCCTCCACGATGTGAAATTTCTGTTTCCCCTCACTTTGTTCTATTGTTTCATTTATATTAGATAAAAAAATGACTTGGGAGCGTGGGAGGAGGCAGACCACACGAAATAAATCCCCCCTGCCTGGTTCCTGTTCCGCATTGGGAAAGCAATTGCAAACATCTAATGTAAACAGATAGGGCCGATGGTAATTGAATCGAGCTGAACTGACATAGACCGTGACAGGACGTGTTTCCTCGCTGTGGCTCTGGGCCCGATGTTCCCTCTCCCGTTTCCTCCTGCATCTCTGGCATATCGGGACAGGAGTGCTGCATTGTGCAGGGAAATAAAGACTGTGTGTGTGTGTTTATATGATGCGATGGGGGAGGCAGGAGAGGGGCAAGCACAGTAGGAAGCCATTGTATTTTGTTGAAGGCAGTATGAGGTATTAGTGTTCAATTGTCTGTCAGAGATGTGGTGAGATGAAGGGAAAGGCAGAGAGAGAGAGAGAGAGAGATGGGCAAGGAGAGTGGGAGAGAAATGAAGAGAGAGAGACAGCTAGGGGGGGAATGAGAGTTTACATTCACACTGTAGCTGAAAATGGCCCAATTCAGATTTTTTTCCCTCACATGTGATGTTTCCTAATCAGTGCAAACAACAAAAAGCTGTATGGAGTCACATTCTGCTATGGATATATGATATAAAATTGGATCCTGAAGCAAGCATGCAACCTACCTGCGTCTTGTATTTGAACACTCAAATCTGTCAGTGTTGCCATGACAATAAGTACATTTTACAGCATTCACCTGAAAAAATTTGCGAGCTTGGAATTAAAAGGTTATGTGGGTATCTGAGTGCAGTTCTGAGATACTGAGCGTCAAAGGTTTGACATACCAGCAGGCAAAACTGTTATGTGCTTTCTATCTTTTCAAAATACTTGACTCCAAAAGATTCTGAAAAAGCAACAACTTTCAAAGATGATGAATACATTTTGATAAAAAAGTTTGATAGAACCTTCTAATTCCATTTTGGCGGCCACAGCAGCTTGGCTGAGTCAGTGTTAGCATGGAGAACAAGGAGACACAGCAGTCAGAAAGTGAAATTGCTGACTTAATACCCAAAATGGGTTTGAAACATGCGGGAGAGGCACAAAAAATTGAGTTGAGCACGAAGGTCTACAGTGTGAACATAGCCATAGACTAATAGAGAGAACGCTGAATGGGGGAAGAAGAGTGTGAGAGAGTTAGAGAGATGGGAGAAAAAGGAGAAATAGAGACAGATGGGGGAGGAGTGAGGGAGTTAGAGAGAGACCGAAGAGAGAAGGGGAGAGAGATGCAGAGGGAGAGTGTGCGAATGTTAGAGAGAGAGAGAGAGAGAGAGAGAGAGAGAGAGAGAGAGAGAGAGAGAGAGAGAGAGAGAGAGAGAGAGAGAGAGAGAGAGAGAGAGAGAGAGAGAGAGAGAGAGAGAGAGAGAGAGAGAGAGAGAGGGAGACTTGGGGAAAGGAGGGGGAAAATTGAGAGGCTGCGTAGCACTTTCCTCTGCAAGCTGACAGGGCTTGACGCTCAACTAACAGGGCTGTTTTGACAGGTGTCAGATGGTCCATATTACTATTTCACCGCTGGGCCCTTGGGACCCTGCATCACGGGCCACAACAGGACTGGCCAAGCTGGAAAAAAAATAAAGAAAAGTGGCATGGCAGGAGAGTAAAAAACACTACACTTGACTTCCTCCCTTCGCAGTCCGCTGGCTCTGCACTCTCCCACAGCCTGGGCATCTGCTGCATGTTAGCTATAGCCTAACTGTGCGTGTCTGTGTATGCGCTTGTCTCTCTCTCTCTGTGTGTGTGTGTGTACTGCAATAAATGTGCATTTACAGTACAGGTGTGTGTGTATGTGAATGTGTCAGTCAAACAAGAAGCACACCATTCATTTTTCATGGGCGCTTGAGGAAGGTTCAAGGTGACGCAGCCAGACGACGAAAAATCGAATCCATTTTCAGCTAATGACAATTTATCAATATCATATTCCTTGCCAGGCATGCACTATAGGCTGATGAACAAACATGAGGACTATCAGTTACTGTAGGCAGGGGGCAGAAATCACATCGTCCCCTGCGAGAGGTTGAGTTGTAACACCAAAGGGTTTCTTTAATGTGGTTAGAAGCATCTCCACGGGCAATAAAACATATCGATCCTGCGCTTTTCATGCCAAAATCCATTATCTGTGCATCAACTGCCGCGGAAAAATTTGAGAACTCAACGAAAAGGTTGTCAGATTTGATTATCCTCTGTGACTTTGTGTATCCAGTGATTTACATCAAAGCTATGGTACTGAGAATATGTTTTTTTCATTCAGGGAGGTTTTGTATCGCTAAAGCACACAGCATCCCCCCCCCACCTAAAATGTGGGGGTGTAACTTAGGTTTGGTTTGTTTGGAGTTTTGCTGCCTCTGTGACTCCCTCACTGATCTTGCCCTTCCTGAGTTAGCATTCCTCACCACTGCTGCCTAGACAAATAGCAATATTTCACAAACCCTTTAGCTTTGAACGTGTTTGAAAACCACTTGAGTCATTTGACAACTCCCAAATGCACGCAGCCATAATTTGCAACAAGTTTGTAATTGTCCCTCGTTAAGTGTTTCGGGGGGGGGGGAACAGTGCGGCTGCGGTGCACAGAGCAGAAGTGTTGCACGGACTCGGGGCATGTTTTATAGTTACCGCATGAAATGAGAGAGTCCCCGCTCGCCTGGTGCACTGGGACTCCGAGGGTGGATCTGATGCTGCCTCGCGCCTTTGAACAAAGGCCTGGCGTGACCAAAGGAATGGTATGGTTGGGGATGTCAAGTTAAGAACAAATGCATAAGAAAAGTAGTCTGCATGGGATTAGCTGGCGGTTTGAGTGAAATCACCACAGCACTTTAACAGCACTTTGTTAAGTGAACAGGACACTGGAAAAGAAGAGATCATAGATCAGAGAGATTGAGAGCTTTTATTGCTGCAGCGATTCTTCTTGAGATAATTATAGGCTAAACCCACAAATATTATCATTTACATTTTAGGCATTTAATTTACACTCTTATGCAAGTGATTGGCACACATTGACTGTTGAGGGCTTTGAATCTGTGATCTTGCAGTTATGTAAAAACTAAGTCACCTGCTTACAACAAGAGTGTGAACTGTCCCACACCATGCTTGACCAATGCAAGACCCTTGAAATAATAAAATACCACAAAATTAGTGTTTTGCAAATATTTCTTAGCGTTTGTTTTAATCTGCATGGAGTACCAGATGGGTGGTATTTACTTTATTTACATTTCAGATAGTGTCAGGTATCAATCACAGAAATACTTTCCTCTGATTTGTTGGGTACTACAAGAAGGTTAAAACAAATGCAAAGAATTATTTGCAGATAAAACTGTAAGGCTTGTGTGAGAAATAATAAAAAGTCTGGTTGTTTAATGCTTTGTTCCCCTCGGACGGACGGTGGAGTATGTGTCCACTTCCTCCGCCTCGCCTCTATCAACACCAACTGTTCCAAATTTAGGAAAAAAACGTGACCAGCCCTGTACTCCGACCTTTGACCCCGTGCACCGCAGGGAGCCGGGACCACACATACATTGTGCATATGTGTCAAATCCCATAAATATGCAATGATCTGTGAGATTAAATTAAGTAATCTGATCACTCTGTAAAGCAGTTTACAAGATTATGTTACCAATGAAACGTCCTCCAATCTGCGTGACGTCATGTTGCCCGTCCTTTGTTTTTCTTTGTCTCCTTCTCTACCTCCGTGCCCGATCCCTCCCTCTCTGCAGGTATTACCTCACACCGATCTCTGATAACAAGATCACAAGGGCACGGGTTGGCCCCATTTGTCAATCAACAAAATGGAGGGCGGAGTTAGACATTTTCTAAGCCTCCATTGCCCCCTCACCCCTCTTTTTTCCCCTGTCCCACCAGACTTTTAACCTCCGCGCTGCAGTCGTGTTACAGAGGAACACTGTATACGGTGTCATGTTCCGATGTAATGGGTAACTATGGCTTGCTTGTGTTTTTGTCTCTTCGCCCTGCCGCAAGGACGCAATTTATATCGCCCCCCAGAGCCGAGGCGGTCCGAATCAGCTGGAAAAAAAGGCAGAGAAGGACAATAAAATGCTGCTGAACTTTGCCTGTCCCTTCTCACCGGCTCTCAATCCGGTACAAGCGCTCTTTTCACAAAGGGTCTGATTCAGCGCCCCCCCGAGTATGTTAAAACAGGAGGCCTTTTTCAGGGTTTTACGAGGTGTCCTGTTTTTCCAACATACCTCCAGTGATTTAGGTGATATGCCTGAAATAAAGGGTTCTGAAGGGTAAGAGGCAACTCGAGTTTTACCGTGCCCTCACTTGAATGAAAATAAAAAAAATAAAGTGAACTGGACGAATGGCAGACTTGGAAATACGCACGCGGGAGCAACCTTTACTGTACCGGCGCTGAGGGGACCGGCGACCAGCGTCCCTATTTTCGGTGCTTTTTTTTCGACGTCTCGCGCTGCACTTTGACATTACGCTCGCACGACTTTCACAATTACGTCCATCTCGGTTAGAAAGGCACGCTTCCGTATACCGAGAATCTCATCCCCCGCCGAAATGTGGAAAAGGGATAAGGCACCCCCGCAGCATGCGAGGGACCGAAGGAGGTGAGAATTTATGGGAGGCAGGGTGAGCCGGTTCTGCGAGCGCTCCGGCGGTCTCGCAGCACCTCGCCCCTTCCAAGTTAAATACTCTGGTCGAGTTTCCTGAGTGCTCAGATCCGTCTGTGGTCCAATCACGTCAGCTGAAAACGCACACAAAGAGACTATTTATGCCCACTCAAAAATAGCATTTTCTCCCTTGCTGTCTTCGTTCATTCGTCCTGTCAGAGATACGTACGCCTTATTTTTACCAAGTTTGCTGCAGTGTTCTGTGCAGTTTTGAAAATATCAAACTTTCTTCTTATTGTCGTCCTTACAGCATAGAAATATCCACAGATTTTGATCATTTGGACTGATTTCCACTGTTATTTCCACTATTATAACTAAAATGGCACAAGTGGGAACAATGAGTGGCATTTGTCTTTCTTGCCATTGTAGTGACACTTTATAGCCCTATAATCCTATAATCATAATCTGAAAGTCTCTTCTTTTGCCTCATATTCATTTTTTTGTGTCAAATCTGATGAGTCAACGGTAAAAAGGATTTACTTTAACTCTCTGTCCCAATATTTATATATTATACAGTAGATTCAAATTAATGGATTATTTGTTTGTTTGTTTGTTAGCGTTATTACTTCGTTTTCTATTAATTCATCAATTCATTCATTTATTCATTTACTCCGTTTAACTCAACATTTTACATCCTCCGGGCATCTTGGGTGGATGACATGAAAGAGAGTAGAATTACTAATCTGGCAGGCATTATGTACACCGGACCCCATATATCTCCGTATAGAGAGACTGGCTTTGCTCAGCGGACATTTTATGCTCTGTATATGTTTTACGTTGTTGTCTTTTACAAATTAGACCTGTAGCACGGGTGATTTGTTGCAGGAGCTCACACCAGCAGCTGGACGAATTAAATAGGTTCCCTGGCGCTCTTCCAGCCCTTTTTTACAGGGCTCTTTTGTCATTCCAAGTGTACGGTTTACAGTGTTTAATGATGCTCTGTATTTTTTACTGAATCCTCATTTCCCTTTGCAGGCTAATGAGAGTGATGGAGACTCAGGCTGAAGCCAGAGGAGGTGATAAAAAGAGTTTGTGGCTGTGTTACACATGTTGTAAAAGAAGAAGAAGAAGTAGAATATGCAGAAAAGAGCAGTTGTGTTTGTGTGTGTGTGTGTGTGTGTTGGTAGGATTAGACTGATACATTGGGCTGATACTGGCCTTCCAATAAAAATGGATATTGGCCAGTTAATGTTGCCCACCGCCGATAAGATGGAGGTGAAGATATGAGTTTACTCAACAGCTTCAGGGGTCGAAGTCTGTAAAACCTGCAGTGAAACCTGCCTCACTGCCTTAAGGAGCCGCTAACCCACCTAGGAATTTCATTAGCATAGGTTTTAATGGAGGGTTTTAGTGTCCCATAATGGTCGAGATGTTGTTTCAGAGGCTTTTCCATCTTCCAAAGAATAAAATTATGGGGGAAACACTGAATCCTTGTTATATGTTGGGTTTTTTTGGCAATAAAATGGTGAAAATCATAAATAACACTGACACAAAATATCGGCTATCGGCAGCTTCAATCCAAAAATGTCTGTATCAGTATCAGCCTTCAAAACCGCACATGTGTTGAAGCCAGTGTGTTGTATTGTCCAAGCATTACAACAAAGCACATGAGCTGCGTGTGTTCATGAAGGTCTATCCGTCACGCGATAGCTGCTCCACAAACCTCAAACATTTCACTCGGGCCGTTAGGAACCAGATCTTTTTAAGGGGTTTTTAAGCTTTCAGGAGCTGTCAGTTCCTGTTTAGGTTCTCCGGACTTTCGGCCCGTGTATCGATAGTCTGTCTCCGAATGTCCAGATTGAGACGAGTCACTGGGTTATTGACTGAAGAACGGCAGGGAGCTTTGTAACCGACTGAAGTAAATCCAAAAGCACACACGAGTGATAATGAGGACTGGCTCACTGTTTACCGTGACTTCATCGGGTGCTGTCATCATGTGGTCGCAGAATGCAGCCTGGCCCAGATGCTCGTCTAGAAACTCTCAACACACACACACGCACACACACACACACACACTCACATATCCACACATACGCAGAAACATCTACACACACGGTGTTCCAGTTCACTACACTCACTGAAAGTCCCAAACCAACATGAAAGGGACAGACATGAAAAATGAGCTGTTTTCCACAAAAAATTAGCTGACGGCCTTTGGCTCCATACGCTTTGTTTTAATTTCCTGAACATGTAATAGGCCGTGCATGGAATTAAACAACCATATGGACAAAGTCTCTCTCCTTCAAATCAAATAGACGCCAGCAAATGGCCCCAAACACCTCAATAAATAACGTCAATATGGCCACATAACTCCTTGCCGCTGCGTTTACGGTCAATTCAATTTCAATAATTGAGTTTACCGCCGTAAAACAACTCCGCCAGTGAAGCCAACTGTATTTTCTTGTCATCTAGCTTTATATTAATAAGGCTATTAGTCCCAGTATCTGATCAGAGAGCTAGACCACGGCTAAAGTCGCTCAAGGTGATTGAAGCGAATTGTAACGGACAGGGCGAATTGTTTGGGCTGCTGCGGGTATCGTGGGAACGCTGGGGAAAGGTTAGTTTTATGATGGGAACAGAGAGATAGTTGAGTCTTGTGTGTGTGTGTGTGTGTGCAGAAAATGGGAGGGCACGGCAGGAAAATAATAAAGCAGTGAGGTCCCTCCTGAAGGACATTGACGATCCAGCCGTCCATCCTCATTTGGTTTACTCCGGCTGATCTAAGGCATCACCGTGTTATTCCTCCTTTTATCTGAAATAGCGGCTGTTATGGCTTGCAGCTGGCCCCGCGGAGGACTTGACCTCCCCCCACCCCCGTCTCAGTGCCACTGGTGGTACGGCCCTTTCTTCCGACTAATGTAAGTTAATATTCCGGGCTGACCCACACCAGCTCCACTCGGGGTGCACGCTCCTCGCTAATGTAACTAAATCTCCCCCGTTGACCCTGTCTCCTTCCATAAGGCTGGGCGTATTCTTTACTAATGGAGGTTAAAATCCTCTCCTTTCCCACCGTTCCACCCCTTTTTAAAGATCACGGTTAAAAATAGAGCGTATATACCTTCTTGTGGTCGTGGTCAGATGTGCTGGTTTGCAGCTCATTTGATGGTTAGAGAAATTGCCTAGTTAAATAACAGAATAGGGATTGTTTGCAGTGTGGGTTATTATTTGGAGAGTTTAAAAATATGATACATTCATCTTGTAGAACAAAAACAACAACTTTGTATTCATAAGTTAATGTTTCAAAAAAGCATTTTAACTTTTTTGTAGGAGTTTTCAGATAGCTCATAATATCAGAATATACAGTACCAGTCAAAACTGATTGAATGTTCTATGTTTTTCATTCTCTTAAAGCCATTTTGATCTAAAGGCTTATGCTTAAATCCTTGAAATTTGTTTCTTAGACAAATATAAATAGTGAAGTTGATGCCTATGTATGAACTTCTTTCCAAAGCCTTTGCCTTTCCATCAAGGCAAAGGGCGGCTACTTTAAATAATCTAAAATATAAGATAGTTTTGATTTGTTTAACACTTTTTTGGCCACTTCATAATTCCATTTGTGTTATTTCACAGTTTTGATGTCTTTACTATAATTCTAAAATGTGAAAAAAAAAAGTTAAAATAAAGAAAAATGTGTCCAAACGTTTGACTGGCAGTGTAAAATCATAACTATTATTTTTTCAATTATTTTTGAGTTTATTTAAGCTGATTTTTTTTTTTTAACTTTTGAGGAATCAGATTCCTGAATGGATTTAACATGATGCTCCGCCGCTAGTAAAGAAAAAAAAAAAAAAACAGCATTGAATTCCCCCGACTCCAGACATTTATTAAAACATGAGTGCGCTTGTAACATCAACCTTTACACAGTTATTCGGTGTCGTCATGGGTCAAAACCGCACTGCTAGGTCTGAGTCCACCTTATGATTTAATTCCAAAGAAGAAGTTTATCAGAAACGTTTTGGCCTTAACAATGACACAGCTGTTGTTCTTGGTCTAGTCTTTGATTGCCTCCCAGACCACAGAAAACCCCACCGGTCTGCTACTATCATCAGACACACACAAATCCATTAATTGACCCATTAGTCAGCCCCGGCCCCTGTGTGTAACGTGAACGTCATTCCCAAGCTGTGTTATAGTTGGACCCTAATCAAAAGAGGCTCATGCAGGCAAAACATGATATATCACCTCTCTCTGCATATTTTTACCTCCTTCTCCGAAACAAAAAAAAAAAAAAAAGGATCAGCTTTTCCTGACAAAAACTGCACGCTCATTATTTTTCCCCCTGGCTTTGGTAGGGAGAGACAGGAGAGATGGCCTTAAGTTACTCTGAGCCATTAGCTACAGTTGAATGAGCAAGAAAAGGATTCTCGAGAAATATATTTTTGTGCTGATGTGTAAAGCCTTAGGTTGCATAGATTGAGGTTTTATATCTCAGACGATTCCCATAACTTTCAGAGTAATGTAGGCCATCTTCTATACAAACGCGATATTCTCTCCAAAGTCTAACAGGATGTGCGAGTGATGGCTCACTAACTCTACTGTACATGTGCTTAGGGAGACGGAGGGGCCATTACCTGTACTGTGTGTGATACTAATTCACAGGTTTTGGACTTGGAAGAACAGTTGTGAAGGAAGCGTACCAGGAAAAAAAGTCTGGGAATGGATCATCTGTGTTAACAGCCTAGCAGCAGGATGGGAGGTTTGAGCCTCCAAGAGAAAACCTCATCGTAGCAAAGCAAACATCAAACATGGATGTACTTTGGTGGTGGGGGCAGTGTGTGTGTGTGTGTGTGTGTGTGTGTGTGTGTGTCTGTCATCATCGCTTGAACATTCTCACTCAAACCAAGAGCAAAACACCCCCCCCCCCCCCCCCCCTCTCTCTCTCTCACCCTCTAAAAACATCCAAAATCTCATTACCTTAAATCACTGGAGGTGCACCTGTTACTAAACTCATTTGCTGTCCTGTAATCGTACCGCAGGTCTGGAGAGGCAGCGGCCTGCTAGCAAGTTTATTTTGCATTCGCTCTTCCGTGACCATTTCCTCCACTGCCCCTCTCTCAAAACACCTTAGGTACGAAAGGCTTCTAATTGAAGAGTTTCATTCCAAAACAGAGATATCCACCATTTGAAAAAAAAACAAAAAACTAACACCTACTCTTAAAGTAATAATCCATGACATTTTTATATAAATAAATGTCTGTTTTGCTACTATGACCAATTGATATAACACAACAGTGATTCAACTTATAACCAGTTCATAATAGCTTTTCCATTTGCTGTTCTAAACAGCTGGTGTCTGGTAGCTCTTTCCCGGGAAAAATCCACCGCCACACAGGAAGTGATGCGTTTTATGTTTTTCCGGTTTGTTTGGAATAAACAGAAGAAGAAGAACTGGGTAGTTAGCATGAGCAGCGATAGCCACCATGACTGAAGAGACAAAGAAAAGAGAAACTCAAACTGCATCAACAGAAAATCCAAGGAAAAAGACATCACAGCACTTCACACTGTTTGATTGACAGGTGATCTCTGGGAAGTGCAGCACAGCAATGAGCGCTTTGACTCCTGGCAAGAGAGTGAAGTGCATCATGGGTTACTAGAAAAGTTATGAATCTTTTTAAGACCTTTTGAATACAAAATAATAATCTTTTGAGGCAAACTTGAGGATGTGCTTCTGTTTCCCGGCTGATAGAGGTTCTGGGCCTGCTGGGTGCACCTGGAATTTATGGTGTTCTTACTACAGCGGCCGGGCCTCCCCCCCAGCTCAGGGTGATAAATCAAATGCAGTGATAACAATCCCAACCCTCCCAGCGCAAATCCCTTTTTAATCGCTTCCACCGAGCCCAATACGCACAGGAAAGGCCCTCTTTTTGGGGGTGCCTTCAGTTTTCCGGCACATTAGCAAGGCCCTGGAGCGAGGGAGAGGGGGGAAGGAGAGAGAAGGGAAGAGAGTGGGGAATAAAAAGCGGGTAGATGATGGAGGAGGAGAGACGGGGAACGGAGCAGTCGTGCTTGTTTGTACCTGATACAACCAGAACTCTCACACATATGAAAACACACACACACACACACACACACACACACACACACACACACACACTCCAAATGGTGTAATTCACTGTATTTCTGCAACTGCAAACAGACACAATGGGCTGTACTTCCACAATTGATGACCTCTCTTTCTCTCCCGCTCCCCGTTATTTTTTTTTATCTCTTTCTCACAAACACACACACCTTTCTTTCTTTTAACAAACACACACACTCACCTCTCTCATGCACCCATCTATCTTACCTATTACACACACACACACACACACACACATACAGACAGAGAGAGAGACAACCAAGCACACAACCTCACTGACTCACCCCAACAGGCAGGGTTGGGGTCAATTTATGAATGAACTCATCAATTCAACTGAGGAATTGGAATTGGAATTGGAATTTAAATTTAAATTTCGGGAAGTTGAATTTAATTAAATTAAATTCTGTGAAATTCCATGTTTTGTTGTTTTTTTTTTCTTCCCACATATATACAATTACACAGTGTTATGTAGGCTATATAATCAATACTGAATATCGTAATATGTTAAAGATTCCTTTCAGGTGGAATTTGATGCATAACATGTAATCGTAATACATACATTATGATTGATTGTATTTGATTTGTTTAACTGTCTTTCATTTGATTCATAATGTTTGATTTATAACTTTCTTAGAAGTGGAATTTCATGGAATTTAATAGAATTCATAGAGTTATTCCAATTCTGTTTCCATAGAACTGGGTGACATTCCAATTCCAATTCCAACTCCAGGAATTGAATTGGAATTTATATGCATTCTCAGTTCAGTTCATGAATGGTCCCAACCCTGCTGTGTAGCACCGACTGGGAAGGGACTGGCTTGCTGTGGTGGTGTGGATTTTACAGGCTTCCTCTGACACGCTCGGGTCCTCAGGCTCCTTGCATGATTTGTTGTGGTGATGCCGGCGGTGTGTACTTAACATCCCTGTGACATTTCCCTCAGCGCTTTTGCACAGTAGTGTCATTTGCTCAGCTTTTTTTTTTTTTTGCGAGTCGAACCCACTCACAAACACATTCTTTATGGTCAAGTCTCGGCTTTCAAGGAATTGCACGTTGGGGTTAAAAAACAAACTGCAGTTTCCTTTTTGATTTACAACCTTCATCCAAAATGGAAATTCACACTACATCATTGCGATTCGATGATTTTATATCTGTCTCTGTTTGTGGTCTTGACTTATCATGACTTATATGCATGACTGGTGCTGACAGAATAAGACAGCCGCATTGGGAAGAAATGATGAATTCTCAAAACCATTGGCTCATAGAGGATTCTTTAAAGGGACATTTCATCCGTTATACATCTGAATTTTTCCCTTGAAATTATCCTCACTATCGTCTTTCATCAGTTATGTTTTAGCCTTTTGTTTTGATTGTAAAACAAAAATGCATATTCACTGCTACATAAAACAATTAATGAATGTAAAAACTAAACTATATTTATTATATTATATTATTATATTTATTGTATCCCTCACTAAGGATTTGGCACTAGGCTACTCTTTCACTGACATTGCTTTTTGAAGTTTGAAGGGATAGCAGCTATATTGTCAGCAGAAGTTCTTAGCTTTTTTTTCAGCAATGCCAGTGAAAGTCAAGTGGGCTAAAAAGCATTTCTTTGAAAAATACCAAACAGCACCTTCCAGACAGTCCCTTAGCAGTTTCACAGCTTTGGTATCTCTAGAAGGACTTGCATAATAATTTCTCAGAGAAATGCTTTTCAGCTGCATTGACTTGCTAACACATTACTAACAACTTCTGCTTCCAATATCCCAAAAATCAAAGCAGTGCTGACGGTCTTTGCATATTTATGATGAATCAGAACTATTCTTTAATTAACAACACAGACACCGCACCAGTTTAAACTCATTCAGTCTGAAATTAAACCATATAAATGTTGGGAGATACAGCTGAATGCTTCATAAATCAGCATTGTTTTGGTGTGTACCCCTTTAAAGACTGCAGACTGCTAGCTTCTCTCTCCCCTATCCTTACCTATTCCTTCTGTCTGGGCCGGTCCACATCTCCACTTCGACACAAAGGTTTTATTGATGAGCTGGTGAAGTCCTTGGCAAAACCCAGACTTTTCATTTCCATCTCAATGTCAAATCACATCACTCTAGCCATCTAGCTGGGAGGAACTGGCCACACACACATTCATGCACATCAAATACCCATACACACAGTAAAGAAAGGTATACAGACATAAAGACAAACATATAAAGTACACACGCAAACACAGACACATAGAAAACTATGCACACCACAGATTAGAAATATATTTAAATACAAGCATAATCTAATTGGTTGAGTTAAACCTCAATGGGTGGAGCCAAACAGTCACAGTTTTTCTGGCTAGGTATTAGACAGAAGAAAAATTTAAGTAGTAGGCTAAGGGAGATAGCTAATAAAATGAAAGCTAGTCCTTTCTAACTGAAAAACATGCAATGTAGCCATACTAAGTTATCTAGGTTAGCTAGTTAGCCTAGCTGACCTTCCAAGTTCAAACTAGCCATATAGCCTATAGCTATCTAGGTAAGCTAGTTAGCTAGCTGCTGACCTTCCGACATCATGATATGGTCATGAATGAATGAAAAATAAAGTCATTATGGCAATTTATATTTTCACTTTCATATTTTCCTTGGCTCTGCCTATTGACGTTTAACTCAACCAATATTTCTGCCTCCGGAGCAGCTCTGCCTCTGAGAAATATTTGTATAACTAAAACTCCAATCTGCATGTACACCACTCTGACAAACACACACACACACACACACACACACACACACACAGCAAAAAGCAGCTACAGACTGCACTGTGTCTTTAACGCGGCTGGCTCATTTTCTCCAAGAGGTGAAACGGTCTCAGATCAACAGTCCCACTCCATGCTCTCTGGTCCATGGTGGATGG
Source organism: Centroberyx gerrardi (assembly GCF_048128805.1). Taxonomy (NCBI): domain Eukaryota; kingdom Metazoa; phylum Chordata; class Actinopteri; order Beryciformes; family Berycidae; genus Centroberyx; species Centroberyx gerrardi. The sequence goes on from NC_136005.1 coordinate 5,867,013, forward strand.
AAAGCTATATTTTCCCAATCAGCTATGGGATGAAGAACAAAGAGAGATGATCAGGGGCTTGGAATAATTCAGTGGGAAGATTTGTTCTGTGGTGTTTGGCCTTGTGGGCTAGAGGGAGAGAGAGAGAGAGAGAGAGAGACGCTCAGAGATGGAAAGTGGAAGGAGAGAGATGGAGAAAGAGAGTCACAGGAAGGTGGAGGAGAGAGAGAAAAAGAGAAAGAAAGATGAAGGAGAAGAGAGTCAGAGAGGGGAGATCGAGGGAGAATAGACAGAGAGAGAGAGATAGTGGGGGTTGCAATCATTTCTTCTAATTTGCCTGTGCTGGCACTCAGTCCCCTCCAAAATTGATAGCATTTTCCCACTTTTCCTTTCATTCCCTGGCCTTGTTGATTTTCAGGAAAATGTGTTTTGCACATGTACATTGAAGTGGAACCAGCTTTAATTGCCGTGCACACAGCCAGAAGACATTAGTGTGTGATCTGCTAGCGTACCAGTTCTTCTTTTCCAAAAAAAAAAATAAAAAATGGAAGATCTGAGGGCCTTGGGTTACGATGTTATCCACCAACGCACCCATTTGGCCTGGGGCCATCTATTCAATCCTGAATCCTTTGGTGAGAACTAAACACCTGAAAATACAAAATGTTCATGGGCGTTGTGTCTCCCTTAGCGTTTTCCTTAAGTGCTTCTGATTCCAACCTGTCATGATCTGTGTATGTAAAGAAAAGGATGGTATTTTAGGTATTAGTGTGGTGCAGCTGAGGACAGAAAACTAAACAGCTGTAGGGAAGTCAATAATAAAGAAGCAATATGTCAAAGATGATTACGGGGATGTACATCATAGCACAAAGCTCTTAGAATGCATTTCAGGTACTTCTGTGCAGGCCCACAGTGGATTTATGTGATTGGTTGAGGTTTAGGGAAGCAATCCTAAACCTTAGCGTTCATTACACTCTAGCAGAAATGTATCCATGACTTTAAGGAGAAAATATGAGGGCCTCACCAAAGCCGGTGAACAGGTTTTATGACATATGGCAACAAGCCAGTGGATGAAAAACCCCACTTCTGTTTCTTATGTGACCGTGACTCCAGAAGATACTATTTGAGTGGTGAGTCCTCGGAGACAGCAAAGCTTATAAGAGCATCTTGGAGACATATGGCTGAAATCGTCTGGAGAGTGATAAGATCAAGGGCAACAAATCTCACCTCCCCGGCCTGATTGAATATGAGGCTGCTGCGGAAATATTTGGGAGTGAAGCCTCAGGATTTGTCTCTGCTTTCAGTAGGCTACAGTAATTCACTTAGTTTCTTTGTGTTGTGTTGAATGTTCAAACTGCTCTACGGTCTGTGGTAACAACTTCGGCCCCATTCCCATGAAGTTGAAGTCGTGCAAATATCTGGGGATGTTGAGTTGCTTGCAAGATGACTTTAGGATTGATTAGATTTGCAGAGATTGTCAGTGATTTTAATCTTGTGTGAAACTGCCATGTCTGTAATTGGTAAAGTTAAAATTCCAGCACAAATTATCTAGCATATTTTGGTGAAGACAGAGGAGAAGAGAACCCATGCAAATCAACTTTTGGCAATTTCAGCCGTAATTTCTTTCTGGGGCACAGTTTTATTTTTTTTCTTCTTCTTCTAGACTCATGAAATCTAGTGGAATCTATAGAGGGATTTTTTTCAGTATTTTCAGTGCAAACTTCATGTTTTGTTTTACAAATTGTGACAAATTCTAAAATCTTGATGTTATACAATTGGGGGCAATTGTATAATCTGCAGCACTGGTGATTACAGCAAATTTCATTATCCTGTGCAAATGTGTTTCACAAAATGCGGAGGTTGGTGCATGATTAATTACATGAGGTCCCCACATAATACTAGTCCTGTGAAAATAGTTCTGTAGTCCACATGGATATGATTAGTCTTTATATTTCCATCCAGCTGAAATACTTTAACACGTAAAACCAGCAGTAAAATCAGACTCAAAGAAGTGTACCATCCAGTCAGAAAGTTCCTGAAGCCTGGCGACTTTGTCTTTTTTTCCCCTTCTTCTTCTTCTTCTTCTTCAAGCCTGAATGTCAGACCCTGTGATGCTCTGAAATCAAATGAGTGATAAGAGGCTATTACCGAGAGAGGTGGCAGCACTATCATTCCCCCGGTGCTTCTGTTTTTTTCTCTCCCCTTGAATTAGATCAAAATTCACAGTCAGCCCCGTCCCTGTGCAGGGTGAACCCTAACAGCCCTCTCCTGAGCTTCAGATTAAATTACAGAAGTCCCAGACCCCCCCCCCTGCCCCCCTCACACACACCCCCCCAACCCCTTCGCTCTGTCTCTCCCATGCAGATGTGACACTTGCCAGAGACTGCCTTTCCACAGAACACATCAACACTGGTGGGGACAGAGGCGGAGGTGATAGAGGGGAGGGGGGGGATCCAGAAGGAATATGCCAGCAGTTTAGGCGGACATACCCCAGAAATGAAACAAAACGCTTTCCCGCTCATCCCACCCCCATTCCTCCCATCCATGTTGGGGGAAAAAAAACAGAGACAGACACAAACGCAAACATCGCAGGCGTCTGTGATCTTTGTCAGCTCGTCTTGTTCCTGTTTCCCCCCTCTCTCCACGATGTAAATCAATACGCCGATGTTAAAAAAAACAACAACTCTCTGTCTGGAGGTAAACAAAGAGACGCCCTGCTGCGCTGTGCAGGCGAGACTCAGTCAAGGAAACTGTGACAGCTCGCAGACTGAGAGGGAACGTCACGACTGTGGGAGCTTAGTCGATGAGGTTGAGCCGATCAGCCGCTCTCCGTGATCCCAAATTTTCTTTCTTTTATGTCACATTCCTCTATGTGGGATTGCAGTGTGGGTTTGCAGGGGGAAAACAAAGCAATAACGGCATTCTGGACCAATTTATTAGCGGTTTTTCAGAAGATGTTCAGAAGATAAGATAACATAAATCACAAAGTGGGCCTCATTCAAAAGTCTAAACCAATGGAATATGAGTCAGGGAGAGAAAGGCAGTTTTATTTGATGGGAGGGGCGGGATTGTTCAACAAATCTGATGGTTAGAAATTGGTTAGAAATGTATATTTACACCTACTAGTGTAGCATGATGTCACCATGAAAGATACTCTTGATTTCTAGGAAGTAAAAGTAATGGGAGTTCATTTTATTGGAAAAAACTGTCTCCGAAAGAGCACTGCCCTACAAAGGTAACTGTTTTTTGTGTTTTTCAAAGGTTAAACATCAAGGCTCAAGATTTAATTTTCACAAAAATTAGACCCAGAAGTGCTACAAGACAATATATATCATCAACTTCTGTACCAACAATACTTTTGAGATAATGAAGATGAAGATAATGAGGTCATTTTTCCCAGTTTCACTGCCTCTCTCATCCCTTTAGTTTCCTTTGGTATAAAGCATCACAGACCGGCCTGGTTGGTACTGACGTCACCTTACAGGATTTCTGGGTGTTGAAGTTCAAACAGACGATGTACAAATGTGAAAAGATCCCTGATGCAGTTAGGATTAAGGTTAATAAGTGGAGTAAAGTTGAAGGATTATTAACAATACATGCAAAGGTGGATCTGTCTATTTACAGCTCTGTCCATGTTTGTGGGTAGGAAGATCTGGATGAGGGTCTGGGGAGGATGGATTAGTATCATATGGTATTCATCTGACAAGGGAGTGGTATGGTATGGTATGCTTAGCTTCACTTACAGTATTACCCGTCTCTCTCTGTGTTGCTGTTTTGTCTCTCACGCCCAAACCCAGACACACAAACTGTCTTCACCCAGTCTCTCTTACTGTTGCTCTCACATACCCATGCACACTAATACACATACTCTCCCCTCCCCTCCCCTCCCTTTTTTTAAAGAAGGATCGGACGTGCAAAGGTTCAGAATGGAGCAAGCTGAATAAAAAAAAGGGGATTTAAGCGAGCAAGAGGAGGTAAATCTTACTTACTTGGCATGCAGAGTTCTCATGCCTACAAATGGTGTATCCAACCCCCCTGCTTCACCACACACACACACACACACACACACACACACACACACACACGCCCGCACAGCCCTTTTATATGGTTTCATCTACCACAGCGAGTCCGTGATCCTGAATGATAAACTCTTGGGAGACAAAGTTCTTCACACACCATCTCACCTCATTCACAGTGATGTTGATGAATGTGTGTGTTTGCATAGTGTACCCTGCAGATCATTCTTTCATACATATTCATACCCTCTCTAATGAAATATATATGTGGCACGCATACCCAATTGCACTTCTAGGAAACAGCTCGTCATTATCAATATAAGCCCACAGGTGATGCTCCTAAAAATACATTTAAAAAGACTGTTGTCTCCCGCTGGATGACTGAAGAGAGCCTTGAATTATACATATGCGTATTTCATTATTAAAATATGGATGTGTGATGGAAGTGGTTATCATATTGTTAAAGGCCATGAAAATGAAAATAAAGAAGATTCATCCACGTAATATCACACAATATTGCCGTATAGCTTAGAGAAGTTGAGTTTAAATCAGGAATATACAGTAAAACGAAAGGTTGACATTGCACACAATGCAGTTTCTTAGATTTCTCAGATGTTGCAGTGTGCATATTGTTATGCAGTATACAATGTGGTCTATATTTATTGTCTATGTGGATATAAATAGATTATGTGGAATATGTGGATATATATAGATAAGGATGGGGAAAAAAAATAATTCTCTGAAGGAGGGTTAGCATGAAATCACCTTCAATACAACAAATTCAGCAAGTGGATTTTATTTAAAATCAAAAAAGTGAAAAATGTTTTTATGAAAAGGTTTATATATCCTGTGTTGGGTGAAACAACAAGGTTATCATTAACCTACAAATAGCAGTTCCACTTTAGTGAACTGACCCTCACCTTTGCTAAAAAGATGCAATCAATGGCTTTTCTGCCTTTAACTTCTTTTTCTTTTCTTTTTTTTATTAAACTGTAATGTAACAGAGCAGACAGCCAGGCAGGCTGCAAGGATTCTTTTCTTGGATATTTCCAGCGATTTCATCAAGGTCCTCTGGCTGGTGGCCAACATTCCTGATGCTACTCTCAACATTTTTTTGGCATTGATTAAAGCTCAGGTATACACAATTAAGCCACTTCTGTTGGCACAAGGGAAACCTAATCCCAAAGCCAATGGCCTGTCTACCCTGCGGTAACACCTATTAAAATAGCTCGGGCCCCCGGCACCAAAACCCGCACTGAAACACACTCTAACCGTTCTCAGGCCGGCCGCAAGGACGTTGACGGGAACCCTGGATGACATCCATACACAAACACAGACATAACACCCACATTAGTTGATCTGGTGACAGTCTAGAAAAGGTTCATTTTTGTCAATGGGTGAAAATGATCGGAGAGAGTAATTCCACTGCGAAGCTCCAGCTCGGCGACACCTACAGAGAGCTGAGGCGGTCAGCAGCAAAGGTGAGGCTCCTTTTCACAAAAACTTAAAGCTGTATTCTGTAGGAGAAATATGAAAAATGAGACATCAGGCTTTTATTTTCTGTAGCGGCCGGGGTGGCCTTCGCCCTGAGAGATACGATATTATTTGATTTGCCGTGAAAACAGGCCGGCTGTGAGAGTGGGGCATGAGCAGTCATCTGTGCTGTCAAATCAATAAAGAGGTTCTTAAGTGTAACCGGAGTAGAACTGGCGATACGTACAGTATAAAGGCCTCCTCCGGTGACATCACCACCCTGTTCAGATTTCTAGACCTCTCCGAAAACAGTCTGTCTCAAAAGGTATAAACGTTTCCACCTATCACAGTCCCAGTCAAAATGAGGTTCAGGTGTGCAGGAGGTGAACCGGGGCAGGAATATAGATCTGTGCCTTTTTTGATTGGCAGGTATCAGTTGTTATTACTACTTTGGAGTGTAAGTTAATGATTTGCTTGCAAGGATGGTTTGAAAATTTCCGAATTGTTTATGGAGTTATTGGAAGGGGGTCTTAGAGGGATATTAAGAAATCGATGACTTCTATAGGACCAGCAGGAATTGCAATATCGACAGAACTTGTGTACTCCTACATAAGTCTCTGGCACTCACACACACACACACACACACTCACTCGAGCTACAGTGGCCTGTAGATCCAACAGATACACGACAAGATAATATATCACCATGCAAAATACTGTAATAATAATACTACTTTGTCTTCTGCTTGTTTGGCTTGAGAATGAGGATTTTTTTTAGCTTCCGTAGCTTAAATGTGTTCTTACACAGATTGCTCACTCGTAGCACCGTCATCCTCCGCTGAAAATGCCGGTAGTTGGGGGGAGGAGATTGGGAGTTGAAATCGTCATGGGTGGAGAGTTTTTGTTTACGAAACAGAGTACGGGCCGGAAAGTAAGTTTTGAAACCCAGAAATTATAGCACCTGGTGAAATAATCGTTGTCATCACTGGTATTGATCAACAATCCTATCAACCTCCTGCAGATATATTATGATCATTTTGTGCCTTTCTTAGTTCCACTTTAAGTCTTCAAATCTTTGGTCGGATGTTGTCCAAATGTCGTGGACTAAATATTCAGCAGCGCCCCCTGTGGCCGAGGTGAAATCTGCACACAACTTGAGAGTGATGGATTGTGAAAATGCAAGCATCCCTTGCTAAGCATGGGAGCACATTCATTATAAATTAAGCTCAAACCACACATGCACACTCAGGCACACACACACACACACATACATACAAGGGTCCCTGGCCGAACACTAGAGCACATTGAATAAGTTCAGCTCAAGTCACTCACACGCTCATACACACACACACACACACACACACACAGTGGCCTCAGCTCACTCCTCGCTGTCATTACAACTCCACTCCCTGGTTTCATTACTCACTTCTGCAGTGTGCGCCCCCCCAGGTTCACGACCCCACAGCTCAGCGTTACCCTCCAGCAGAGCACCCTTGCCAAAATCACTTCTCAAACTACTCCTGTCGACTTATTGACGAAATGCCTCCTACGGCGACCCCGCCTCGCCTCGCCACACTCACACAAACACACACACCACCGCTGCGAGTGCCCTTCTCTGCCATTCACGACTGGCTACGAACTCTCTCTCTCTCTCTCTCATACGTGTACACACACACACAATCCATCAAAAACACACAGACACACGCCCACCTGCGTCTGACAAAGAAAAACAATAACTCTCCAACTCCCGATCCATAGTATTGAGCACTTGCACTTGATCGAACAGTGGGTGGGCAAAGATTTTTGTTGTCCAATACCTCCTCCCCGCCGATCCGACTCCGCTTCCTCCCCGTTTCCTCTATTATGTCAAACAACTTTGTCTCAGATCACGTCTTATTGCTTCAAACGCCTATCCAAGCGCATGCCAGATATCGGATTTTTCGCTTACACGTGTGAGCCTGTGGAGAGAGAAAAGAAAGTTTATCTGACTTGCCTTCAGGGCGAATGAAGTATGATGCCATGTTGAGGTTTTGGAGAAGGTCGCGGCGGGGTCACAGGAGCGGCTGGTTCTCATTCCGGGCCGTATACGCGAACGGGTTGATTAGCGTTGTTGTCGGTGGGATCACTTTACCCCGTGTATCCCCGCTTTTGGGCGTGTTATTGAAGGAGCAGGGTCTTGACACAACACGGTCGCAGCGTAAAGGCATGAAAACACATCGCCTTTCGCTCTAGTAGCAGCTGATGCCCAGAATTAGATGAAAATACTTGGCAAAGAAAAAGGATAGAGTGGGTTTGCTGCTCTTATGTTTCATGCAAAACACTAAGAATCTGTGTCATTGGATGTGAGCTGTAGTCCAACGAACCCTCACTGCCTGCATTTGGGAAGAGTCGTCGTTTTGCTTGGCTCTCCTTATGCCAGGTCAATAACAAATCTCTATTTCCCTCTCCCTCTCTTTCGTCTCTCTCTTTCTGTCTCCCCAGTGGCAGAGGTCGGAAATTCCTCCTTTGCTTTCTCACCCAGGATTTATTGGACGCTGGTACTTTTCTTAGGATGTGGGTCTCAGCGGGTTAGCATTCAGAAATACTGCTGGCAAGTAATGGCTGCTGTCAGAAACGTAGCGGTTTTTCATTCCCTGATATGCAGTTTGTTATATCTCAGGCACACTGTGCCTCCATTGGCCTTCGACCCTGTATGCACACCAGGGCATTATGGGTAGACGTAGCGTGTGAATCCTGTTCATTCTGACTCTCAGAAATAACACGCTTCTATTCCGACTTAGAACTTTGTAGAAATGGGTGAAAAGAAATCGGTGTGTTAATGAAAATTATTATTTAATTGTGCATGTTCTTAAGTGAAATTATTTAGTTGATGATTGTGAAAAAAAAAAAATGAAAATACCTAACACTGACTGATGCAATAGTGTCAGTGAAATAGACAAGCCATTAGTCATTCACGTGAATTAAAATTCAGAATAATTTGCTAATAAGGTAATACAGAATCTTAATTATTTTAATTAATACACGAAAATTAGACAGAATGTCATTCGCAGCTGCTAAAAGTGTATCGTGAGTGTCTTTAATTGAATTGACTAATTAAAGTTGAGTCCTGTGGAATAAGATATCTGCTGCGAATGAATACGACTTAATCAAATAACTAAATTAAATCATATCAGCAGTATTAATAGGCTTCCCTTGGCATTTACCTATGTCCTTTCGATGTGGACAAATCTCCCAATGCTTTCATGTCAATCTGTTTGTAGCGTACTTTGTGTTAATGATCAAGAAACAGCCGTACGTTTGTGCTGAGCATGCAAACCGGGGAAATTTCCAAAGTTGGCCTGAAAGCATTTGCAGTCAAGATGTTCCTTCACGGCAACATGTGAGACTGCACTTATTGGCCCGCATTAGTTCAGCTGACATAGACCGGCCCCTGTGGTAACAGCTATGGCTAATTTACTTGTGGGTCCCTCACTTCAGAGCATATACAACTTGTGAAACATCCCCCCCACCATGGGCAAAGCACTGCAGATAGGCCACAGGGACACACACACACACACACACACACACACACACACACATATATACAGAGGACTTTCTGCTTCTCTAATTAATAAACAGGGAAACTTCAAAGTCGTGGGTTTGTCATGGAGCCGCCCACACTAAAGAGAGCACCATGAGTGAATTACTATCAGTGAGTCACTTCACATAGCTATAGATCATAGCTAGATAGCTTGGGAATAAATCATTACAGAACAGCTCAACAAAATATAACAAAAGCTAGAACTATACTGAACCAAATATCTATCCAAAAGGCATTGAAAATAAGATGACAAATGCTTGAAACCATCATTTCTCCATCATTTTTATGCTCTGTGCTTTTTTTTGGGGTGAAAGTTTTAAGAGCGCCTGTGGTCTGTAAATAACTGTAATATAATAAGAGTCTGCAAACCCTTCAGTACAAGGCAATTCAGTTACCACCATTTGAATTTCATAACATTGTTAAAAGGGAAAGTTCTCTCATTTACCGATTATGCTGCTCGCTACAGCAACACTGACCTGTGTGAAACCTGTGGTTTTTAAACAGCTCTGGCTGGTGTTAGCCTCTTGCTGCTAGCAAAACAGTGCTGCAGTGTCCAAATGCTAAATAGGATATGAAGAAGTCAGCCCAAAAATATCATACTGAAAAATTCAGAACCTTCCCTTTCACTGTGAAATGATTTGTTCCTTAAAAAAAGCACATAGGCCTGTTGTTGTTTGAACATGTTTTGAATGTGGTGGCATTATGGTTGCTTTGGAGATGTATAGACGCATTGCATGTTCTCTCATTTTATTTTAATCATTATTTATTCAGGAAAGGTTGGCTGAACATGTGTTTTGTTTTGTTTTCTGAACCCCTCATTTACACCTGGATGCTTTCCAGAACAAGCCTCGTCTTCTATTGTTTGCCTTGGAGCAGCTTCACTGGAGTCGTTCATGGTCAAGTGCCTTGCTCAAGAGAGGCTTGGTGGTTGGAAATCGCTGCTAATTCACTTTCTCAGATTTTCCCCTGCGGATCCAGGGATCTGAACCCTCCGGACACAAACCTGCCTCTCTAACCTTTGGGCTACCGCCGCCCACCTGACTGCCGCCGACTTCAATGCTTCAGTAACGCAGCGCTGCTTTTCACCAATGGCATTAAGTTGCTGCCTATCACATACCGCAGACCGGGTCAGATATTGTCCACTCTTTGTGTGGTTTGGACTCAGATTGTGGGCAGAAGAAGTCTGAACGCTGCCTCAGGCAATTTTTCAAAAGCAGCAGAATATATTATGGGCATTCAGAGTCTGTCATCGAAGACTCGGTTGCTGTGGTGCAGTATGGGGGATGTTTTTCAGCAGTGATCCAGCATGTACAGACAGAATCTTTCCCCTCGCAACGATAACATTTCTATTTTTGCTCTACTGTCTCTCTTCCTGCTATTTACGCTGACTGATAGTTTGGGCACACATTTTCCATATTCTTTTGACTTTTCAACTATCCACTTCTACTCTATTGACACAGACGGCGTTTCTCTTTCTTCTTCTGCTCTCTTCCTGTCCCTCCATCCTCTCGGTCGGTGTACCCATCTCGCTCATGGAAACAAGGGCAAATATGCGTAGCGCTTCCTGCTAGTGATTTGTGGCAAGGCAATATGATACACTTCCACATTTTTTCCCTTTTCTTTCCCCCTTTTTTTTTTCAATGGAGAAGATTCTCCTCGTATGTCATTCTTCTTGGGGAATCATCACCGCTCTTAAAATTGGTCAAGAACATACTGAGCTGATTAGGAAGTGGAAATGTTAAATTTTAGTCAGTCGGGCCACAAGTGTGGCAGTGTAAAAAGCACTACATCAAGAAGAGATTTTCATTGACTAATATCATAATCACCGCTGTGGGCTATTGGCATACATATATTGAGCTCATGTAATTAATATCAGTATTGTCATTGGTATGGAAGCAACACATTTCACTCCCCAGAATCTTGCATTCGCTCCCTATCCCAGCATATTAAACCTAATGACATTCGCCCTAAGGCAGCAGGCAGCACAGCATCCAGAGAATGCCATGGGAGCCGGCTAATGGCACCAACATTAAAAACAGCCAGCATCTGGCCTCCTGTGCATGGGCACATATGTCTGAGCTTCTCTCCAGTCTAACCAGCAGTGCCCCAGGCCCTCGGACTAACACTGAATACGTGAGAGGCACTGGGGAGCGTTGATAGAGTCAACGCTAGAGATAATTGACCTGGCTTCTCTGCCGTTTTGGCCTATGATGAGTCTGCTGTTAACACACAGGGTCAGGAATGACCGATCCATCCAGGGAACGGCAGAGACTTACTAATGTATGTCTGGATGTGTTTATGTGTAGTTTTCCTCAATTAGGGATTTGTAATTTCCGTCTGTATAGTTGTAGTTGCCCGGTAGCATCTCCCTAAGAACTGCTTTCATTTACTTGTTAAAGTGTGCATTGCTTCTGCCTGGGATTCCCAATTGCATTTATTGAACATGGAGATCAAATTAGTTGCGTTCAATTCTTAATTGTGTTTGGGTTCAGGGGAGCGTCATGCGAAACAATATGGTGATTAACGGTACAGTATATCTTAGCTTGTTGATTGGCTTGTTTTATTGGATTGAGGCCTGTATTTTTTCACAGCTGTACTCTGATGCAACATCAGCACCGACTCCTGTCTGCACAATGTTGAGACATTTATTTATAATCCCGACTGACTTCTGCCTAGGCGGGGAAGGCTCTGGATGGGTGTGGAGAGCAGTTGCCAAAGATGGAGGGAGGGAGGGAGGGAGGGAGGGGGGAGAAAAGGAGATACAGAGAAGAAGAAAAATAAGAGTGGAATGGGGGGGAAGGAACAGATGGTGAGAGAAAGAGGGAGAGATAGAAACCAGGAGAAAGAAATGGGAAACAGAGAGGAGAGAAATGGAAAGAGGTGTGAAACAAAGAGTTGGGACATGGAGAGATCAAAATAGGGAGCAGCAGGATCAGAAACGCGGAAAGAATTAGGTGAAAGGTATAAAACACAAACCAAGCGAGACAAAGTGAGATGGAGAGCCGAAAATGAGGAATAGACAGAAAAAGGGAGAAACGACCGTGTGACTGACTGCCGGCAGTTCCAAATGTCTCACCAGATGTTCCCCGATGTGAGCTCTGCTCCTGTGAGATGGCTCCACATTAACCTGCCTTTATTGTTACAGATGTGGTGCTATTGACTCAGCGCACCCCTGATTTACACCCAGGCACAGCGCAGACGCGGCCTCGCTTCTCAGGACCCCCTCAGACCCAACACCGCGGCAGGGAGGAGGGAGCCGCGGTAGAAGTGGCAAGTTGGGCGTAGCGGGGAAAGATTGCAAGGGAGGGAGGCGCTTGTCTGATGTCTAGCCGCCATACTGTGCCGTAAAATAACCGCGCTCCAGATTTCTGGCCCTGGGAGGGAAGCTGCATGTTTCCCAGACTGGTTGGATGGCGGCGTAAACCCAGAGCCAGCTTTCTCCAGCTCTCCGGATTCGGCCACCTCCTCTTCCCTCTCCTCTCTCTCTCTCTCTCTCTCTGTCGCTGTTTCCTCTCAGCTCACAACGGGCTGTGGAAAAGTGCTGGCAGCAGACAAAAAGACACTGCTTTAATCAATACCACCACAAGGCCTTGGCTGAAGAGCACAGAGAGGGAGAGAGAGAGTGAGAGAGAGAGAGAGACAGACTGAGACAGAGCAAGGGAAAAGCCTGGGATGAGCTGCCTTTGCCTTGAGCGCAGATTGCCTCAGAAACCCAATGACTCTACGAAGGGGACAGGAAGACAGAAATACATGTGGCTGAAGGAGAGGAACCGGAGCCAGAAGGAAGGATGTCACCACCCCCCGGTGCGTGGAGACTGGCGGGGCTCGTGAACGCGTCTTTGAGGGTGACAACGCCCGGATAGTGAAATCGTAAGACAATGGCTGCAATCATGACCAGCCATAACCAATCTGAGGGTTATTCATGTTCAGTCCACATCTGCAGACTTTTATTGTCATCATCTGTGCACCTCCAAGCCAACTTGAGAGGCTGTATAGTGACCAGAAATCTGGATTTGAATGTATGCATTCTTGTGTATGTGTATGCTTCTTATAGGAGGGTTAGACCGATATATCCGTTTGCCGATATTGGGCTTTTTTTAAATATCGGATATTGGTCAGTCAGTGGAATCCACCGAGGTTCCTCCCTGACCACAGCTACATAAAAACAACTGTAAATCCCGCAATGAATTTTGATCTTATTTGCACATTTTGTTTTTTTCATTTAATTATTCAATAATGTCAAATTGAATTAGGTTTGGTGGGTCACCCAGCTAACCCATCTAAAAGAATTCTGTTAATATTGGTTTCAAGGGTCCTGGGTTCAGATCTGAGTTTGCACGCTCTCCCTGTGTTCACGTGGGTTTCCTCCGGATGCTCCAGTTTCCTCCCACAGTCCAAAGACATGCAGGTCAGATGGATTGGAGACACTAAATTGCCCCGTAAGTGTGAATGTGAGCGAGTGTGTGTCTGTCTATGTGTGCGTGTCTGTCCACGTGTTTGCCCTGTGATGGACTGGTATGCTGTCCAGGGTGTTTCCCTGAAAAGGAACAAGCGTGTATGGAAAATGAATGAATGAATGCATGAATGAATGGTTTCAATGGAGAGTTTTAATGTACCATGGATGAAATGCTGTTTCAGAAGCTTTTCCACCGTGGAACAAAATACAGTTCTGGGAAAAAGACTTCACTCTTGTCATTATTTGGGTATAAAATGTCAAATTTTGAATATCGGCACAAAGTATATGTAAAATATTGTTATTGGTATTGGCCTATATCGGTCAAACCCTATTTCTTAGTACTTGCACATACAAAGTTGGCATCATCAATGCCCTGCTTCATATTTAAACAGTTATTACACACCTTCACACCTGGGAGTGAGTTACCCAGTACAACCACAGTCCTCTACAGCCGGCCGCTGTGCAGCTGCAGTGGAGCAATTGGGAATAAGTGCCTTGCTCAAGGATATGTCAACGGTAATTGTTGAGGGAGGGGAGAGCGTTCTTCTTTTAACATTAGCTTCCCAGCTTTTCCTAGCTGCTGTGGGGATCTGGGACAGATTTGTGGGGCGGCGGTAGCCTACAGGTTTGAGAAGCAGGTTTGTGACCGGAAGAACACCGGTTTGAATCCCCAGACCGGCTGCGGAAATGTGGGTGGGGAAAATGAATGAGTAACACTCTCCCGTCCCTCAGCAGCTACTGTAGAGTTGCCCTTGAGCAAGGCACTTAACCCTCAATTGCACCTGTGAAGCTTCTCAGTGGCCGACAGTTAAGGACTGTAGTTTTTATAATAGTTAGGCTGTGCTGTTAATTTATGTGTACTCTGCATGTATGTATGTGGGTATTAATATTGGTATGTATTTATCATCTGCCTGCATGTTGTTTGCATTCTTATCTGTATTTATATTTTTACTGTTTCTTTTCTGTCTCTGTGAAGCACTTTGTAACTGTGTTATATAGTGCTATATAAATAAAGTTTTATTTACTTACTTACTAGTCGTTGTGGGCAGTTCCTAGGTGTGAATGTGTGGAACTGTATGAATGTAGATCAGGGCGTCACTGGAAATGAACAAGCTTGCTCAGTCAACTTTCCCTGGATTAATAACGGTTAAAAAAATGATTGATAACGGTTAAAACAGGTTAAAAAATGTAAAGGTTAAAAGAAATGAGCTGGAGCCCTACAGCTCCCCAGTCTGCTTCTCTAACCTTTGGCTACCGCCAACCCTCCCAGTGTTGTACGTGATTTCTGCCGATGTTGTAATCAGCTGGGGCTTTCAGGAATCCCTCAGGGCGTCAAACTGACTAACATTTCACAGAGAAGTGCCCAGAGACACATAAAACCACTCCCAGCACTCCTCCTGCAACCTTCTATCCCGCATAGTTGAGAATATTGCCCACACTGTCTCATAACAGGTTTGCCAAAACTCATAATAAAGCCCAAATGTTTTATTGGACCGTGTCTAAAAAAATACATCATCTGTTAAATTTCAAATTTATTACTTGACTTTTTGACTGAGCTACACAACAGATTTGATATGCGTTGAAGTGGAGGAATGGCATACAGCAGCATACTAAATTTAAAGGTCTTACATTACAGGATCAATTACACAACAGCAGTAAATTCAAGAGCACAAACAACTGACAATTATTAGCATGTCTCCTCATCATTAGCCAATACTGAGACAAAGTATTAACACATGTTGTCCCCCTTATCCTCCCTGTTTAACTCGACTTGACCACGAGCCACAGGACTATCAGTACCAGGGGGTGGGTGGGGTTCGGATGGGGGGGCGGGGGGGGGTTGATGGTCCCGCAGGAATTTCTTCCCTGCTCATCCCCTGCTCATTCTTTGTCTCTCTCTCTCCCTCATTCTCTCTCCCCACCGTCTCCCCATCAGAGCCTGGGGCTCCTTGTAATCGTCCTCCGCCGTGCTGATTGGACTTTTCATTAGTCAACTCCCCGAGGCTCGGCGTGACCTCCTCCGGGTCACTGCCTACTGATTACACCCTCTCTTTTTTCTTCTTCTTCATCTTCTTCTTCTTCATCATCTCCTTGAAGAAGGGATGGCATGACACTAGAGTGAAGTATCCTGCTGAATCCACAAGCCAGTCTCGCCCAACAAGTTCAGAGGTCACCATATTGGAGTGGTTGTAAAATATAAATATACTGTAGAGTACTATCAATATACTTTGTATTTTATTGTTAATAGAGGGAAGGGAGTTAGGAGGGTTATGAGGTTGTCATGGGTGCAACGCTGTATGTGCTGCAGTAAACTAAAAAATGTTTACAACATGTAGTTATAAAACTGCAGTACACCATGAAATACTGTGAGGCGAGCGGGAGAAATTGGCCTCCGCCATGTCGGCTACTTCTTCGGATGGTTAGAGCTGTCTCTGCATATTTGTTCCCTGACGCAAAACCTTATTGGATGTTAAGCATTACCTACCGCCTATGACATGTCCTTGGAAGTCAACAAACCACCTATAACTCAGTTGCTGAAGGGATTTTAATGATGCGGCTATGCCACAGGCTGCCAGCGCTGCGTACACAGAATATTACGGGTTGCGTCTAAGATGCGTACTGGAATAGCAGAAGCGGGTGCAGGGGGGGGGGGGGGGGGGGGACAGACAGACAGACATATTTTTGCCATTTGACTAACCGTGACCTTGTCCAAATGAAGCCATGAACCGCCCCCCCCCTCGCCCGGCCTCATCTCCGTTCCCCCAACCCCTGGCACGCTCCAAAAGCTGGAACAGATTACTCCCCTGTGCGCTTGTTCTGGCCCTGATTGCTGCTACATCCAGATAGGCTTTCAAGTGGCCTCCTGTGTGCGCAGTGCCCCATGGGATACACCCCGGCGCGCTACACATGGGGACTATTACCCAAGCCGGCGGAGGCCTGCATGCGGCGTGTCGCCCCTCCGCATTGGGCAGATGTGCCCCTCATCCACTCTGCAACCATCCAAAGACCCATTTCCCACCCCCGTCATTACAGTAAATCAACAGTGATACTTCTGTCTATGGTCTCTGTCTACAGCGGAGTGGTCATTCTGGTCTATCAACCCTGTGTTCACAGGGAAGGTATATACTTAGCAGCAGCCCGGGCTGAGCACTACAGTGCATTCAGTGAGTTCAAGTGCACACATAAACAAACACACACACACACACACACACACACACAGCCCTTTACAGCATTTCTTGTGAATCAAACCACATGACAACGCTGGGAAGCTGCCATGGAATTTACTTAACCTGCGCGGTATAAAGCCGCTGTCTACCAGGTCGAGTCAAGATTTAGCGAAAAAAATATCTGTGCCTTGTAAACTCTGCTGTGATGCCTCGTGTGCCAGCGTGACCTCTTTCATCTGAAGGTGCACTCCATTGAGGATGGCTCGAGTTTATTAAAGGAGGGGAGAGAGAATCCAGGACTGTGAGGCGGAGATAACCTGCAGTGAAGAAGTCAGTGTTACACTCTCACCTTCGTATCGGTGCGTGATTGTGGACTTGTGTGTGTGTCTGTGTGATTTAGAAAGGGAAAGGGAGTGTGTATAATGTCTGTGTGTTTGCATGAGTGACTGTGTGAGAGGCAGACAGACAGAAAAGGTGCTGAAAAGGAGGTGGATGTACTTGTAAGTAGGTGTTTTGTAAACACAATCTCAATCAAGCACTTGAGAGGGAAGAGGGACAAATGGTTTGTCTGAGTGGTTGAGGCAAAGTGCCCTCCTGCAAAAGACTTGTTGGTGACTGAGCTTTTCTAATTCCAACACAAGAGCTTTGAAGGGAGGAATAAAAACAGAAAATCAAGTAGTGGAGCAATTTCAAGGATCAATAGGAGAACTCCTGAGATACTTGGAGGGGAAACAGCAGGTGATTGATAGAGGGCCTCACGGCACGACTCACAAATACAGAGACTCACATGGCAGAAGAAGAAACAACGTCTGAGCTTGCATGGAGGTAAACCACAGAAGAAGATTTAGGACAAGTAAACATACCACTAATGTGGTGCGCAAGGAGCTAAGCTGCAGGGATTTAAAAGAGACAGAGACGGAGAGAGAGAGACAGTGAGGGAGAATTTTCATTTTTTCCAGTTGTTTTTTAATAAGTATTGGCTGAAAGTCAGGGGACAGGGAGCTGAGACAAAGGCATAGCCAATGAAATAGCAATTACCTCCCTAGTCTGAGTAAATTTCTAAGGATGTGGCAGGTTTAGCAGTGATTCACCAAGTGCCTCTGCTCCTTGTTTATCCATGTTAAAATGATGAAAACAGCGCTGTAGACAAGCGGTGTAAACAGTAGCCACCGGCCTCAGACGCAGAATCCATGTCAGGTTTAAGGAGCTGACCAAAACAAATGGAAAAAGAATTGATCATAATCATACTTCTGCTCATCTCTCCCCAAATATTCCTTAATTTACGAAACCGCATCACGGCCAATTAACTGCCCAATTATGTTAAATACCACTCATTACAGTAATGCCCTCTATTTTATATTCCCCCCCCCCCCCCCCCCTCCCTCCCTAATGTTGTTTTCTTTGATTTATTAGTGTTATGAGTCAATGTTGGAGTGGTGTCACAGGTTGATATTTGCAACTGCCAATTTGCCTCCTCGGAGAATGTCGAGTCGGCAGATCTTTCATGAATTGAGCGAAGCAGCATAAAACCGGGGGCGGCTAGCACTGCATTAGCCAGGATGATAATGGAAAATCTCAAGTACTTGAATGGATTTTTGATTATTTAATTCAATGAGGAGTTCAGATTAACCAAATTGAATTCAGTTGCAGCCTGTTTAATAGAGACATTAACAGCAGACACGCCCTAGGCATATACAAACAGCAACCTATACATAAATAGAAACATCTTGTCTACTTTTGGACACTCAAACAGCCGTAAAATGTAGACAGATAAAGTGTTAAGTGCAGTACATGAGTTCAGAGGAGGTGAGATGGGGGCAATTACTTTTTAAAATCCACAACAATGATTGTTATGGCTTTTGCTTTAGTTGAATAATTTATTAAAAGAGAAGGAGGTGTTCGATGGTTGCTCCTTGGTGTTTTATTTTACGTTATGTCTCAGTGGTTGATCATTGTTGTGAACTGCAGTCATGACTCCAGAGAAAAATCTGGCTCTGTGATCACGAAGCCTTTTGCACACATTACTCAATGATAGCAGGCTGTGAGAAGTCAGGCAAAAGTCAAAAGCATTGCAAAACCATTGGTCTGTGTCCTCAGAGGGAGGTGAGCCCATTTAAAATCACTGCTGCGTTCTGCTCAGGACTCGGGGTTACAGCGGAGCCTGTGACCTCACCCGTCACCATTTAGCTGACAGCCACAGTATGCTAACCTTGTTATACGCTGGGCCAAAATGGCTTTTCCTTCATAGATAACAATCAGTGTGTCTGTGAACTTCGATATGACACAAATATGGACAAAACTGCAGCTCCTCGGCCGAGCCTACGCTGGAGAGCGTCAGGCACGGACAGTTTCATAGGGCAGTCCCCCTGTCATAAAACCTTGTTATGTCTGAGGGAATTTCTCTGGCCATGTCTCAAGCCACTTCTAAAAATGCCAGAGTTGAGCATCTTGTTTTTCTCCCTCTCTGTCTCAGAAGTTGGAATTTCTTACTTTTTTTTTTTTTTTACAAAACAACTTTTTCCTTGTGTCACTGATATGTGCTGATAGAAATGTAAACAGCACTCACCTTAGACTTCATGTAAGAATTGGAAACAGCTGCTGTGGCGGTCCA
The DNA here is from genome assembly GCF_048128805.1 of Centroberyx gerrardi. NCBI lineage: Eukaryota > Metazoa > Chordata > Actinopteri > Beryciformes > Berycidae > Centroberyx > Centroberyx gerrardi. The sequence goes on from NC_136005.1 coordinate 5,886,291, forward strand.
CAGGGGGCAAAGCTGGCCGTTCTCTTTCCCCTTTTTTTACAACGTGCAAAATCGAGGCGAAGAGCTATAGAGGAGAGCAGGGCAGCACTCTGTGAACTGTCACAGTCACATCGTCCAAACTATGAGCAATAAAAAGCGAGATGGGTCAAAACGAGGGGTCAAGGCCTCCTCGCTCCAAAACGATGTGTCATTTGCAGCACATTCATGTGTCTACTTTGGACCGACACACATCTCGGTAAATTTCCAAAACGTTCCGTGCTTTTGTCATGTTGAAGAGCGTAGCTTCGACGCTACATTCATTTATTTTCCCCAATGTTTCCCAACAGTGTTCTTGAACATGACACCTCGTTTTAAACAACATACCAGGAACTATTTTAAAGTGTACAAAGGTTTATTTCCACCATTTCAGACTGATTAGTGCTCCTGGTTTACCGCATGGCTGTTGATGCGACTCACTGCAGCGCTGTGATGTGCATTATGGATGAAAACCGCTTCAAATCTGGGCTACAGCACAGTCGCTCAAGAAGGGCTTCATCACGCAGGTCATAGATCAAACTGACAAGGAGTTTGAAGCAGCTGAGTGTTTTAGGGAGCGAAAACAAATAATTTCATCTGAAATCATAGTGAACCGAACCAGATTCATTTGAACAATCTCAAGGTATGACTCAGACCCCGCTAACTCTCCCAACTGTTGCCTTCCAGCTCCACGGCTCTGTTTATTGTCGATGGGCTCGGTAATGTGATATACAGCACCGCAGCAACAGCTGACATGCTATCAGCAATGCCATAAATTCAACAGAAAATCAACGAGTTAAGACACAGGTTTGATCCCAGCGAAACTTCCCGCTGCTGCAGCTAAAAGAAACTTGACTTATTAATGACTGCTTGTGCAGCGTTGGTTTCCGCCTGAGAAAAAATCAATAAGACCAGAAGTCTTTAGTGGGAATGTTGGAATGTGCATATGTTTGGCTGCTATACAGGGCGAAGCGAAAGGCGACTTTGCATGAGTCAAGCGGAAATACACGATCGAGCGGACCAGTAAACAGCCAAAAATATGATGGAAAACACCACTCCAAAAGGGCTGATTAAGGAGAGGGAAAAAAATAAATATTACAATAAAATAACTCCCAGATTTTCCCCCCAACTCGACTAACGGGGGAAAGCATTTTCTGGAAAACAAAAAGGAATTACAAGAGCCGTGGGCTAGTGTAATTAATCTCCATATGTACAGTTGATGTATTGCGACAAGCTCTCACTGGAAGAAATAAAGGGACATGCCACACAAATTCAGACAATCTGTCCTCATTTCCTGGTCTGGGAAACAGTCGGGAAAGGAGGACAACAGCTCTGGGTGTTCCATGGCCATGTCTTATTCGATTTGAGAAACACCAGATCAATGGCTTTCTCTAGGTCTAATTTAAATCAACGCTGTAGTATTTTCCACAGAAACAGCCTTCGCGGTAAATGAGATATAAGCAGTGATTCCTGCGTGTGAAAAAGATGCCAGAAGTTCCAGCCTGGTCTCCTGAAATTTTGGGAAATAAGCGCAATGTCTCCCCGCCGCAAAAGGATTCCACGAAGAAGACACGACTAGAAACAGGAAATAAACACTTGCCTCCAACTGCAGCCACCCGGGTTCAATTCCCAACTCATGCCTGTGGGGAAAGTTTTAGGTTTTTCTTATTTAACCATGACCAAAACCCTGTTTTAGTTGCCTAAACCTGAACCTGAACCCAAACCTTAATCAAAGCTAAATCAAACTGAGTTTAACCTTTTCATGTGACGAACAGGTGAAAATGGCGTGTTCAGTTCGTCACATAATCATGGTGGAATAATGTAATCTTAATATAATTCATATCCACAACATGTAATCTGCATTTCAGAGTTTGAGCTCATTTCACAAAATTTTATGAGACTGTGTTTGTGTTGGAAGATCACTCTTTCTTTATCTTGAGGACTGTTCCTCTTAACATCCACAAACAATATGGCGGCACGGCCTGCTGAACATCAAGGTTCTGGGCTGCAACACATAACTCAAAATGAGTTTAAACATTCTCCGCTCCCTCCCGTGTTGACGCACCGCAGCAACGCTCAGAGTCGGTTGATTTGTGCCGTAGCGCTCCGGGGGCCAAACCGAGTTCAAGAGGCCCTACCTGCTGATGATGAGGAGAGAGCGGGAGGAGGATTAACCCAGAGGTGCGGAGGCAGAGGTGAGGAGAGCAATACTTCTGATGACCTTTCTCCTGGAATTTTCCCTCCGTCAATCAGTCCCAGGCCGTGCGGTGCTGATGTTACCTGCTCCGCTTTCCTTCAGGCCAGGGGGATAAGTGACACCTGCAGTCAGTGTCGGATCATTTCCTGTGGCTGAAGTTGTACATGGCGATATTTTTTCAGCGAGCCACATGGCCTGGCAGTTAAGCATGAGCCAAGTTAACTAGATATTGATATATGCCTACCCTATTTGAGGAAAAACGACCCCATGGCAGTTATTCACCTCCTTTTGAAATGAATCAGCAGAAAAATGCAACTCTTGAGGCGCCGTCTCCAGAACGGCGTTTTCTCACTAATGAGAAGGAAATATTGGGTCTATGCTGGTTTCTTGTGGGATCCAAATGACTTCACTTTCCTCCCAAATTGACCTAAGAACAACAGCAACATTTTCTGAACATATTTTCTCAGTCAAACCACGACCGCAAGACCACAAACAAAACTGAACGCTATTGGAAAGCAGTGCAGAAAAACTGTACTGTGTGTCCCGAGTGTCTCTGAAATCATGCACTCGCTGTGTGCATGGGTGTGTGTGTGTGTGTGTGTGTGTGTGGGGGTCTGCCTACAGTATGTGTACGTGTGTCACCGAGGGCTCATGGAAAAGGCACTTTGTTTCAGCTAAAGCATAATTGGCCCCCAGGGCCACTGTGAGTGGCTTGCCCATGATGTAAGGGTCAGGACTGACCAATACCAGCAAACACCAAGTGCCTCTATTATTGATGGTCTATTTAAAGTGAGCAAAAAATATCTTTTTGCACTGAATTCTTTCCAGCTGCTGACAACTTTTCCTGCAATTACACTGTTAAGCACTCTGTGTCATAATTAATGTAATTCCTTAGGCCAGTGGAACCTATATTACTGTTTTTATTTTCAGGTCAGTAATCTTTTCTAATAAATGAACAAATTAACCAAATTTTTACGAATCCAGACTCTATTCATGTCGTACTTTAAGTGTGAGTGTATGCAGGTATTTGCTTTCACCACTTACAAGTTAAGGGGCATGTAATTAAAACTTTATGGCGCAGTCCTCACTTTATGTTTATTAAAGTGTGGGTAGGTGTATGGATTAAGAATTTTAATTTTATACAAAATCTGAATAGACTGTATATAATACACAATGTCAACCTACAGAACATATATTTATACACTATATTTTCCTGTCTGCACCATACATTAGCAAATATCCTGGGAGATTTATAAAAATGTCAATCTTCTCTGCTCCTGTCCCGTTAATCCTTCACATCAGTTTGGCTGATTACTTTGCCGATGCAGACCTTGAAAGTAAGATGCAACTTCCCTAAGTGAGCTCCCAGAACATGTGATTTACACTATCGATCCAACATCCTGATTAGAATTTTTAATTAATGAAGGAGGCTAATTGCCTAGAGAGAGAAATCCGCCCGACCCTGAACGAGGCTGATGATTTGCGTAGCGGCACTGAGCCTAAGTTAATTGCTAGGCTGATTTGACTCGCCTTGCCAGAGATAATATACTGTGGCACATTTGAAAAATTGACCTGACTCTCTTCCTATTTAAAGATCATATATGGCAAGGAGGGAGTGAGGAAAGAAAAGGGCTCTGGTGGTGTGAAGTTCTGTATATGTGAATTAGTGCCATAAACGAGGTGTAAAATATAGACCAGGTATTGCCAAGTGCCTGTGCCAAAATGTAGTCAGTGTTTTTCTTGCTTAGGTAATGAAGGTGGGATTCAGAGGGTTGGGGAATGGAAAGGGGGGGCTTGTTCTGCGACAGGCTCTGATACCTTGACAATAAGCCCTGCTTTTCCCCGAGTAGGGAGAAGGAGAAGGGCCACTAGGGGCATTTCCACAGCCTAAAGGCCTTCCATTAACTATTAATCTTCTCCTGGTGAGCAGTGGGGGAACAGTGGAGTCACAGCTGCCATCGTGGTGCTTCACTTTTTTTCTCCTCCCCCCTCCAGCTTCCCGTATTTCTCCCCCTTTCCACTGTTTCCATTGGCAAACAATCCACGTCTATGAGTCGGGCTAATTAATTTTAAATAAAATACATTTGTTATGCATAATTTATGCTCAAAGCCCAGGGCTACTGGTGTTAGACAAATATACAAACTCCATACCGAATTACCAGCCTCTTCAGTTGAGAGGAAGAGTGCAGACCCTTTGGCGAGGAATCAAAGTAAAAGTGGACCCTCGCATTTTTTCGGTTACGGTTCTCCAAACCAAACAAACACAGTCGAACTTCAGTTGTAAAACGAGTATTAAAAGTCATGTGTGCCTGATGGGCCAGTGTGGTGTGGAGAGAGAGGTATGTACTCTGTATGTAGCTGGTAGAAAACTCGTCAAGAGCGAGCCCATTTTAACTTTGGCGAGGCTTTTGTCTTACAGTAGACACTAATAGGGCTGCAGAATATAAGACAAAAAATTAGAAATGAAGAGTAACCCTAACCCTAACTGGCCGTTGTATGTAATGCTTCACATAATGTACTTTCTGAATCCAAAATATGTTTTGTCGCAAAAGCTGATATGGCCTATTGACAATGTGGTAACACTTTACAATAAGGGTACACTAAGTTAAGGGTTAGTTAATGCTTAATTAACAGTTAACTAATGTGTAATTTACTAATGGTGTTCATGTTAACTAAGGTATTCATTTATACATTATTTAATAGTTTATAAAGATGACTATTAAATCATGTATAAATTAATACCTTAGTTAACATGAACACCATTAGTAAATGATTACCAGACACATTAGTTAACTGTTAATTAAAATAAAGAGTTAGTTATGCTTATTAAGCATTAACTAACCCTTAGGTTAGTTAACTTTGTTAGTTAATGCTTATTAAGCATTAACTAACCCTTAATTAATGTACCCTTATTGTAAAGTGTTACCGACAAGGTATTACTAGTTTGTTTGATTGATATTACCTGAAAAAAAAACATGATTTATAGAAATGAATACAAATGGAGTTATATGTTTTTACAAAACAACTCATCAAATATACATTTTATTAACTTTGAAGTGAAAAAGCATTCAACAAAATCACATGTTAAATTTCCTATGTCCAACACTCAATACTGGTTCTTTTGTATGACTATGGCACAGTATTTCTTTACAGTGCTGCTGAAAAAACCGTTAACCAGAGACTGAGAAACTTAAGTGAAGTTTGGCTTTAAAACGCACTGTGCATTGGCCGCAGGCTTATAAAGCTGTCACTGGTCGTTCTCAGCGCTGTTCGGCGTAAGCTTCTGGCGGCCGCTGGTTTTGCCTCAGCCGGACCTGTTGACCTCCCGTGCTCGAGAAAGCAGCTCAGGCCGGCTTTCCCGGGGCTTGTGCCCTGGCTTAGTAAAAACCCCGGAAACATAAGGAACTTCCGTCTCTTTCCCAGCCTTCTCCTCCGGCGATTGGCGTCCGAGTTTGAAGCACTCCGCGCCGCGCCGGGATTTATGGCCTAGCGGAGCGAGGAGACGGGGGGGGCGGAGGGGGGGGGGGGGAGCGACCGTTTCAGCGAGGAATAAAAACACTTTTCAGATGGTTATTGTATGGTAACCAAGAAAAACACAAGACGACTCTTACAGAGCCACAGACCAGACTGCATAAATACATCTGCTGTGTACACATCGTTTAAATAATATCTGCAGTTCTGGCATTTGCTATTTTGGTTAAACAAATTATCGTTGCAATTTCTTTTTCATTTCACTTTGAGGTGTGTTTTCTAGCAGCTGTTTCATCTTGCAGGCTGGATCATAGCTCCACTATGCTTTGATTCAGTATTTAAGGAATCTACCTGAAGCTCTACTCCAGACTCATGTAAGTAAGAGGAGCAGCTTTTGTTGAAGCAGCCCACCCAAGGAGGGAAACAAAAACTTGGACGAGATTCTACATTGTTTTGATTTGAGAGACACATAAAGAATGACCATCTTCCAGTGAACTGTGGACGGAGACGAAGAGAGGCAGACAGAAAATAGAGAGGGAGGGAGAAAAATGGAGGGGAATGTAAAAGAGAGCAACATTCCCAAGCTGGCCTGGTTAATTGCGTGGGATTGGAACCAGATGCATAGCCGCAGTGACGTGATCTGAGCAGACCTTGAAAGTCCTTCTGGTTTGAGGGGAAAGGGGGATCGGGAGACGAGAGGAGGACGGCGATAGATAGGGAGGATGACAAAGAGAGATAATAGGGGGAAAAGGGATGGTGCTGTGGCATGAGAGTCAGCAAAGGAACAAAATGACAGATAATGAGGGATAGGAGCAGTAATTGAGGCTGTGATGGAAAACGAAGAAAAATATCAAGAAAGTGCAGCCATCACTAAGAAAAAATGGACTCAAACTGGCTTCAGGTCAAGTTGGCATTGCACAGAATCCAGTCAAATATTTTGTTGATTTTTTTTTTGTGCAGTATAGCCTCCAGACATCAACATTCGACCTGTCTAATCAAATTAAGCCTTTTCTGCCATGCTGTTCGCTGCTAATTAATCGGAAATGTCTCCCTCTTAATGACAAAGCGGCAAATTAAGCCGTAACAGTAGCTATCTCCAAATCAAGCTCTGCCACTGAGGTAAGTCCCGTTGTCGGGCCAATTACTGTGGTGATTTGCATCCAAAAACACTAGCAATAGAGATAGCAGAGGAAACACAACCAACAGTTTTATAAGAGAGTTTACTCACCTAAGTTGCAGCCTGAAAAATGGTGGTGTTGTTGAATAAATCAACACATGCCAACTGGATCATAGCACAATAGAGAATAGAGAATTTGGTATTTCTATAGGAATTCAAAAGATTGTATAGGCTGTATGCCATGTCACTACTGGAAGGCTGAGCTGAGAGAGTATATTAGCTTTTGGACGGGAGATTTCTGTATTCTACAACCACTGTTGGACCTTTGTGATTCTCTCTGCCTTTCTCTCACACACACACACACACACGCACACACACACACACACACACACACACTCACACACACACAACCTGGACAGAGGATTGGTCACAAGACAATTATACTCCACAACCAAAGCCAGCTCTCTCTGTTTCTCTTTCCCTCTCTCTCTCTCTCCGTCTCTCTCTCTCTCTCTCTCTCTCTCTCACACTCACATAACCTGACTCCCAAGTTACCTTCAAGCCTGACCTTTATCCATTAAAAGGTTTTTGGTTCAGTTTCTGAGGGAAGCCACCTCCTGTGCTGGGGTTGTGTGATTTGTGATTAGTGGGTGGATCAGAGTGCTCAGAGTGGATTTGATGGGGCCCCGGGGCCCTCGCTCTCATAATTACACTGCGTCCCTGGGGAGAGACCCTGAAGTGACAGCCATGCAGCTCCCATTTTTACCAGGTCAGACCCGGCGATTGAGCACATCCTGTACCCTGCCAATGGCCCTTTCCTTTTAAAGAGCGATTCCCTTGGACCCTGGGACACAGGGACTAGCTCCACATTACCAGCAGGCACCTGTTCGCCAACCTACTTTAAGGCTGTGAGGCCACCGATATCAGGCTGCAGTCCCTTCTTTTGCATAACTATCGAATGTGTGAGAATCTGGGGGGCTTCTCTTTTTTTTTTTTTTTTTTCAACTCTTTGAGAATAAGACACTACCACTCCCTTCTTCACTCCCTTCTTCACTCCCTTCTTCACTCCCTTCATTTGAAAAAGCAGGAATATGTGTCATATGCCATATGTTTTACAAGCCAAATGTTTGCTGTTCTGGTGATCGACCCAAACCCTAAACATTCTGTAAAAACAGTTTTTGAAAAAAAAAAAAAAAAAAGAGGAAGAGAAAAAAAAAATGTAGAGCACAATAAATCTTGGAGTTAGGCAGAAATGCTAAACAGATGTGTTAAAACTCCTTTTTTAGCACTTGAGGTTTTGGTAATCCATGGAAAAACAGACTGTTTCACTGTAGTGGATGTGTAAACACAGATTACAGGAAAGGATATTATTATATAGATAATAAGATTATATTAAAGCAACAATAAAATTATCCTACATAACAGCATTAAATGGCGGCTTATTGTCCTGGATCAATGATTCCAGCAGTACAAACTCTGCCAAGATGTCAAACTCTTCCTCGGGATGAGCTGCATGAACGCTTTCAGCTTGTTCAAAATCTACTGGTATCTTGATTTTCATATATTATTATTCGTTTGGAGCCTTTAGAGCAAACTCACATATTCAAAATGAACTTCTGGCTTTCCCATTCCATTTCTTTAAAGGTAATTTTTTACTTAATGTAATGCGTTTCTGCTCTGCTTACTCCTCTTTTCTTCCTTTTTCTTTCTTTGTTTCTCCCCTAAGCATCACCAATTCAAAGGACGCCATGCTGCAGCTCCCACAGCGGAGAAAGCCCACATGTTCTAAGTCTCCCTTGGCTTCTATTTACATTGGAGGAATCCGTTTTAATTTCAATTTATGTTATATTACACAGCACGTCAGCTGGGCTTTAAACAGCATTTTCATTGAAAAATCATTACATTTGGCCCTTCTGAGGGGCGCGGGGTAATTGTACTAAAACTACTCTCAAGTGGAGGTCCTTGGGAGACAGGCTCTCTTTGTAGGCCGTTTGTTTTTCATGTCAGTTTAATTAATCACCCGCGTATCCATTCACATTCCAGTTCCTAACTGCTCTTTGTGTCGCAGCTCAGGGGAAAGTGGTTCTGGGTCTGATTGGAAGGATTTCAGCAATTGTTTAGTGAGGTGGGCCAACTGAGACCAAGTCCAGTCGTGATGCGTTAACCGGAGTTAGTCCGCAACTGCCTGCAAAAAAAATGGCTTTTTGAAAACTTTATGTAACCATTGAAACGACATCAAGTTTTAACAATGACTTCATTAAACATCTTTGATCAAATATGTATATAAAAAGAGGGAAATTTGAATTCCTCTAATACGGCCCCTTTAACATAACTGTCTTTTTAGAGGTAGGATAGCATATGTGTGATTAAGACAGTGTTGTATAAGGTTACTGTTGATCAATTATGCTTAGATGGATCAATAGATTTGCCAAATGCATGTAAAAAACACCCACAGATACTGCAATCTCACACAGATGCTACTAGAGTTGTAGAGTCCTTTGAAAGACTCTGAGCACCACTTTTAATCAGCTTTTCAAGAGGAATACTTTTCTCCTTCTGTCAGCCGCCGAGCACTCAAGTCCGAACTGCCGGCACTTCTATCACACAAAAAACCTTGAATGTGATCAAAAGAACATAAATTGAATTTTAGGTCCATTTGGTCGGCAGTTTGGAGCAAGGGCAAGATCAAGGTGTCCTTAACCACTGCAACATGCTGTATAATTTTCCACAGTTAAAATCTCTTCTTCCTTCCCTTTTTATTCCTAATCAAGATCAAATGTTAAAATCAAAAGAAGAAAATGCATAATTCCTACAAATTGCCTTTTCTTTCAATTTCTAAAGAGTCACAGTTTGAGCTTTGATATATCCGATACACCCACTCTCATAAAACATTTACAAACAGGCTTAGGGCTCTCCCACAATCCACTGGGCCCAGAAAAGGCCTCACAGTGTTTGACACTATAGTCACATTGTCTGCATGGGAGACAATGCATGGCTTCTTCGGCGTCATTCGTCTCCTGTATGCCCACATGTGTTGACAACATAGACTTAACCTCAGGAGCTAGTGTCAAGCTGATGCCATTAATTTCTGTCCAAGAGGACGCCTCTTTGTCACTGATAGCAGCAGCTATCTGTCTTGTGTTTATACTGAGAGAGGAGCTGCTCATTTGGTCAGAGCGCTTCAAAAAGCCCTGGACAACATTTCAGTCGAATCAAACCAATGTGAATTATCCATGGTGCAGTCTGAAAGAACTTAAAAAAAATGAACTGAAAGAAATTTTTAAAAATAGCAATATTGAGCCTACAAAATAAAAATGACTATCACTGCTTGTGTGAAGGTAAGTATTGATATTTGTCTCTGTTTTTTAGTAAGTGGATACCCAGTCTTTAACAGAAGGTGATGGGCAGGAGGCCAAGTTCAACATCAACCCAACATTTTCACAATATGATATCATTGTATGGTAAAAAATGTACATTAAAACAGCTTTGGAAACTGTTTTGAACTGAAATCGGAAAGATATTTAGGTCTTGATTTTACAAAACGATGCAGGTAGCAGCAACGGTCAAATTTCATTTTGGCGTTATATTTACACAGGTCTTCAAAGCTGGTGCAGGCTGTTGGACCGACTTCTATTCAACATTAAAATGTTTGCTGGGGAAGTAAGCAGGACAGAGGGATCCAAAGATTCATTGTATGCAGTTAGTATGCTGAGATGTTAGGTGCTTTAAATATTCAAAGGCAGATGCTTGCATTTTAGCCCTTAAGAGCAGATTGACTCACAAATCTCCCTCCCACTCCCTTGGCAGATGTTTAGAGCGCTTGATGTTTCACGGCTCCGCTGTGCGGAAAATGTCTACAGCACATAACCTTGTTTCATTCCTCCTATTCACAGGCCATTTGAAAGGTAACAAAGTAAAGCAGAAAATCATGTTGTGGTGTAAAGCATTGCATAGGAGAACATATTTTTCCAGATTTTTTTTCTATGTGTTTACCCTGCACTCAAAAGTGTTGAAGGGAATGCAGCTTGATTTGGGGATTTAATATAATAGTTGCTCTACCGATTTCAAACTGCGTATTCTCAGCTGATACAATTAATGAAAACATGCTGTGCTTCTATTTCCAAAAGAGAAATTTATGGTTTTTTTTTTCCAAACCTTATTTATCCAGGAACATTTTGCTGAGCCTGCTTGCTCTTTTTCAGCAACTCCCTGCTTCATATTCCTGCAGTTCGACCTGGGAGCTACAACTACAGTCTGCTACTGGAGCAGCTGGGGGTTAGGTGCCTTGCTCAAGAGCACCTTGAGCAAGGCATGATTGAGGGATTTGGACCAGTAATCTTTCAGTCACAGGCCTGCTTCTCCAAGGTTTGGTCTACCGCTGCCTCGTCCAGTGCAGAATTTACATCAAGTCTCCACCTTCCAAAAAGCACATTATCCTCAAAACAGTTTATTCCTCACTAGAGGATTCAAATCTCATCATTAAACTCTTACATTTATCCTTCACTGAGCTCTTATATACCTTCCTCTTTCATACAAGTTCCCTTTGGGTACTGGCAACATCTGTTTCCTCTCTTTACCACGGCGTCCCACCAGACACAAAGTGATGTAGAGTACCCAGCACCTAGAACATGTCTCAAACACACTTTCCCATACGCGCAGTGAGCCGTTAATCTTCGTGCCCATGTACTTTTTACTGGTTCAAGCTCACTTTGTAGCTGAAGCTTCTGCAGGATGAGCCCCCGTTACAAATCCAGCATCTTTGCCCCATCTGTAACGTCTCTTACACAAAGCTGCGGCCCCCCTGCTGCGCGTTCACATGTATCCCCGGCACAGAGCTGGCCTTATTTCTCTCCCGACTGGAGAAAAAAAAAAAGAGAAAACGTTGTAGTGAGGGAGAGCGAAAACACACGGTAGTCGGTCAGAGGTCGTCTAGGAGTGATGAATGAGCAAATAAATATGTGTCCGGGATCTGGGCCTCAGAGAGCGCCATTCCGTTCCACATTCCGCTATTGGAGATCGAGCTCGCTACGGGGTTCCCGGGACTACGGCGCAAGGTTTACCGCGTTCTCTGAGCTGTTCCATAAAATACAGGCGGAGAAAATACCTGACAAGCTCCGCTGTAATTCCATACTACGTGTTTCACACCGGACAAAAAAGCCACGGCTGTTGTCATGTTGTTCGACTCTGTGAGTGAGTACACTCCGGTCCGACACGCACCCGCAACTAGCTCAGCGCCTCTTTATGCTCCTCTCATGTGTCTGACAGGATTCGGGTTCTGTATCTCGAACACGGTCTGAGTTTCAGTGTACACTTACAGTAGCTGCTGGTTATTTGTGGCCTGACACAGTCAACACAGACACGGTCTTACACCAACCCATCTGTCATGATATGTTTCTGCCCTCCGCAACCTCTCAAATTCCACCTGTTGTCAGATCAAACCTGTGGTCATGAAAACTTAGTGGTATGGTGCCCTCTGTTGAAACACTGGCTTTTTTGTATATTCATTTATTAGATATTAGATATTTTCGCTCTGAAATTTACTGTTGTACACCTACAGTATATTTTTGTAGAAAAATGGTTTAAGAAATGTAAATAAAAATGTATTTACAAGTTATACTCTTAAATACACAGCCAAACCATAAACGTTGTAGATAGTGAAAACAATTGCTGACTGTATCTTTAAATTGCCTGCTATCTTAGAGACTGCCTGCACAAACAGTGGCTCATTTTATGGATGTCAGTCACTAATTTCCACCATGCATCATATCGTAGTGAGCAGGGAGGCCATCCTCAAACCAGAAGGCCTGGGATAAAGCTCCCATGATGCCAAGCGCCCAACCTGCTGAAGTGTTCTGGAGCAAGACGCTGCACTGCAAAAAAATGAGTCCTAAATTTTAATTTTCTTAAAAACAAGTGAAGAAATCTGCTAGTGGGGTTAAATAATTTCACTTGTTTCCAATGCAAATCAACTTGTTTCAAGAATTTTATAGAATCAAGTGTCATTTTCTTGATAGTAGTGCAGTGATCTGCCTTATTCTGACTGGTTTCAACATACTGACACTCATTTCTGGAGAATTCCTGAAACAAGTGAAACTGCACTGGAAACAAGTGGAGTTATCTCACCCAATTGGCAGAATTTAAGATTTGAAGGCTGAATATGAGACTAGATGACTTGTTAAGATGGAAATATTTTGCAGTGTGAATCCCTTCCGGTTCCAGCGTCGCTGCTTTGTAGCTCACCTTTGACCTCCCTGTGGCAGGCGGAAGCAAAAAGAGAACCGCTCCGTTGAGGATGAATACCGTAAACCGCAATAAACCACATCAAGTCTTTATTCCTATGGTGTCGCCTCAATGGTGACATTTGGCTTCAACTTTACCTTTGCCGCCAAGAGAGAAAACTGGCAACTCCCTTGGATAACCAGCATGAAGTCTCCAATACCATTAAACACGTCTGGCCGACCGGGCCGGGCCGTCACAGCCGTGTGCCAGACACCAAATAAGGACTTTAAGACCTTCAATGACTTCATTACCATCCAGGGAAAAAAAAGACGGCGGGGATGAAAGCAAGTTCCTCAAGTGGCCGCTGCCAGCTCGTTTGCTAATCCGTTTATATGAAGTTCCCTCATTTACCACCGGCTGTGAAGAGGCGAAAAAAGGTTTCCTCCTGCCCGGTTAGTGTCCCGCTCATCTCAACCTGGCATCGGGTCATTTTGGTAAAGGCCTGCCAGAGTCCCCTTGAGTGCTAATTTAGGTGAGGAGGTGCCTGAGGAGGGCTGGGCAGAAGAACATGCCAAGAGATTATCAGTTCATCGGAAGGGCTTTGCAGACTCACAGAGAGGTGAGAAGAGAGGGTGGCATCTGTCCATGTGGAGGGAGATGGAGAATGCATAGCTTAGATAGAACATACAAAGCCATATGTGCCTATACAACTTGATGCAGTTGTTGTATGGCTGCTCTCAAAGAATGGGGCTATTTTTTAAGTTTGGACACACACATTTTTCTCTATTTTTGCTATTTTCCACATTTTAGAATAATAGTAAAGACATCAAAACTGTGAAATAACACAAATGGAATTATGCACTGACCAAAAAAGTGTTAAACAAATCAAAACTATCTTATATTTTAGATTCTTTAAAGCCTCCCTTTGCCTTGATGGAAAAGCAAAGGCTTTGGAAAGAAACTCATACATAGGCATCAACTTTACTATTTATATTTGTCTAAGAAACACATTTCAAGCATTTAAGCATAAGCCTTTAGATCAAAATGGCTTTGAGATGATGAAAAATATAGAACATTCAACGTTTGACTGGTAGAGCATTTCTGAATAAAAATCTAGAGCACAGAATATAGGATACAGAAATATAAAATAAAAACATCCATCCAATGCAGATATGTGTATGTTGGAGAAGTTGCAAACTGGCCCTTATTATTTGTAAGGCAGCAATTCAGAGCATGTCTCTAGAGTGTGGTTGTAAATATGATGGTACAATCTATAATAAAAGATTTTTGGATAATTTTATAATTCTTTTTACAGCCTAAAGACCTCCTAAGCAGTCATTTCCTTTGCATCTGGGACCAAAAAGAAGAAAACACAAGCAGCCACCTGTTGAGGAGCCACTTTCTTGAAGCAGCAAAAGAGTGAACTCTACACTCTCTGAGCTGGAAGAAAGAGAAAGTTCAAATAAACTACAGAACGCTGAATAGTTAACTCACTGGAGGAAAAATCAAGGAGGATATCCATAACATAGACCCCTGTGTTGAAATAAGTCTTACAACATAAATTCACATATCCAGCCGAGGTCACCCCCTGGAGAAATGTATATTTAAATATTCTTTAAAAGTGCAGCCCATAATGTTTTTACTTTCTCAAGAAGAAAAAGAAACGTTTATTTAGTTCTATAAAATGTTACCTGTATATTAAGAGTTAATTTCCAAAATGCTGTATCACATTTTGGAAAATGACTGAAAGAAGTTTATCATTCAAAGTTTCAATCTCTGTAAAACTCTTCTCACCCAACTTAAGTTACCTACTATCCTTTTTATCCCTCCTGTTGTCCTCGGGTCAAAAATGACCCGTTTCTGAGTTGAACAGCAGTAAAAACCTCCTAAATTAATTTTTTTCTGCAAGAAATTTGATGACTTCTCCTGGAGTGATCTTATGATTAGAAAAAGTGAAACATTTACTTTTTTAATATTTTTATAAAAGCTGTACACCATCAGGGTACAAAGATTGTCTTCGGGTCATTTTGTTAAATCAATTACAGACTAATTCAAATTTTTATAAAATAATGATAAATGATTTGTGAAGCACTCTTTTTCTCATGAGAAAAATTGTTTTATAGAGTCAGGGGTGGGGTCATAATGTTATAAAGATGCTTCAGTACTAGCCCACTTATGATATTTTACAGTAAAACCATACAGCACTGTACAGTGTACAGTGGTGTGCACTGAATAAATACAGAATACCTGGACTGTGAGGTAGGAAAACACAGTTATTCCCCAAGTTATTGATAGGTGAGATGTTGTTTCTTCATGCAAAATAGATTTTGGGTTAAAAATTAAATGAAGAGGCTTTATACTAGGAGGGACAGTGAGAGTGGGTCATTTTTGACCCGAGGACAAGGGGAGACAAGACATCACAAGGGTTAAAAAGTACCATAATTTCTTTGAATTCTGTTGTAGGATTGGCTGTTACTGTTTTTGTAGATTGGGATATCTCATTCTTTTAAACAACCTTCTTCATATGCTTTAACTTTAAGAGTTTAACCTTCTTTTACCAGTGTTGTTTTCATCCCCAAAAAACGGTGCATGCCTTAAATCATATTCAGAATAAATGAGCGGTGTGACTCGAGGACAGCTTTCCCCTAAAGACTTCCATTCCAAAACAGTATAGCCCCATTTGGGAAGGAAAAAAAAAAACGGTACGTTCACGGCTCATTGCTCAATAATTCAAAAATACAACTCATTATACAATCCAAGATATTACTATTTTGTAAGTAATGGCCATAAAACGAATAATAAATTTCATAATAAGACATAGTGAGTTTTGCATTCATGCCAGCAATCATTTTGTCAGTGTAAATGTCACATTTTTCAATTGGTGCATATCTCATTTTGGATTGAAACTCTTCTTGTGTTCAAAATAATTTTGCCAAGCACTTCTCAAACTTCTGCAATGTCAAAGTCAGCCCAAAATGAACTTTACAGATGAAGATGCTGTCTAAGATTATTGATAGATATCATTATTTAAACATGATGCATCGCGAAACTGCAGAGTCAAACATTTTCACGTCAGCAGATTACTGTGATAGCGTCAGAGAGGCAGAAAGAAAGTTTCTCCACGTTGAGAGAGCTGGAGGAGGAGAGCAATCTGGAAGGACATGAGAGAATATGCAAATCCTTCAACTCTCAAATAAATGAGATATATCAAATGTGGAGGGATGTTTTATTCAACACAGTGACAACGCTGCGCTAAATAGTTTGCCTGCCATCCAGTAAGGCTTTGGCCAGAACCATGATTTGCTCAGAAACCTTTTTCTCCACTCATTCTCTTCAAAAAATATAATCCTGAATACTTAAATATGCTATCAATTTGTTGCGGGTTAGTTCCAGTGTGTGTTTTTGGCGAGGGTTTCTGTGGGTGGCAGATAGACAAGTATGAACAGGGAGAAAAAGTCAGTGAAAAAGAAGGGAAAAAAAAGTATTTTGGTCTTGGACAGCAGAGCAGTAGTTAGGAAGCAGCTACAAGAAGCCGACTCTCCCTCAAGTAATGAACTGGGCCTCTTTTTTTTTTTTTTTTCTCTCGCTGGTGAGCTTTTGTTGCCAATTTGGTGGTGCCTGTGGGATGCAGTTTTTTTTTTCCCTCTTCTATTTTTCCTCTCTCCATCTTAAAGTAAAATCACCTGGGATGTAATTAATTAATTAGAATCAGCGCGCCGAGGTGGGGGATGGGGGGGGTGGGGGGTGGGGGGGGTGTGGGGGGACGAGGGTGGGGTGGGCGCATGTGTTTTCGTGGTGCGCTGTGGTCGATGTGTTCCGGGTGATTGGGATTAATAACAGGGGGCCAATTTGAACTGGGAATCAGTGTGCTTAATAGACGTACGGGAGGGGGCTGTGTGGGGGAAGTGTGTGTGTGTGTGTGTGTGTGTGTGTGTGGGAGTTGGGGGGGTGGTTCAAGGGTGCCCGGACCCCCCACACCCGCAGCCATTGGAACAAAAGGGCCTTTGTATGGGAGGATGGGGAGGCGTATTACAGTATGCACTTTCCTCCGGTATACCAGATCCCAATCGTACCAGGCTGCAGTAATCACACAAGATCATTTACGGCAAAAGTCTTCATTTCGGATGGGTAAAGATGCTATTTCTAGCACTCACATGGTCCGCTGCATAGGGAGTCCACTATTTCCATTGTCGAAATTGGGATGTTTCCGTGCATTTGACTGTAAAAAGCCATCCGAGACTATTGAATACTCCATCACCCCCCTTGTAAGTTAACTCACCCTGCAAAACCAAGGCGAGAAGAGGTGGAGACTGCTCTGGGCTACAGCATGCTATCAAAATGCTAATACACTTTTATAACAGCTCGGCTGCAACATGACCTACAAGTTTGGAATTTCAAATCTTTTCAGGAGAGGAGGTTCTTCTCGGGGAAGTGGGGCGACGCAGACCGAACATGTGCTCCGGTTTAGGCCCGCCCAATCAATTGCTCCGAAATCCTGAAATTACTACTCTTGGCTATGCAATCAGAGCTGTGGTCAGCGGGTTGATGGTACAGCGATGTAATAAGCTCAAGCCATGATCAGGCTTTGAGGATGGCACTGGTGTGGATAAAGGGAGAGAGAAACCCAAGAGGGAAGAATTAATCGACTTTAGTGGTATCACGGTTGGTGGACTTTTTATACAGCACAGACACTGTACAGAGCAGCGTGCTTCAAATGAAGTGCTCTATTCATAAAAATATACATGCTTTTTGAACCGGTGTTATTAGTGTTACTCTTATCTCTCTTAATGTGTGACAAATGGCTGACTGTGCCGGGGTCTGCCAGGTGTCGAGGGAGGAAATGACACATTTATGACACTGTTAGAAAAAGAAAACAATCCAAGGGCAGAGAGAAAAAAAAAACAGGAATCAAAGAGTTCACCACTTTATGATGGCATAGACCGAATCAGTCACATTGCCACAGTGACGGCCTATATATAAACTTAATGGAAATGAAAACACTAAACTAAAGGAAACTTACTCGTAACTTCCTTCCACCTGGCGCTCTGTAACGAAGGCTGCACACAAACACAGCCAAAAACCCAGAGCCTCTAATACTGGATAATATATTGCACCTAAACATCGCCAGGATATAACCTTACCCAATTAAAATGAATGACGGGGAATCTAGACAGCCTTGACTCTGTCCAACGATGACTACAGATCCTGATTCAGATAAATTGTTATAGCGTTACATTTCCATAAATTTAACAAACAGAGGATTCGCGGCTTTAGCGCTGATTAAACCCCCCCAAAAGCAAGAGTCGTCAAGAAGGAAATGTGTTTCGCAGGATTCACCACATGTTTTCACTGCTATTCATATTTGGCAGGATTATATGGCACGTGTTGATAAATGGACGGGTCTAAGTAGACGAGAACATCAGACTAGAACATAATTTCGGAGATATAATTTCCCCCTGCGGTGCTCTTCTTCTCGAAACTCCTCTGACTCACAGACGGGAAATGGACACGGCCTTTATTGTCCTTGGATTGGGTGAAAATTGTGGTGTTATTTTTTAAATTCATAGGTTTCTCAGATGGTTGTGTCTCCCGCAATGGAACGAAGCTAGACAGCAGTTGAAGCGGCCTGAGCAGACATGCAGAGAAATGTAAAAAATAAATGTGCTACCTGGAAAAAAATATTAGCAAAATACATCACAAATATCTCCATGTCTTTTCCAATTACACTATCGTTACCCGTCCCGTGGATGTTGTTTAGAGGCTGAACCACTTTACAGCGCAGTTGCTGTAACATGAATACACTTGAAACAGAGATGTGCATTAGCGGGTCGCCTTCCCGCTCACTTCCAGCTCCCACACATCAACCTTGTTGCCAAAGTAGGAAAGTGAACTTCAAGGGCTCTTCATCTTCACTCTGTGTTGGGACGCACATATATACGACAGTCCTGCCCGGTTCACTGTTGACGGCACTTCCTACCCTCTGCAGACATTATTAAGATTTTTAATGTGGTGTGTGTGAGATTGCTTTAAGGTTTGGAAAAGAGATCAAAGCCTAAAAGAGGATATGAACCTGGGCTGCTGTGTATTGTTACCAGCAGAGTGTGGAAAGCGTACAGACAAGGATGATACACCCGCTATAGATTACACTGTGTATGGCTGCACTGCAAAAAGCTACACACTCCACTGTAGACGCTCAGGCATCCTTTAAAGTTTTATTTATTTAATTATTAGGAATTTAGAGCAAATTCTTATTCAGAAGTCGTTCCTTAACATCTCTCTACGTATACATGTATTCATTTAATCAGAGCGATGCCCCTGAAACAGTTTGGGGGTTAATGTCTTGCTCAAGGACATTTTAACAGGAATGGACACATTAGCTATTGCAGAGATCAAACTTGTGCCGTCCCAGTTATGACAGAATCTCACTTCCTCACCCCAGCACAGCCACTAAATTTTGTGAAATGAGCACAAACCCTGAAAGGTTGTTTTTTTTTTTAAATTACATTTTGTGGTCGTGAATAATGTGAAGATTACATTCCTCCACCATGAAAGGGTTGTGTGACAACAGCCTGAATTGGACACTTTTAGGAAAGGTCATGGTTAAATAAAAAAAATTCAGTGAAAACTTCACTCACAGTTGAAAACGTCTTCGCCCAAGCAGGGAACTGAACCCAGTTCAGCAGAGTTGAAGGTAAATAGATACACCCATCCACCGCCCTGACCTCCACACCCTTAGTTTACATCCCTATTTCAATGTCGCACTAATGCCTATTTCTAGTTGTGTCTCCTTCATGTAATCCTTTCATGTTAGGGAAGCATATTTCTCTCACTTTTCATGCACAACGCATAATATTTTCCTTTTCCTTCCTTTTTGACATCAGGATGATTCCACCCAGTAAGGCATCATGCATTCAGTTACACAACACATAGCTACTGTACTCATTCATGAAGCTGATTACCAGATTATATAACAAATACAAATACCATATTGCCAGAAAAAAGTCAAGGGCACATGAAGTAATATGCCAAGAAGTAATCCTGATGCTGTTAGAAGCGGTTTGCTTTCTAGGTATATTTGCAGGCGTATGAATTACACCGCAGCGGTAGAAGTGTTATTGTTTTCTGCCAGCAGGATCTCAGAGGAGGTGCTTATATTTGGGGAAGCTGTACCGCTTGACAGACACAACTGTGAGGAGAAGCAGCTCCGCTACACTCTGCAAGACTCTGATTAACCTTCCCTGACCCCCCCCCCCCCCCCCTCCACCCCTCCACCCGTCTGTCTCCCCTTCTCCCCACTTCCCTTCCTCACCCCCCCCCCTCCCTTATCGTTCTCCCTCCCTTTGATTTCCGCTGTTTCACTTCCTTCCCTCTCACTCTTTCTCCTCTTCCCCCCCCTTGCTCCCATCCCAAAGTGCTTACTCCTCTCTCATCCTGAGCTTCCTCTCATCGACTCCCCGGGTCTCACGCTGTCATACCTCGCCGCAAACGAGCAGTCTGGATGCGCACACAGCCGGAGAAACAGGAACCCACATGGGAACCCCTTCACACTGTACCACAACACGGTCCTAATTAGCCTGGAAACTACCGGCTCCAGTCGAGAGAGAGAGAGAGAGAGAGAGACGGTGCGGCTCTCCCACCCGATCCCCACGTCCGACGCTGCTGGTTTGTCTGGACGGGTACAGGTCCATTGCTCCCTTACCTTCCCTTCTTTTCTCCCCCCCCTAAAGCTTTCTGTTTTTCTCTTCCTTTCTCCTGTTATTGCCGCGCTTCTACACAAATACAACATCGTCTCACATATACGCCCGTTCCTTATACCCCGCATCCCCAACTCTCTCGGTATAATATTCTATGCAGAAAGAAACCATGCATGTCGGCTGTGAACCCAGCACACAGAAGGCTCGATTCCTTCATTCTAGCAGGTTTCTATTTGTGTCTTTTCCTGGCAGCGATTTCTTTTCTTATCATATTTGACATGACAGATGACAATACACTACAGCAGCACGTCTTTCCATGTCATTCCATCGGGAGAAGCGGCTATACGCGCGCGCTTAAGGAGAATATCCGCTTTTTCTCATAGGCGATGCATTTTGATGACGCCATAAACTATTAATTATGCCTCTGGTGTGCTCTCGTTGGGTTTTGTCACTATCTGGCGGAGTCAATATGAGGCCCCTATGAAGAATTTATGCATGCAAAACAAATTCCATCGCCGCAGCAGGTGTGAATCGGTCACGGGCGCACAAAAGGGAGGAGAGAAAAAAGTGCGACGCCGCTGAGTAACAATGGTTAGCAAACATTTGACGGACGATAAAAATGTTCATTCCCAATTCAAGCTAATATGGCAGAGTGTCTGTTAATTATCTTTGTGTGCAGTTAGGCCACATGGGAGGACGGCTATTGAGTTGAAAGGTTTTTAAATGAGGCGTTTAGGATACGCCATAAAGAAGCTATTAACTGATTTGTTCTCTATAATACGGTTCTACATCGTCCCCAGGAAAACGTACGGTCTCTCTCGGAAGGCAGAGCGTAGTGCGAACAGCCACAAAGGTTGGCCTCTCCCTAGTTTGAATGGAAGTGGCTTTCATTGCCCAGACTTTGCTGTCAACCTTTTCAAAATTCATTTAAAATGTCATCTGCAATTAAGGTAATCTTTGCTGCACATATTGGGGGATTGTTCGACAAGTGGTTGCGTAGGCAGGGATGCGACAGGGTGTGCAGACTGTTGCTTTGTCTCAGAGCGCAACCCAGAGGCCTGTGGGCACATGCAAACACACACACACACACACACACACACACACACACACACACACGCTCGCACACATAGCTCCATCATCGTTTTAACCACACGTCTACTAGTGTGTAATATTTGGCATACGCACTCGTATACCACTTTAATGCAAGCCAGCCGTCTCAGAACAGAACTCTAATATATACTTATAGATGTCTTGCGCACACACACACACACACACACACACACAGTCCATGTCAGTATTTCAGGCTTTCTTGCCTGTCAGTGAATTACTCTAAACACAAGAAGCAGTCAGACTTCGTGCCCTGCATTCATGCTTGTGCACACATCCACATACACACACACTCACTCCTGTCTATGACTAGCACTTGCTCCAAATTTGCTGCAAACCGAGCCCACAGAAATTCCATTTAAATTCTTCATCAGTCTCCAGAAAGGTTACATGAGAGAGGCTATAAGTGCTTAATGGAGGGGTGCAGCCCAATGGCAGAGATCTGTATGTAGAAAACACAGAAAATGTGTCTTTTATGTCACAGAATCGCACTCTGAGATAGAGCTTCTGCCACAACACATTTGGTGGGAATTATGTGAGCTTAGCAAAATCAAGGTCACTTTTCATTCACCGGGCTGTGGTTTTCAAAGTGTTTGATTCAGCAGGACCAGTGCCATTGTGAAACTCAATCATAGCCTTTACAAGAGGAGCACTCTTGATGTGCTTGATGTTTTTTTTCCCCCTTTTTTTTTTTGTTTACATCGCCACACAATAATCGATGTTCACCGTTTGGCCTGTAAATGGTATTAAAAAGAGAGAGAGAGAGTTACGGGTCCCCCACCAACACAGCTCAACAAGGCATCTCTATGTTTTTTAGAATAGTCGGTCCAACTATTAAGAAGTTATGAGTGTATGGAATTAAGGAGGGGGGAGTGGGCTAACACTCTGGCAGTGTTGGCTATGAGAAAGGCCAGACGGCCTGCCTGGTCATGTATGAAAGTGTTTGTGTGTATGTGTGTGTTAGCATGCATGTAAAAAAATGTAGAAAGCTTTCATCCACGTGTGCATGCATGTCAACTGGTGTGTGTGTGTGTGTGTGTGTGTGTGTGTGTGTGTGTGTGTGTGAGCAAGCATGTTGTAGGTGTTCCCATGCTGTTAAAGGTTGGAGGTATGGCTTTATGGAACAACAGGCCTTCAGCTGTCAACACCGCTACCCGACCACCAACACAGCTGCTTGAATGAAGCCTGCACCAAACATACTACACACTTAAATCCTCCAACACTATGTGCACAACAAATGTGTGTGTGTGTGTGTGTGTGTGTGTGCGTGTGTGTGTGTGTAAGGGTCAAGTTTATAGTCTGTGTGTGTGTTTTGCTGTGTGCTTGTGTACATGCGTGTGTATGTGAGAAGGCCCGATGCGATTCATCATTTTGGGTGGTAGTGGTGGAGCTGGCGGTGGGGTTGAGGGGGGTTAAACCTGGCTTGTTTGAAACAGGCTTAACCCCCGGCTCTCATGTGGACGGTGTGTGTGAGGCCGGCTCACATTTTGTTCTCCCCCTCACGTTCGCTCCACAGAGCGGCCGAGGGCTGCCGGCCGACAGCTGAAACCTGAGAGGGTTTCCTCGCTCCTCCAAATGTGTTTGGCTGCAGAACTGCTCTTTTTTTTTTTTTTTTTTTTTTTTTTTATGAAATATCCATCCAGACACGAGCTGTTTTGAGTTTCCAAAAGGTTTTCAGCTGCTCCTTCGTCTGAGAAACGAGAATTCAAACATAGACGTGCCGAAGCCTGCTGAATCTCGTTTTGGAAGCCGCGGCCGCTGTCCCGCCAGGATTCAACCCGGGGTTCAGCCGGTCTGCGAATGGTATCAAGCTAACGAGAAGCCTCGCCAGGTTTCAGACTTCTCCACCAGGACGTCTCGCTGCCAAGCAGACGGACAGACGGGGCTTGTCTCAAGCCTGCAAGGTGTGTTAGGGCGAAGTTATGGCATCCTCTGCAAGTACCTGCGGGTCATGCAGTGTGTATATGTGTGTGTGTGTGTGTGTGTGTTTGGAAGGGGGTCAGCGGGATATTTCCATTTGTTATTCCAGAGTGTGTCTAGTCTAGCAGGTGTTGTTTGAGACAGCCAGGGAATAATCCCAGTATGACAGGCTCTGAATTATAGAAATTGACAGCAGACTCTACCGAGGAAAGTGGGATACGGTGTGAGAATGAACACTGTAACACACTCCAATAGCCTCCCTATAGTCCCTAGAGGACCACAATGGCTCCAAGCATTTATACATTTAGAGCGTTTAGCAAGCACATTCATTGATTGACACAAGAGTTCACAATACAGGAACTTGTGTTAGAAAATCCACAAAAAATAGACATAACAATACAGTATGGTGAAATAGTATTTTTACCACACCACCAACTAATTCTTAGCATTTGCTTTAGCCTGCTTAGAGTGCCACATAGTTGGGATTTACTGTATCAAGACAATTCAGTCAGTTGTCAAGTAAATTGTCACAGACAAGAAGTATATTAGACTTTCAAAAACATTTACTGTAATGGTCTTAACTTTCTGCCAGTCATTGTATTATTCAATCTGGCAAACTCCAAGTACAGTAGATTAAAACAAAAGCAAAGGATGATTTGCAAATGATGCAGGTCCGCAGCATGGCAGGCGGGCAGGAAGCCGTACAGCATCCATAAACTCTAGTTTTTCTTCGCATGACGGCTAAACATGCTAATCTCTGTTTGTTCCCTTGTCTTTTCTCATTTCCTCTTGGGTTCGCTGGATACTATAATTTACCATGTGGTGTTGACACAGAGAAACCCTGCCTTGCCCACATCCAAACAATAGTATATTATTTTCTAAAAGGGACTGTTAACAACTTTTTCAGGCTTTTTGCTGTTTTTGTTTATGTCACTGTTTTTCCCCCATTCTGGTCATAATTGCTGTCCGTTTCCTCTGTTTCTCCTCTCTCTCTCCCCTCTTGTCCTCTCCCCGCTTATGCTTGATGTGGCTGGAAAAGGAGTGGGGGTGGGGGTTTGAGTGTGTGTATGTGTGTGTGGAGGGAGAGGTGGGGAGAGTGGTGGTTGGGTAGAAAAAAAAAACAAGAAAAAAGAGAAATAAATGAGAGGAAAGTGAACCCAAAAAGGAAGTGTGTGTCTCCCCAGTTTATGTGTGTGCCTACCTGTATGTATCTGTCTTGGAGTGGAGAATGAAAGAGAGAAATTTCCTCAAAAGCCTATGCATTGTTTGACAGTGCTAATGGGAGAGAGGTGTCACCGGGACGCTGTTTGTGCCTCCCTGACGCTGCTGGAGTAAACGTCGTCTCGGCGCCGCCTGTCAAGTGATTCTGGCAACAGGAACACGGCGAGCGGACAGGCGCTTTGGAGTCGCTCCGCCGATCTGCACACGAGGCACAACCGCGCCGGGGCCACTCTCGCCTCCTCTTGTCTCTGTTGTTTTGTTTACGTATGCATTTTCTTTAGAGTGCATCCTGCCGGTTTGCTCGGGCGAAATAGATTTTAAGTTTCACATAAATTCTTCATGAGCCGATTTAGACGTTGCATTTGTCAGAAAGTGTTTTCTAAACACAGATCAAGTCAAACTATGGAGCATTGGTGGCACGGTGGTCCTTTCTGTGTGGAGGTGGGTTTCCTCCGGGTGCTCCGGTTTCCTCCCACAGTCCAAAGACATGCAGGTCAGGTGGATTAAAGACCCTAAATTGCCCATAGGCATGAGTGTGTTTGTGTGTATTATGGTTTATGATGTATATGATCTAGTAAAATGATGTATATGACATAGTATATGATGAATAGTATGTATATGATGTAGTTAATGATATATATGAAGTATGTATATGATGTGTATATATATGTAGTATGTATATATCATGTAGTATGTATATGACATGTTCTGTATATGATGCTATGTAAAGCCCTTTGAGACATGCTTGTGATAAAGATCTATATAAATAGACTAGACGAGAACTATCAACGCATCATCGTAATCACGCAGGTTTTTCTCAGTAGTCTTGACATTGTAGCTGTATGGAAAACATTGCCTGACATTTTGGCAGAATATTGACGATGTATTTTCATCACTAATTCCATATCCATTCGAATGAAGTGTTTAGTTATGAAGCTATCGTTTTGGCCCCGTCCTCATACATAACTTTAGCCCTTCAGCATAGCGTCATTCCAACTGTCCTCTAGGCTGTAAAATCATTCAGCCCCTGAATCATCTACACTGTGTTGCTCTAGCTGGACTTGTCATCATATTGTAGCAACTCTGATTGATATTCCTGTGGAGAGGAGCTGCCAGACAGCTCGGGCGCATTCTACAGAAGCTTACCGGTATAATGTGCATAATTCACCGTGCTCATCGCAAGCCATCCACTGCACTTCGGAATGATTAGCCGTGAAAATGTGGCACACACATTCTCCGAGCGTTGGAAGTTTTGCATCCTGCGGATTCTCATGTCGGTTTCCATGCATTTTCCAGGGCCTTTTTCCCAGGGCTTCTAATTACGGTTTGGAGTTCCTCCGCTCAGGAGGAGACAAATAGACACAGCTGGAATGTGAAAGATGCTCCATGTGTGGTGGAGGGAATGAGCTCGGAAACATTATTGGCATGCTCCAGGGAGTACGTGGTATTGTAAGGCCTCCGGTTCTTCACATCAGTCAAGATAAGCAAACAATGTAATGAAGCCTGGTGTAATAAGACTCTGAGCTTTAATGGGTAAGACTGATACAGAACTAAGAGCGGTAAAATCAATCAGAAGTAAAATCACTGTAATTGCTACGGTAAATATCTAGGATTTGTTGTCGTGGTGCCATTGGTGCAGAGACATGGACATCAAAAGAAAGGCAGGGGGAAAGGTGCATCCACACCTCATGCCACTGCAGTCACGTCTAACCCTCGCTACCCAGCAACCCCCCGAGCAACACTATAAGCCAATCAAATCACACCAAACAACTCAGGATCACAATGTCACGGTGAAGCTCTCACAAAAGCATTAACCCCAGGCCCCACAGCAGGCACACTGTAGTTGAGAGAAGAAGGAGTGAAGGGATGACGCACAAAGATTTGTATACTTTATTATCTTTGGATTAATGCTACATTATTGGCAATGTTAAACCACTGGCATGCCAACACACAGTTGTACTGCCAGAGAACCTTTATTAGTTGCACTGAGTTGACTTGAATCAATACAACAAGACCCAAAGGCAGAAAAGGTTGGAGTGAAATGAAACAGAGACAATAGTCAGTATCTCACCCAACAATTCAAGCTAGCACTCACAGAGAGCCTCCCTTCGCTCAAGTATCCTCCATGTTTTATTGAAACCAGAGGGGGCTGCTTAGTGCGGTCAGTCACAGGTGCAGGGGAAATGGCAGCGCGGTGCTGTGCCGTGACAACTGTCAAAAGGGAATACGAAGGCCCGGGCAGATCCTGGCAGCCCGAGCTGTCGAGTCAGGCAGGAAAAGTACTTTTTTTTTTTCCTCAGTTTTCAGATGAAGGATGGGCAGGAGCGCGGAGCAGCGGTGACGGCTACAGGGGCAGCCCCTAGTCAACCCCGCGTCTCCAGCCAGTCACACTTGGTGGACCGTGGCTCTCTCACCCAATCCCTCAGACTCCCAGAGGAGCCCGGCTGACAGCTCCTCCGCCAGCCCCCTTGCCGCTGTCGAGAGCCAGCAACAGGTGCAACAGGCTTTCTTTGAGCGCACTTGTTTCGAGTCCCCCCTAGAAACCTCGGCCCGGTGTGTTTTTCTATCCTCTTGGAGAAACAGAAGTGTCGTGAAGGAGTGAGATGTGAAACGGTTGCTGACACGGAGCTACGTCCCCGACATGGCTGCGCTCGGATCTATAAAATGCCACAGAACCCATTAGCTGTCACATGATGACCTGACAGAGGAAGTACATGCCCACATGAGGACAAACAGCTTTCTATAAACAGTGCTTTCACTAAAACCTCCAATGTTCAAAATAATGTCAGCTTAACCTGCTTCAAAGCCAAAAAAAAGTAAAAAACAATATCTCTTTGTGGCAATTCAACAAACCATAAACGCCAGCACTTTGAAGTCCGAGCGGTCCCCTTGTTATCATTCCTGCATATGAATGTGTGTCCTGTCTGATCTGACTGATCCCCCTGAGTAAGACCACGCAGCCATAAAGATGAAAAGGCCACGGTTACCCACATGTTTCTGTGCCCCCTCCCCTCCCCTCATCTGAAAGTCTTTTGTGTCTCAGATAACCCCTAAAATCCCTGATGGATTTGGATTGAGTAAGTGCAAGTTCCTATATGAAGTCCCCGTTCCACTGTACAATGTCTGGCTTGGATTTCAGATAAGACAGGAGACCAGCTGGGAAGGATGTACAGTATACCCATATTCCTCTCTCTGTAATGCACTAAACTTCCTGGAACTGGCATGAGTCTGCAAAATGACATCAGGCAATTACATTTTGAAAAGATGTCCATTGTCCATTAGCATCTTTAAAGTGTGTATTGTTACATCTCCATTGTCTTTTAAACGAAAATCAACCTAAAACACTTTAACACTGCTAAAAAAAAAAAACATCTATTGGCGATGTACCTTGCATTTCTGGGCTCATTATGTTGTGGTTGTGTATTTTTCTTTTTCAAAGCTAGGCGATATGACATCACATCAAGATATTCCCAGTGCAGCTACAATGAAGTCTGAAATTTCCGGCTATCTAAAACATCAACGGTGAACGTCAGGTTTTGGTGTCAGTCCCTCAGAATCAAAAAGCGAGGGCTTCTTTCTAGAGACGCCATTTTGCACCGAAGTTCAACAATCATACAGGAAGAAATTTGTGATAGAAGAGGCAGAGAGAACAATTTCTCCTCCAACAGTAGCCTCGATAGACCAGAACGCAATGCAACCAAAGATATGTTGCATTTCGCTATTGCTACTGTTCTCTCCACCTACATGGACAAACCAGAACTGAACGATCGCACCTTCCAGCTATTTATATCCCCATACACCCACCTTTGTTTGAAAGCAACAAGCTGCACCCCAGTTCTCCGGGGGTTGTTGAATGTAATTGTGGTAAATGTAGGAAATCACTAACTGAAGTAGAAGTAAATAAACAAGGCAGGTTGAGGGAAAGGGAAAGTGGATTTCTCCTTTTAAAGCACTGAGATTGATAAAGTTAAAACTGCAACAAGTGAATACACATTTATTATGTTGGTTGTATGTAGAAAAAAGAGTGCATATAGGCCAAAAACTGAATATAGATTTTACAGCAGCTCACACTCACAAACAGGAAGAAAACTGACCAACACAGCAAATGCAACATGGGCATTTTTCCACGGCGTTGCTCATTTGCCCGTCACGCTCGCATGGAAACTTGACGTAGCGTTAGAAAAATCCAACAGCTCCTTGATTGAGCTAGCAGTCATGTAGCTAACAACATGTGCTGAGCAGTTATTGTGGGAAGGTGCCTTGGTGGCTGGAGGTTTCGGCTATTGTTGATCTGCGTGAATGTGTGTGTGTGTGTGTGTGTATGTGTATAAGCTGTGGCTGTGGCCCACACACGCTGCTGAACTTGTAAACGCCTGCCTCGGCATCAAAAGCCTGGCTATCCACACACATACTTGATTAGTGAAGGGCAGCTCACAATGGCAGCTACACCGAAGGCTGCTGGGACGGGCGGACTTCTCACCATTACGCCGCCTTAATGCTGGGGAACATCCAAATACGCTGCAGGGTTCAATGTGTTGTGCTTGACAGTGCAATCATGTAAAAACAGAAGGAATACAGCGGATCTGGTTTATGTCATCAACAGGTTTTCGTATTTTCCAATATTCTGTCACTTCCCCTGATTTCTTTTATCAGCAGTATAAATGTTATGCAGCATGTTTGATTATTAGGCTGAATTTTAATTTTTCATTACAGAATGTCTTTCCAATTTGCCAATTTTCTTTCAATCTTGTCCTTTTTAATCTTTTCTTCTCCACCCCTGCACTCAGACTGACTGGACACACTTTCCTTTGTTATCGTAAGTCCTTGGTTTTGTTTCTTAATGCTTCATTTGAAAACCAATTAGCTTCTCTCTTGGATTCAATTACCGAAGTGAAAGGCTAGTGCTATCTTGCCTCTGCAATAATAACACAATAATTGTATTTTTTTTTTCCTCTTTTAGCGGACTGCTTTTTTAACCAATGTCTGATCCCCTCTTTTGGCCTTGGAGGACTGCATGCTATGTGAGTTGATTCATAGTTTGAGCGATCATATCACTCAGTGATAAACAAAACACAACTGTTGGCTCGGCTCTCCTTTCAAAATCAATGAGGTCGGGAACGTTTCAAATGGATTTCTCCTTGAGGACACAGTGAGCGCCTTGAAAATGTGCTCCATATTTCCACTGCCGTTGGCACAGTTTGACATGGGTGTCTGGGTGTGTGTGTGTGTGTGTGTGTGTGTGTGTGGGCTGGAGAATGTGTGTAAAAATTAGTGTACATGTGTGACAGAAAAAGGTTCTGCGTGCATGATTGTGTGATT
The DNA here is from genome assembly GCF_048128805.1 of Centroberyx gerrardi. Lineage (NCBI taxonomy): Eukaryota > Metazoa > Chordata > Actinopteri > Beryciformes > Berycidae > Centroberyx > Centroberyx gerrardi. The sequence continues at coordinate 5,916,571 of NC_136005.1, forward strand.
GTGTGTGTGTGTGTGTGTGTGTGTGTTAGTGTGTGCACGTATGCGCTTCTGGAGGAAGTTAGCAGCAGTCAGAATCTGGAAAGCATCACCGCTCACCACCGCCGTTGACGACGTGTGTGTGTACAACACCGGCTCTGCCCTGAAATGGTCTCAGACAGTGGGGAATATGCCTGTAATGAGGTTAAAACCGAACATAAAGGATATGTTCAGACATAATAACTGTGCATGTCTTGATTGTTTCACCACACCAGCTCCACGGTTTATTCCACTAAGCCAACATTTGCTGCAATGTTATTTTTCAAGGATGTAATGAATGTTTTTATTAATTTTGGAGGGGAATAATGTTCCTCCAACCTCATTTGTTACATTGATACATATTAAATACATGTTAAAACATTTCAATGCTTCTCTTTCCCTACAATTTAAAGGCTGTACTGACGTTGTGGGAGTTTGACCCGTTGGTCACCTTAACCAATATCTGACAAGAGGACTGGCACCAAAATCATCTCTGTGAGTCCAGTAGAAAGCTCTAGCATTATGCAATGTTTGATGATAGACCTTTTAGTAATCCAGAGTTGGTGCTGGTTTTTATTCTATGGACTGTAGATTCCTAACTTCTGAAAACAAAATCTTCATCATTAGTGAAATCGATTTCGAACCAACAGTGTAGAAACTTCAGCTGTCTGGCTAACTTCTCTCACTTTCTTCCTCCTTCATAAACAAAAAAAGTTACGCTCAAAGTCTTGTGGGAAGAAAGATCTTCTGCCATTGAAAGTAGTTCCAAAGTGTTTCTTTTTTGTCTAGTTTTGTGTCTATTTTACAAATCCCCTAAACAAGCCTGGCAGGTTTAGATGTGTGTCATTAAAATAAACTAACCATCCAGCCTAAGAGCTGCTACAAGTTCTCATTTTCTCACTTTCAGGATAATGCTGTTCACCTAGATATAGGTGCCTGCTTCAGTCTGAAGGTGGGAGCTGTTGAGGCAGCAGGGTCTGGCCCTCCCCCAGAAATAAATTGTGTTTTTACAACCATTTTCCTGCATTTTTGTGAAGTTCCAGACCACCTCCCCTACAGAAATGGGATCCTGTTTATTTAACAGTATACTGTAAGTGTTCTTCAGCATTTCCATCAAGAGATATTACTTTCTTTGAAATAAATTCCTTTGAAATAGTATTTGCAACGTAACTTATAACTACACGGCTGTGACCTTCCCCAAAGTCAAAAACAACACCATTATAATAAAGGTATTTATTTTTAACCAAGCATGCCTTAAACTAATATGGCTTAGTAAATTAATTTACAAGCGTGGTTCAGTAATTAAGTTGGAATATTTCGTTCATAGGTAAAGCAGCCTTTAGATGAAGGAAACAGTTGCTCATGATGCAGCATCTAAAACCTTCTTTAATGGTTGAATCATCTGGACAGAAACAGCAAGCTAATAACTGTGGTTCGTCATAATTGCAGTCTTGTTTCTTAACTTAATGAATTGCCCTTGGCTTTTTCCGTTCTTACCTGTGAATCTTTTATTTTTCACACATCTAACGTTAATGTTTCTAGCAGGTAGCGTTAGTGAGCCTGCTGTCGGCAGCGAGCTCACCTCACTTAGTTGCTAATTGTTTACAAGGATATGCAAGCTAAAATTGTTTGTGGCCTATAAATAATTACAACTGCAAGTGCTCAACTGCTTTTGAAGTTTTTGAAGTTGCCTTAGCTACCTTAAAAGTAATCCATCATCTCCCTCAGCCCGCCTGCAGCACGCTGTGCCATGCAGCAGCCAGTGAGGCTGATTGCTTTGTCAGTAAGCTGAGGCGGGACGGGGGGGTCAGGAACTCAAAAACATAGCCTCTGATAATTGTCATTCAGATTCAGGGGCTCATTGTTAAATGCGAAATATTTTTTGTAACGTTCAAACATTAAAAATGACATTTTCTTCTGATCAGAAAGTGGGGGAGCAAAAGTTTGATTTGACGGTAGGGATGAATTTGCTTCACTTGCCCCATTGATGAAGCACCTGTGGCTGATAATTAATGAACATACTGTATACTAAAACGTTAGCATGCGCACCACACAGAGCCATCTATCAGACTCACAGAGAGTATTTTGGTGCCAGTCCTCTTGTAACATATTGGTATGGTGACTCTGAAAAAGTCGGTGTCGTCCTGTAAGGGTGTGAGTGTGTCCCTGCCTGCACAAGAGTTAAAAATCATAATTTACTCCATAGCTGATTAAAATATACATTATACAGCTTAATTTGTTCAGTTTAGGGTTAAGGACCACCAGTTAAATGTAAATTAGCACTCAGGCTGTTGCTAACTGTGGGTCTAACTTTGCAATCAGTCTCTCCCACACACACACACACACACACAGACACACACACACACAGAAACTTCACACCAGCCGCTCACATGGATTCCATCAGGTAAGCCTCCTAGGTGCCTCGTGGCTTGCTGACCTCAAAACAGTATTCCCTTCCTGTATGGGCTGAGGTCGTCTTGACCAGCGTAAATCACCCTTCACCGCGCTTCCATTACACGCTCTGCTTCTGTCACCAAAGTCTCCCCAAACAATTTCAAAGCTAATTGCTTCCGACATAAACATGCAGTTACCGTATTGATATGCGGTTTGGGGAGTTAAATTATGCACGAGCGTTACTTAAAGCTGCACTTGAACCTGAGAAGGAGCGGTTTAGCTGGTGGGACGAGAAAAGGGAAATAACTTAAATGCCTTTGAATGCATGCTAGGAGCACAGAGCATTAGCCCACATCTGTTTTAGCATAATTATTATGTTATCCGTGATCCGTAAGAATTAGGTCAACACCGCGGTGGAAATTTAGCAGCGCTCATTTTATGAATATGCAGATTTCTGTGTCACATTTGCATAACTGAACAGCATTCGCAGAGGTTCACACGAGCAACATCTGTTTACCATTGTGCAAAAACACACCTTGAGTTTATCTAGAATTTGAAATGTCAACTTTAACCTTCGGAAATTGTCTGTTACATTCAGTATTTAGAGATACTGATTACATTTTAGATTCAAAGTGAATGAGAATTGCAAATGGAGTCTAATGTGAATAATACATCTATTGTCTGGAGTGTGATCCCGGTAGGCTTCGACGATGTTGACAAGGGATTGAAAATACACAGAAGCTACGGCGGCGGGATTACAACCGCCAATGAATGGGACCTCTCTCTAATGCATGCCCACTCCTCATCCCGGGCCCTGAAATAATAGCGCAGCGCAGCTTTAGCAGCGCAAACTTTACATGTCACATCAGCAAGGGCGATGATTAAAATATGTAAACAGTTTGGAGTGGTTCAGTGATTCCGCCTCTCGGAGATGTGCTGAAATATACGTCCCGCGCAATCCCTCGGGACGGGGCGAAAATCAACAAGAAAAATCGTCAGCGTTGAGGGATATAAAAGCGAGCATCCATCTTTATTAAAGTCCCTGGTTTACGTTAAGGTTTGTCCTTCCTCCTTGGACTGTAAAGCGGTGTGGACAATAAACAGCTGTTGGGAAGGGATGAAGAGAAAAAGAAAAAGTCTGAAATGAATCACTGGAGCTTCCACGTCTCTCTCCCTCGCTTTCTCACACACACACACACACACACACACACACACACAGAAACAGACACTTACAAACACTAAAATACTCACAATCATCTGTACACACTTACACAAACATGTGGAGAAAATCAGATTTTTTTGGGCTTTTATTTGTGGAATACAGTTTACCCATCTTTTTAGGTTGATATAAATCTTCATGACATAGCCTAAATTAATAGTATACATCATATTTGTAACTTAAATCAAACTGATGTAAAAAAAAAAAATCTAAAAACATAAATTAAGTTCTTGATGAGAATATAATTGATTTTTGGCTTATATTGGTAGTTTGCCAGCTGTATGATGATGTTTAACCACCCACCATTTTATTTACTACTACACCACCGGATGCACACGAACACATACACACACTCAGACGCTGACAATAAAGCACACACACACACACACACACACATTATGCACACACACACAGGCAGCCCACGAGCATTTGATCCTTTTGATAAAGAGAGTGAAAAAGATCCTGAAGCCCGATGTCATTAAATCTCCGCTGGTTTATTTGTGTAAGACGCTGGGGCTCAGGGGGAGAGCGGAGGAGAGCGGAGGAGAGCGGAGGAGCACGGGGGTGGTCCGCGCTCCATTTGTTCCCCGTTCGCTATCGACGGAGCTCTGGAATCCACTTTCAGCCCGGGGAGAGGCGGTTGTAGAGAGTGAGTGTAAGGGGTAAGAGTGTGAGGAGGAGGACAGCAGCGTATTTGTGTGTGTGTGTTTGTGTGTGTGTCCTAAAGGTATCGTCTAATGAGGATAAGATGGGGGAGAAAATGAGAAATGTGTGTGTCTCTGTAAGGCCGTTTGTGGAAAACTATATAAGCAGGGTAACTTAGTAAGGAAAGCAGCCTCTCTCTCTTTCTTTATGTGTGTGTGTGTGTGTGTGGGAGGGAGGGTGGCGGGCGGGCGGGCGGGCGGGTGGGGGCATGTTGGGGTACATGGGGCATCGTCTCCAGGGCTTACTGTGGGGGAACATTTGGAAGCAGCTGTTTTTTGGCTGCACTAAATGGAGACGTTGTCCTATGCCGCTGTGTGCCTCGGATTCTTACCTCCCCCCTCCTGCACCCCCTCCGCCCCTCGCCAGTACTTCCTCAGTCCCCCTTGCAAAGAGGGGAGGAGGGTGTGGTGTGTGGGGGGGTGGGGTGGCAGCCGTCTCAACTCAAGCCATCACCATCCACACTCCCTAACCCCCGCATACCGACGACCTCCCCGCTCCCCCCCTTTCCTGCCTGATGTGGCCCTAGACAGGATCTCATCTCACACAACTGGCCCGGGCTCCCTCTCCCTCTTAAGTGTCAAAGCGGGTCTTAATTTGAAAGCCCCTGGGCCCATTGCTAACGATTCAGCTATGCTTACCACTCAATTATCTTCCTGTCCCGTTTTTTCCGCCGCTAAAGCCCCTTCTGAAAGGATTTAGGAGCGCCTCGCGGTGGGTCGATCGGGGTTTTTGATTTCCCAGCGCCGATCGGCTTCAAGGCCTCGCGCACAGATGGCCACTTTGTATCAAGGGCCGCACCAAACTCTCTTCTGACAACAGTCAAGCATGTGAGATTATTTTTGGGGAGGGGATAGGCTACGTGACAGATTAAACAACAACGCTCCGGCTGTGTGCGTGATGCATTCTGCTAAAATAGCTCTTTGACGCAGTGTTTCTCACAGTATTTGATTTGACAGCTCCTCTGGTAGCTATTAGTTTGGATGAGGATTACCCCTTTAGCTTTTAGTGGTCAGTGGGAAACAAATAATGCGCTTGCCCTCCAGTGTTTGCTGAAAAACCCCTGCGAGACCTCGAGGCTTGGAAACATTTAGGAACATTCAGAACCACAGGAAACATCCAGAGGAAAATGTCCCGCCTGCCACCCCACCCCCCCCCCACCCCAACTCCTTACCGGCAACGGATTTGGGACCAGGGAGCTTGAGAAAGGTCAAAGGTGAGTGAGAGAAAAGCACAGATGACTCTCAGATGGATTAGCACTAAGTGATCCAGACTCTCCCATACAATCACAACACCTAAGAGGTCATTTTCACGAGACACCTAAGATCGGCCTGTTTCGGCAATTAGATACCTCCGCCGAGAAAGGGGGTACTTGGGACTTTTGGGTTTTCATACACTTTGCCAGGTTATGAGAAAGCTTTTCAGATCAGTTTTGGTCTGTTTTGTGGTAGGCATTGCTGAAACATAACACAGGAATACTCTTAATGTGTGGGAAATGACATAGTGCCAATTTTATTTTTACTGCTTGCCCTATTTTGTTTTATTCATTCTTGTTTTATTGCTGGTTTTGGAAAGGGCTATATAAATAACGTTAGCATTATTAGTATTATTTTTAGCAGTCGTAGAAAATGTTGGATTGCATGCAGCTGACCATTCAGACTGGCCTGGATAACATTATCAGTAAATTAGTGGAGCATAAACTCTTTGACTGACAAATTATGAATCCTCACGCAGAGGTGCGCACGCTATCATTAATCACAAGTACATGTGAAAATGGAGCCGGGTGGCTTAACATCTCTTAAACCTAAATTAACTGTGATCCATCATCTACAGTATATCTCACTCTTCCTGGAAAAGGACATGATAAGAGAGAGTGCTTATCAAAAACCAAACACTGTACTCATTTGTATCTTTCAAAAATTTCCAAGCGAAGACAAAATTTTCTGGACGCGGAGTTGGATTTCAGTCAAGGTGGATAAAACTGCCTCTCTGTGGCCTGCTGGAACGGATGGCTTTGATATTTATTATCTATTAAGAGTGGGAAATATGAGAAATGATTACGGCGGATGCTTTGTGATATTAGGGGATTTTTATGAGCCTTAAATGAAGCCTAACTCTTTTGAAAAGGAGCAGAGCCTTGTGAAAGAGGCCCCAGGTTCCTCTCGTCCTATCAGCCACATTGTTATTACACCAATTCAGCCGGCCGTATCGTTCGCGCCGCAGGCCTTCACGCTCCGTTCCGAATTGCTGCTCATATCTGATGTTTTTTTGGGATAACTGTTCATAACTATTACAGGACGTAACCCATATCCGATGCCAATATGAACCGACAGCGATGCCGAAAAGACGTCGGAACAATAACAGAAGATGTCACGTCTGTTTTCGTGCCTACACTTCTGCCGCGTGCTTCCGACACATTTCGGTTGCGGTGCGTGTCGTCCAGTTTTGACTTGAACGTCTCCGCAAATACAAGTCGGCTATTTGTCTTTCTTTCCGTTCTCATTGTCCTCCATGTTGTTGTGGCGGCGAAATTATGACTATTGTCTCCGATGAGTGACGTGAGACTTACTTTCTGATTTAAGCGTTGAAGTACAAGCCGCATGTGGGTCGCATGCCTCGGGATCCGGTTTTACACCACATATCGGCGTGGTTCGGATCGGAAATGTAAAAAAAAATGCAGCTTTTTGCTGTTCGCACCGATTAGAAAACAGCAGATCTGTCTCTCATGTTAGAGAGAGAAATGTCTGAATTGGGACACTTTCAGCTGCAGCAAAACGTTGCCTCAGTCACAGTCCTCCAGCTCCCCCTCTCTCTCCTGAAAGTACTTTCCCTCTCTCTCTCTCTCTTTCTCTCTCTCTCTCCTTCCTCCCTCTTTCCTTCCAGACCTCTCTTACACGCCCACTTTTCCCAGTCCTCTACCCTCCCTCTTGCGACCCCATACTTTTCTTCCTCCTCTTCCCATTCCTCTCTCTTCCACACCCCACCCGCTTCTCTAAACACACACACACACACACACTATCTCTCTAAAACCAATCTCCCCCTATCTCTCTATCATTTACTCTTCCCCTTCCTCGTCGTCCTCTGTCCTATCTCTTTTCTCCCGGTCTCTCTACCTCTTTCTAAAGCCCTCACATGTGGATTTGATTAATGAGGCTAACACGGCACATACGGCTAAAGCTTGTGTGTGTGTGTGTGTGTGTGTGTGTGTGTGTTTGGGGGGGAGTGGGGAGGGGGTTGCTGGCAAGAACAGCGTCTGTTTGTTTCATGGCTGCAATCCCCCTGCGCCAATTCACTTCTCTTATTGTTTTTTCTCTTACACTACGCATGATTTGCATTTTTTTTTCATTAGGATTATAATAATTTAGATGGAATAATTGGATCAAAATAGGGCTTGAGAGTGTTGTGTTACATGTTCAGGTTGGGTTTGTGTGTGTGCTTTTCTTTTTTTAATTTTTGCTGTGTGACGGTGAAATGGATGTCTGCAGTTCCAAGAAGAGTTTATTGTACAGTGAGAAAATAACTATTAAAATATTCAACTAATTTGTTGTTGTTGTTGTTGGATTTCAGTGCATGAATTATTTAAATGTTAGAAGGGTTTATTTTGAAGGCAAGTGAGGTCAAGTCAGGTAATTCCACACTAAAAATAAGAGCCAAATTATTTTGTGTGATGTGTGTTGGACTTCCACATAGTTACTACACATTTGACTCCTGTGGAAAGATGTTTTCTGTTAAGAGTGCTGCTGTGAACATTGACGTCTCGTATGATTAATTGTCGTACCATATCTATTTTTACTGAAATTTTCTGTGGAATTTCCCTTTGTATGACAATAAAGCCTCGACTAAAATTTCCATCACTCATTGAATTAGGGGCAGGGAATTCACTTTCAATTTCAGCAACTTAATAACTTAAGTGATTTCAAATTACAAATCCACTGAATAGGAAAGTTTTGCTATTTAAGTTATTTTCCAATTCATATGTTATTATTAAACTGAGTTCACCTCATCCTCCTACGAAGAAATGATTATGCAGGCTATTGCTATAGGGCTACAAAGCTACACTGGTCATTTAATGAGTAAAACCATTTTGGGAAAAATGAATAATTATGAGAAAATCATCCGCTCCACTAACTGAAAGAGAGTGGTCCCAATAGTATCTCCAAAGGGAGTTGGGATGGGCAGCCGAGTGTGTTTTAACAGAACGCTCAGGATTCAATTAGGTTTGAAATCAAAGTTTGAAGTCATTTTTTGTCCACTTCACTTAAATTACAGTTAATTTATTTATTAAAATTAAAGCACACATCATCTCATGAAGCAATTAAAAACACACTTTCATACAGCCATCTTTTAGTTAACAGACAGGCGGGCAGAGAAATTCAGAAGTTTATCTTCCACAGCCAGATTCTCTAGCCTCGCCAGTTTTTCACAGGTTCAAATCATCCTCCCATCAGAGTAAAAAAAAAAAAGAGAAGAAATAAAAGAAAGAGTGTGGAATGAAAGCTCAAAGTAGATCAGAGGTGAAACATTTGCAGAGGCAGATAAATTAGGAGCAGCAAATTGAGCGCACACCATAGGAGCCGTTCTCTGTTCTGATTCGCTTATTAGGCTTCAGCCCCTTCCCTGCTTTTGTTCTTCAATGGAATTTCCTGAGGGGAGAGAAACTAACCATTCGGTTTGGGTCATGGGCAGAATTGTTTGCAGGGAGTTTTCCCACACCACAAAATACTGCAAGATGTTCAGCATTGTCATCACCTTAGTAAGGATGGTACTCCCACACCCCGATGACTGAATTTCTCTCCCATGTGACATTAATTAGCACTGGTACTTGCGCTAATCTCACTTCGGGTAACTAGAATGATTTCAACCAAAGATGTCGCCCACTTTGACCAAACACCCCCGAACTCGTGCCAGGAAAGATTGGCTCACATCTACAGTTATGCGAGGCGGCTCTCAAACAGTCGGCATGTCTTTCTAACGCTCCCCCAACTGAGTCTGCTTGCTCACGTACAAGGTGCTTCTCTTTTTGCCTCTCCATTTCTGCAAACTTGGCAAAGAAAGTTATTTTCATAACGTAAACATTTCACTTAGCTTTGAGACATTCTTTTCTCCATTGAAAGGCCCGTTTAGGGCCTAAGATTGACGGGGAGCCTTTGGGTGCTCTTAGCAGGATGTGGTTGGCTGTTAGCTGGCTCAGGTAAGCCATTTATTCCCATTAGTGCTGATGGTGGAATAGTGCTTTATTCTTCTTTTACCTGTCATGGCTGCCAGATGTAGGTTTGTAGGACTCTGCAACTACAACTCTGACAAGAGAGTCAAAGGCATTGCCCCGAGTCTGGAAAACAGCCGCTAATTGGCTGAGCTCACGAGCATGTTGTTTTCGGGTAGATTTCTCACTTCTTTGGGAAGGCAAAAGTGACTTATCTTGTGAAAAACACAACGTTGTCAGCCTTTGTGTATTTCAAATGCTGACAGGGTGAATTTATTTGATGAGGACAACAATCCCTGGAGCTTATGTTTATGCAGTACAGAGCCCTACATCACTTCCTGTTAGACCACTGAACATACTTATGGGTTTCAGTTTGTTAACTGGGATGATGGAAACATGGGTAATAAATATAACTGTGCATGCATATCAATCATGTGAGACGCAGAACCTAGAGTAACAAGGCAGGCCACATTGAGCCACATTGAGATTTATTGGGGAATTGGTTAAAATGTAAAGAGACTTTCTCAAAGGCAATATGGGGCTGCTGTCATTGTTTTTCTCTCTTACTGGAACGTTATGAAGTGCAGGAGAAGTTTAAAGACCAGATACTTATGCCTCCCTCTGAGATTTTGATTAATTTTGTGTTTATCTGGGTGTTTACCCCAATGCTAAGTCGTTGGAGCCATGCTAGATCTTGTGGATGTATTCATGTAGGTTGGCCGGGGCTTTTCCCCCTCTTGTCTCGTTCCAAATTTCTCTCAACATGTGTCCCACACATTTTACTCTCCAAACCCAAATACTGTTGTGTCCTGCACACTATAACTGTACCGTTGGCAATTAGCTCATCTCCACAAGGGAAATAACAGAATTGGCAAGACTTTAGAGCACTCTGCTGATATGCAAACCCCTTAAACGTATCACGTCCCTGTGAAGAAGAAAAAAAAAGAGAATATAATCACCAAAAGATGTGCGACGAAACAGCAAAAACCCAAAAGGCTGTGTTCTATTACTGCAGAGTTCGCAGCAGTATTGGGGAGAAACAAGGGTAAAGACTAGAGAACACTGCAAAAAATCTCCATCTTAACAAGCTATTTAGTCTATTATTGGGTGCTAAAATCGTATTAAATCGTTTTAAATAAGTGAAAAACAAGAAAATGGGGTTAGATAATTTCACTTGTTTCAGATGCAAATCAACTTGTCTTAATTTTGTCGAATCAAGTGTCATTTTCTTGATAGTAGTGCAGTGATCTGCCTTTTTCAAGATAATGACAGTAATTTCCAGAAAACCCCTGAAACAAACTGCATTGGAAACAAGTGGAGTTATCTCACCTCATTGGCAGACAAAAAAATAAGATTTTAGGGCTGAATATGAGACTAAATGACTTGTTAAGACGGACATTTTTTGCAGTGAAGAAAAGGGAGTATATGCTGGTGCTGCTCTGTGATTGCAGGGTCCTTTAGCTTGAGTGTGTGTGTGTGTGGCTGGCCATCAGCGGGCCGGACATTCAGAGAGATAGCAGATCCAAGCGTCAAAGAGGGGGACAGGGAGAGGATGAATGGGATTGATTACACCACAACATCAGATATACCAAACCACTAATCTGATGGTCTATCTGCAGTCGTACATCTTCATCTATCATCCTCCCTGCTGTCCGTCAGCACCGCGGCTCACGGGGCGGCCCGGGAGCCAGACTCGGCGAACTCCTCCATGCACGGGCGACTCATGACTAAGTGCCGTGTGCATTCATCAACCTGCCCCGTCTCCGTCCGCTGCCCGGCCAAACGTGACTTTTCTGCTCTCTGAGAAAATGTTGTAGATATAATTACTGTGGATGAGGCCTCGGGTTTCCAGGATGATACGTTTCGCATTTATTTATCCTCCAAAAACAAGAGATAAGGTAGAAAAAGCGGACTCTGATTTCTAAGCTGGATCACATTCAGCTCTCTGTAAACATGTGTTCCCCACTTTGCGGATAAGTTTTGGCTTTTTGTTGCTCTGGCCGCATATGCTTTGTATCAGAATGTATGGGATCCGATTCATAAGCCTGTATTTTGTCCCATTATCTGGTTTGCTAATTACCTCAATCTTGTCACTTAAATGCAATTACGGACGGCACGTTATGTTTGAGATGGAAATACATTTTGTACACACGGCAGAGAGAGGTCCTTTGGCTTGGCAAAGGTTCCATCTAGAGGAAAAGAAAATATGCTCTAAAAAATGGATGGCAGCGCTTCTTATGTTTTTGATCACAACAAGAAGGACAAGGATTTTGACATCTGTATTAAGTAGAAATCTGCCTTTAACTGTGCCACATAACCATGCACCATAAGTGCTGCTAAAAGGTGCATGATGGAAAGCATGAGGTTATCCCCCAAGTAGAAATGAAAACCAGAGTTTTGGGGGGGTTGAGCAACAGAGGCTTTATTTCCTTAGCAGATGGCTGCTTCCCTCACCACCAACGTTAACTCGTTATAGAAGAGGGTTTCGCGGTGGTCAGGGAGGAGGCCTCATAGCTGTTATCACAAGCGGCAATGAAAGACATCATCTGCTTCAGAGACACTGGTCCATCAAACTCTGAGGCAATTACACTGAGAGCAGAGAGGTCAGAGAGGAGGGGAGGCGGGAATGAGCCCGCCGGATTGGCTTATCGGACGGCCAGAAACCCAGGAACAGCTGAGGAAACTACGCCGGCACTTTTCTCAGAAGTCAAGAGAGTTCAGTGCAAAGAGGGAGGGCAAAGGTCACGAATTGGAGTTTTATTTCACAGATCTCTTTATCAGGGATCTCTTAAATTTTTCAAGCCAAGCCAGAGAAGTCAGGAGGGTGGAAGAGGATTAGAATAATTTGAAGACACAGTGATGTACTGTGGAATTGTACTGTACCTGCTGCATTAAGTTTAATCAGCACAGGCTTTGTCAAGGGCACCTATTGTAATGTGTAAGCTTTTTTCAGCGTAGAGTTTGATAGATAATGTGGCGCTTTAAAATGGTACTAGAAGCACAAAAGAATATCTTTTTCATCTAGTGCAATGGCATTGTTTGATGACTTCACGCTACTACTAAAATGTGGAGGCGAAATTCTTTTAAGCAGTTGGTGGGACAGGAATATCAAGTTTCAGCTTGCTGACAAATGTCTTCACTCGGTTCAATAATACATGAGTAATGGCTCGTATCAAGAGCAATACCTCTAAAAAGGCAGTACTATAACGTAAATATTTTATGAATGTCAAAGCTCAACTCTGCTTTTGCAGTTATCCGCATGCACGCAGACCTCATAAGTTGAATACCACATATTAAAAATAACTCTGAAGTCTCCCAGCTAAGAACGTCCGCTCCCGGCCACTGTAAGCTTTGATCCGCCTCTCTCCGGACTCATCAAACCACGGATGCCCACCTGGTCCGTGATCCGGGTATCAGCCTATCAGCAAATCTGGCTTCATTGTCCGGTGCAGATTTTTTTCCTGGACGCAGTATGGCTCTACAAGACTGGTTCAGGAGTTTAACGAGAGCGGTCAACAGAATGCCCCGGCTAATAAACCGCCAGCTGGTCACCTTACGATGGCTGACACAGACAGGCTCCAAACGGTAAGGCCCCAACCTGGTCCTGGGTTTCATTGGGACAGTATACGGCACAGTGGAGATGCAACCAGTGAAACGCTCAGGACCCATGGTGGTAAGACCCATGTAATTGTTTCTCCGTGTGGTGAAAAAAAAGCCAAAAAGCAAAAAAAAAAGCAGCGTGGTTCACCTCTCCTCCATTTGTCTCCCATGCATTTTTTTATGTCCGTTTTTACAGTACCAAATTCCTTTGCTCTTCTTATGTGGAAGATGATTTGAAACACCCAGTTCTCGTAAAAGTGCTCTCCATTGAACCAAATCAGTATTTCTGCCCCTTTGAAGATATGATCCTCTCCATCTGTAAGCAAGTCATTCTGAAAGTCTGTCTTCACCCATTCAGTTTGTCTGCAGTTGATAATGTCATAAGAGAGCCTGAGACCCGGAGTCTAAACAATCTTTGTATCTTGCCAGCCCGTAATGCATGACATGATCTCCATCTACTAAATGTGCACATTTATCCTGCTAAAATGGTCATAAATTTAGCGGCCTGCGCTCATTAATGGTAATGTGTGCAAATGCTACAGGCCAGGGGACATTGTTTGTTTTGACTTGAGCAGCACAATCTCCATCTCCATTCCATTCTCCCGCCAGATTAATTGGAGTAATTGACTTGTGTTTGCAACACAAGGTAGAAGGCAGACTCCGTGGCAGTCTGACACAGCCAACCTGGCAGCCAGGAGCAATTGGCATCTGCTGGAGCGCCACACGGCAGTTGCTGTGACGAGACAACCAGGCGAGCACTCTGGGTAATTTAAGGCGGCTCAGCAGGTCTCAAATGTCTGATCAAATGGGTCGTAGCAGCGCAGCGTTTTTGCCTTTTAGATTCACTGCACAAAACGTCCATCTTACACAAGTCATTTAGTGTCATATTCAGCCTTCAAATCATATTTTTCTTAAACCAAGAGAAATGTTCTGCCAGTGAGGTGAGATAACTCCACTTGTTTCCAGTGCAGCTTCACTTGTTTCAGGAATTTTCTAGAAATGAGTGTCAGTATGTTGAAAGTCAAAATAAAGCAGATCACTAAACTACTATCAATAAAATGAAAGCTGATTCTACAAAATTCTGGAAACAAGTTGATTTGCATTGGAAACACATGAAATTATCTAACCCCACTGCCACTTATTTTAAGAAAATTATGATTTTATGACTCAATAATAGACTAAATTATTTTTTATTGGGCATAAAGCACTCCTGAGGTTGCAAATGAATATTTCTTACACACCGTCCACGTTATCGCTCGGCTGGGACGTTGTCGGTGAGGAGAAATGTCAGCTATGTGGCAGCGTCTCCATCAATGACTCAGCACTTCCTCTAAAACAATTTCTCTGCTGGAGTGCCCATTACAGCGCCGATCTATCAGCAAAGTGTTGGGCTTACAGGACCCCCGATGACATATATGGGACCCCCAAGAGAACCCCCCGGCCTCCTCTGACCGGTGACCTCATCCCTCTGAGTCCTGTCATTGGCTCACACCAGCCCTGACCCCCGCCGCCTGCGCTGACTGGCACACACTAAGAGGAAGTGGAAATTACCTCTTAATACTCTCACGGCTTCAACACGCGTTTTTTTTTTACGGAGCACTTTGATGAAAACACCCTCACCTCCATTACTCTGTGTATTAAGAGGAGAAACAAGTTATGATGGAAGTGGAGAAGGTTTTACCTCACCCGATGGAGCACTTTAGAATTGAAATTATGCAACGTACTAAAATATTAGCACATTTAGGTGCGGGAACAATGGTGTTAATTCACTGGTGGAGATGTTATTATTCAAGGCACATTATTAGTCTGACTTTAAGCCCGCTTGTGCCATATTCTCTTATTTCGTCCGATAAATCACTTTGCTCATATGAAGCATGTGATGGCACTCTTTACCGCTCCTGTTCCCACTTCCACCTAGACTTTATCACGTGTTGTAAAGGAATACGGCCTTTGTGGTATTACCAACATCACAGGCTCAGTAAAATTAAGAGAAAATGCTTAGAGTTAATCAAGTTCCCTCACTGTATTTTCCCTCAGCCATCTGGTAGCTATTGAATGCTGTTTTGGATAAAAGAGTCCATAGCTTACTCATTATACAACACAACACTCACATTCTCTCTCTCTCTCTCGCTCTCTCTCTCTCTCTCTCTCTCTCTCTGTCTCCCTCTGTCTCTCTCTTCCTCTCTCTCTCTCCCTCTGTCTGTCTCTATCTCTCTCTCTCTCTCTCTGTGTCTGTCTCTCTCTGTCTGTCTCTCTCTCTCCCCTCTCTTTCTGTTTCTGTTTCTCTTGCTCTCGCTTCTCTCTCTCTCTCTGTCTCTCTCTCTCTATCTCTGTGTCTGTCTCCCTCTCTCTCTCTTCCTCCCTCCCTCTCTCTCTCTCTCTCTCCCCCTCTGTGTGTCTGTCTTTCTCTCTCTCTCTCTCTCTCTCTCTCCCCCCTCTGTCTCTCTCTCTCTCTCCCCCCTCTGTCTCTCTCTCTCTCTCTCCCCCTCTGTCTCTCTCTCTCTCTCTCTCTCTCTCTCTCTCTCTCTCTCTCTCTCTCTCTCTCTCCCCCCCTCTGTCTCTCTCTCTCTCTCTCTGTCTGTCTCTCTCTCTCTCTCCCCCCCTGTCTCTCTCTCTCTCTCTCTGTCTGTCTCTCTCTCTCTCCCTCTCTCTCTCTCTCTCTCTCTCCCCCTCTGTGTGTCTGTCTCTCTCTCTCTCTCTCTCTCTCTCTCTCTCCCCCTCTGTGTCTCGCTCTCTCTCTGTCTGTGTGTCTCTCTCTCTCTCTCTCCATCTCTCTCTCTCTCTCTCTCTCTCTCCCTCTCTCTCTTCGTCTCTGTCCCTGTCTCATTTGGTGGAGTGAAGCACATAAATAGCCGAAGACAGAAAAAAACATGAGAGCAATCAGTTAAGGAGACACATCACTTAACAAGGTAATTGGCCTAATGTCTCTGGGGTACAATGAAAAATGCCACAGTAAGCCATGCTATTGTGGTTTAAGTTTCAACCCAAAGTCACATTCTGCTTCAAGGCATTGTTGGATGTCATGGGTTTCTTGGTTGTGTTCATATTGCGCTCCAAACCTCACTGTTCCTTCAGACTTTTTTTGTATTTTTCCTCTGAATCTTCAAATAAAAGAACTACTTGTGTATGTCTGGTAGAGCGAAGTTGTTGGCAGTGTGGATTTTGAGGACAGACATTGCCAGCATGAGCCACTGAAGCATTTTTGATTGGTCAATTTCCACGATTATGGCAACACTAACAGTGCTAAAATGTGCTGCCGTAGAAACAAAAAGCTCGTTCCACTGTGGGGGATCCTGATTTCTGGTATGCGACCTTGTGGTTGACATGGAACCACAAAAGTAGTGATCCCTTTACATCCCTCTACAATTTTCCATCCAGCTCCATTTGTTTTTCATTTGGAGAAACAAAACTGTTCACCCTTTTCCTTCTGTAAAAACATGGCATCCCAGAAGGCATTTGGGGGGAAGTATCAATCATTGGAGTGGTTGTATTGTGATTACCTCAACACGCCGTATCAGACCTGCTCCCCAGAAAAGTGAAAAGAAAACACGGGGCCGGGGGTTGTGACACCAGAGATAACTTGCATTGTCCCCAAGTTCAAACTAAAAACGTTATCTGCGGCAGTATAGAGAGCATACATATTTGTACGGATATCCGACACAGCGAGCGCACCACTGTGGATGGATGAGCAGCGGTAATGCAGGAGGCCGTGCAGGCAGATACCTCTGAATGAAACATGAGCCGTCTTGTCTGAGGAAACACACACAGTGGAAACACACTGTCGGTCCGGATCAGCTAGCGAGAGCGTGGGAGAATGAAATCGTTGGAATAAGGATTTTATCGTTGTAATAGTAACAACGCTTCCAAACTTAACGACCTGTTTTACAGACAGTGATTAGCAATGAGAAAAAAACACCCTGTTAAACATTAGAGGTTATGAGATATTGCAAATTTTAAAAAAGAGAGGTTATGAGAAATCATGTAAATCCTCGAGGTAATCACACAAGTACAGTCATTTTAACATTGTGTGATCTGAGAATCTGAAAGGATACAAGAGATCTCTTTGCAAAGTATGCCATTAACTTCATGTTATAATTTCATTCTGCTTAAGCGCTCAAGGAGAACAAGAACCTTTTAATGACAGATGTTAAACAACTGAATTTCTTCCTGATTGTGGCGACTCTGGTAACTCCATCGGACCGTTTCTGTTAAACCGACGACAGAGGAGGAACTCGCCTTACGTTCTCACAGATCGCTCTGCCAATGGCATGTATGCGCAAAGAATTAATATAAATTGCAGAAAAGTAGGTAATTATTCCAGTCATCGTCGTGGGATGCAGCGAACTCTGCCGAACCGGCGGTTAAACTTGATAACATATTACTTTCTTCTGTTTCGATCGTTTAAGCAGTAGATTTATTAAGGCTAAACCGCAAGGTCCTTCCCAGGTCAGCCTGATTGGATTTCAGGGAGAGAGGAATAAAAACACAACTCTTTGAAATTGACTGTGTGACAAAGTTGTTATGGTGTCCATGGCCCGGGTCTGACCTTTGACCCTCAGATCAAAGGATCGCAGAGTAGATAGATAACAATCAGATGAAGTTATTCTTGTTTGTATATATAGTTCTGCCTTTGTGCCTATGGATGTGAGAAAATTGGGTTTTTGCCGCTTAATTTGCTAGTAAAAAAATGGGTTTCATATCTAGCGAAGACCATGAGGTGGAAGGGAGGACTGATCTCCTTTTCATATCTTACTATGTTATACTGGAATGACCCACTCATGCAAAATAATATACAGTAGTAGTGAAGAAAAATATACGCTTACAGAATTACATATCCCATTGAATAATAAGACCATAACTCACCAGCCAGTTTATACAGCGATCCAGGGGGAAAGAGATGGATATGACAAATTAAATGTTCATCAGGAATTATTTTTGCTGTTATGGATTCCTTTAGCAGACTGTTCGGCTCCATTTGTGTTTGAAAGACATAAATTGAAGGTGTCTCAACGCGTTGTTCATTTTCATTTTAAATGACGAGCTACCATGGTGTATTTAATACAGCTAGAATTCCCTTGTTTGAACGGCAGCGGTTTCACAGAGTACAAAGACAATATGAGCTATTTTCCAACAGCCGACTACAAAGGGCTTTTGCAGTTTAAACATTAAACATTTAAACTGAAATTATTTTTGAACTGACCACAAAAATGGAGCCAAATAGATGTAGAGTTGTTGTTGATGTTGCTTCCTGTAGTTATGGCTCTTAACTTTTTTTTTTCTCTGACATATCACCTTCAAAGAGGAGCTTTCCGTTCAAGCTGTGCCATCAGACCTGGGTCAAATGGTATTTGCAAATAATTCTCAGCATTTATTTTAATCTGCTTGGAGTAACAGATGGATGGAGTTTACTGCGTTAGGACAGTGCAGATAGTTAGGTAAGTTGTCAATCACAGAAAGGTATATTAAATTGACTTTTTTCTATAATGGCACAAACCTTCTGGCTCTTATTATATTGTCCTGCTGTATGTTGCACACTCCACCCATCTGGCACTCCAGGCAGGTTGAATCAAACGCCAAGAATTATTAGCAAATATTGTTTTTCCCGGGTCTGCATGCTGCAGCTTCCACATGGGAGATGAGAAAAGTCGTCCTACCCAACCGGAGCACAGGGCCCGTTCACCACAGGCCTGCAGACAGATGTTAGGAACGTTCTTTACACTTTGCCCAAATAGATTCTCACTGAAGCGTGGGTGACAACATGAGACAAAGATCATGAGGCAGGCGTCCGTCACACTAAATGTGTTGAAAAGATACGTTTTTTGTCCTAAATGTGTAGTCAGTCTCCCACTGTGTCTTTTACTCCTCCCTTGTCAGCGGTGGGAGGAGATGTGGAACTTTACATCCTGCGACCTCCGTCTTATAAATGTGAATTTGGGTTTTTGAATAGAATTAGCAGTCTCTTGGCTGATAGACGGGACTCACAAGACACACTGGTTCATGAGAGAATCCATTACTGCTGCATAATTGATGATGATATGATATTGATGCATTGTGTTGCGACACAGCTGTTGCATGTGTTGAATTTATTGTGCTAATGCGTTGGTTACGCATGTGGAAACTAAAACCTGATTTTTTTTTTTACTAGCTCTCAGGGAGGTTTGCATGCTGAAATCATTTTGTCAGAGAATCAAAGCTGCAACAAAAGTCAACTTTGTAATACTACAATTGTTAACCATATATAACCATATATAGCTTGCATAAATGCATAATGGATGAGCTGTAATCCTGGCATCAGATTTGGACTCATGATGTGGTGAGTACATGATATGCCACCGGCACAGTCCAGTCTTTACACCCCCGCACCTCCCATTTTCTTGTCTCTGCTGCAGAATCCACCATCATGCATTCCTTTCCAAACCTTTCAACACTTCACTATCACCGACTTCCTCATTCTGTGTCAGACCTCGCGGAGAGAGAGAGAGGAAAAGATGAATTGCACTGGTAAGAATTTCCTGTTGATGTCTCCAATATTTCCCTTTGTTTTCACTTTCACAGTATGTCATGTCTCATCCATTACCATAATGGTAGCAGACTCCCATAACAGGCCAAAGTGACCTGCTTCAGTGTCTCGTACAAGAAGTACGAGGTTGAGTTTATTTAAACTTGATGGAAATCTTGTTTTCCTCGCAGAGGGCGGTTCACATGGTCGTCACGTTGTGCAGCAACAAGTTAATTGCTGACTGGGTACATTTCCCTCCTAAGTGGAGAGCATTGTTATGGTCTTACAAGCCTATTCCATTTACACAGCTGTGGATTTACAAGAGAAGTACAGGACGCATTAACTGTCTAATAGCATAATGCAGCGCCTGGGAATTGGACCCACAACCCTCTGTTCCACTGTAAAAGTCAAGCCACTCACTGGTGAAACAATCCCAAATTTAAGCCACACTTTTAGCAGTATAAAGTGTATTGTCTACTTTCTATTCTATATGTCTTGCACTTACAGATTTATCAGGCTGATATTGGCCTTTTATTTCATATTTGGCATCGGCCAGTCAATGTCGTCCACTGATATGATTGAGGTTCCTCCCTGACTACTGCTACATAACAATAGTCTGTAAAACCTGCAATGAAATGTCATTTGTCCGTTTTATTTATTCATGTAATTGTTCAGTGTGTCTTTTTGTGAATTAATTCTTCATTTAAAGTCAGTAATGTATCCCAGAGTTTTCCTGCACCGCTGAATCAGTGCGGTGAGTCACTCTGCCTTAAAGAGCTGCTAACCCATGAATTTCATTAGTATGAGTTTCAATGGACAGTTTTTATGTCTAAATGCTGTTTCAGAGGCTTTGTAATACTACAATCATTCGTATTACAATCTCAGCAACGTAAATGCATTATGGAAACACAAAAGACTTGATTTTTTGGGGAATTTAAATGGTCAAATTGAATGTCGGCACAAAATATCGGCAACTTCAGTCTTAAAGTATTGGTATTGGCCAAAAACTCACATTGGTCGAACCCTGGTCCTACTATCCCTGTATGTACTGTATTATTTTGTAAGTTGTCAACATATTTCAACACCAACTTGCCGTATTAATTCATGATAAAATTTGTGAAGAAAGGGATTGTGATTGTAGTTTCAGTGCCAACTTTTTAGCAGATTGTCCCTGTACTCGCTTTACTGTCTCTTGTCACCTCTCTGTCTCTGCGTCTCTCTGTTTATCTGTCTCTCTCTCTCTCTCTCTCTCTCTCCTGCCTCCGGAGTGACACAGACCAAGGTGACGCCTGCAGCGGCCGAGATACGGCACAGCTAATGGATTTGTCCCCGGCATCTGAGAGACAACAGAGCCCGGCCTCAGAGGGGATGAAACACAAAGGCAGAGTGTTCAAACCCCTCTCTCCTTCATCTTCATTTGGCCTCAAAAGGGACGAGAAGAAAAGCGGGCGAACAGCGTCTCACATCTCACCTCATCCACACCACCGCTTCCATCCATCATCCGTGGCAGCCTAAATCCCCTTTCTTTTCATTCTGCGAAAGGAGGAGAGTTTGTAATGAAGGGAGGGCTATTAAAAGAACATTTAATTTTTTATTTTATTTTAGATTTTCACACAGGCATAGCTTGAGCGGGACTTGCTACATTCCATTCGAATTGCATAGTTTATCACATTTTCACTGAAAACTCGAACAGCCTTTCCGACACGTAGCCATGTGTTCCTCTTCACTCGTTTGCTCTCTTACTGCTGTTTTAAGTATGGATGCAGCTCAGTGTTGGGATTTATGAAAACATGGGGCCTCACACTCGGCCTCAGACCTGGGACTCGAGTCAGGTTTCAGAACCGGGGTCAGCCTCACAAACCTGGAGGAGAAACGTGGCAAGGGCGAGGGGAACGCACACAATACGCCTCAAAACCTGGGCCTTTTTTTTAACTGAGTCTCCTATGTCATATCACCATTATTGCTAAAAACAAACTAAATGGCCTCAGGGCAATAAAAGCAGAAAAGGAATCAAACTTTTTAAGCACGCTCTGCTTCAATTACAATTGTGCTTTATGATAAAAGACATGCGATCGGCACATCGGGGGAGCTGGCTTTTTGGAAACCAGATGCCCAGCTAGGGTTTCTGCACTCTTTTCACATTTTCAGCTCATAAAAACAGGAAATTTAGTTGGGCCGAGCTGAAATGGAGGTTTATAACAGAGCCATGACTAGAACTCCTCTTTGTCCTTGAACGCCATAAAAAATGTACCTCTTTCCTCGACTCATTGCAATTCTTTTGTTTTTGCTCCGAGTTCATAAAAGTTCAAATGTGTGTTGTGTTTTTGCCAAACCTACAACAGAGATGACTAATGAATCCAACTGAGCCAAGGGATACAATACACTGTAATTTGGTCTAGCTATGAACAGTAACACTTGTTCCATGCTACCAAGGCCCCATGGTTACAAGATCATGTCTGAGATTGCCGCATTGGAAATCCTTGAAATGTAATTGTATTCTATTCCCCTGCGGTCCAATATTGAACCATACGTGACCTTTCATTTCAAAATCAAACTGGGTCAGGGTGGTTAACTGTGTTCGAACACATAAATATAGGGGATTAGGCTGCCTTTATTGCTTATT
Source organism: Centroberyx gerrardi (assembly GCF_048128805.1). Classification (NCBI taxonomy): domain Eukaryota; kingdom Metazoa; phylum Chordata; class Actinopteri; order Beryciformes; family Berycidae; genus Centroberyx; species Centroberyx gerrardi. The sequence continues at coordinate 5,938,826 of NC_136005.1, forward strand.
GAATAATGAGTTGCACAAGTATAAAACATTCCCGGGCAGACATTATTGATTTACTGTTAGTCGAAAAGCCATCCATAATTCATATTTAAGCTACAGGCTCTTCCTTGATAGCTGAGAAAATCCCTTTAAGGCACGAGCAGGGAGGCGTCAGGAGACACATGAAGCCGTAAGTAGAAACTGACCGCGAAGCAACAGGAAATGAAACGGGGAGCAAGGTAGCCAATCACCCGACATTCCTGCCAGAGGTGCACCGGGGGGTCACGGGGTCAAAGGTGAGGGGTTGCTGGATGACGAGCACAGCTGTGTGCAATGAGGAGCGTATCGGGCCGCCCCCGCGTGACCCCCGGAGTCACCGCCTCCACCCAGACTTACCCATAACACATCTGGGCCTGATTCCCCCGAGCGGGCAGGTATCGTGGCAGAACAGAGAGCCTCCTTCTCTCCTGTTTGTTTGTCATTTATTAACCTCGTCCCACCCGCACCCTGCCCTCCTCATTACAGCTGTGATTGACAGCCCGAGATGCCACCCCCACCCTGAGACACTTCACCATACCAAGTTTTACCAGAAACCGAGTTGGCAAAGCATTGTTTGAACAAATAAGGGAAAGAATTTAAAGAGGCATTATAGTGATTGAATGCTACATGCATGCTTCGTAAGTGTTAAGGGATGAAAGCGTGGGAATAGGACCCAAAACCCTCTGGTCCGCTGTAAAAGTCAAACCACTAGCTGGTGAGACTCCTCTAAATCAAATGGCCAAAACCACGGGTGAATTTTGAAGCCAATAAGGAAGTGGCGGCAGCGGCAGTTCCTCTAACATTCGCTAGGGGCCGACTCCAAACCCGGCCCAACTCCATGCAAGTCAATGGGACAACAGCCCAACTTCTCACTAAAAATATAAAGTCAATACATTTTTTCCACAAGAGGTTATGGCCTCAGTAGCTAATTTCACTTCTTCTAATATGTGTCCTTATGGTGATTTTCAAAATAATTGTGTCATTAACGGGATATAATGGATATAAAACGGGGTGTTCTCCTAGTGATCGACAGGTCACAGATTTTGGGCCAATAGCAGGCGGAGCTGCGGCTCTGCAGACAACCCTCGGCCTCGCTTTGGCTGTGCTGGCTCCATGTCATGTCCAAATGTCAACATGGCGGCGACCATAAACACAATCTCCAGGCTTCAAAACGGCCCTCCAGAAGCCAATGGGTGACGTCACACTCACTACGTCCATCTTTTTTTACAGTCTATACTCTAAATTCATGTACATTTATTGTACTTCCCGAACGAAGCGATTCTGATTCCGGGTTGTACTTTTGTGTGGTCAGATGACGGTAAGCCTTCACCCATGGAATGGACTGCAGCCTGCGTGGCTCCGTGAGATACGACACACTAGACTGATAATGTCTGAAGGCAGATCAAACACATGATGAATTACCAGGCTCTCATTTTTCAGATGAGATGCCCTGCAGTCTAATGACCTTTGGCCCCAGGTCACCTCTTTGTTTTTGTGTGTGTGTGTGTGTGTGTGTGTGTGATTTTGGATAGAGGTTCAGTTGTGTTGACGTATGTGTGTCTGTTTGCATGTGTCCGAATGTGAGTTTGTGTATGTTTCTGCCTGCATGCATATGTAACAGCGTTGGAGAAGTCGGTTCGGTTCACCCCTGCTTCCTCATTAAATGCACATTTTTGATTTGGCTTGACAGTAGAGAGCCTGTCCATCTTCTGTTCAGCACAAGAGAAAGGGAAGCTGTAGTTCTTGCTAACATGAATGACAACTGTAACACATGCTTGTGTCCATCTGCCAGCATGAGACGTTCTCCGGCAAGTCCATCAGCTTTTCAGTATATTTGCATTTGAGTATTCACGAATTAGCATATTTGAATGTGTATTCAGATATGTATGCAAATGTTACTACTGCATAAACATATGCATATGTTTACATTTGTGTCTTTATGTATGTGTGTTTACAGTATCTATGTGTTCTTTGTGTGTGTGTGTGTGTGTGTGTGTGTGTGTGTGTGTGAGACAGAGTATTGCAGCTCTTGAGGCAGAAACAGTGTTCTGTAGGCATTTATCATGCTACACTCTTAGTCTATTGAATAGAGGGTACACAATGATACTCTTGGGGCAGGAATAGTGTACTGTAGGCGTATATGTTACCCTAGTATCAGTCTATTGTGGTGTGTGTGTGTGTGTGTGTGTGTGTGTGTGCACGCGCCTCCATCGTCCACCTCCTCAACCCTTGTCTTCTCTCCGGTTGTGAAAGCAGAGCCTGCCAATTTAGCAGTAGTCAGATCTCTCCCTTTCCTCAGTTGCATTATCATAATATATTTTATTTATCAAACGGCCCGCCATGCATGTTCTCTCCCACCACCTGTTAGCGATGCACTCGCCATGCCACTGAATGCAAAAGAGACCTTGGCCCCGCACGTAATTGAGCAGCGAGATGCATCTTCAAAGTATGCGCAGCAGATGTCTCTCATCTCCCGAGACCTTATCTGAGAGGAATGGATAAATAAGGCATAGCCGTAGAAATGCAGATGGAGGTGGTGGTGAGGAGAGGAAGAAGAAGGGGGCGAGGAACAGCGGGTAGATGCTGATCATTTCCTGCCAGGCGAGGGTAAGATGGGCAAGAGGAAATGGTGGTTGGAGGGCACAGTGTGTGTGTGTGTGTGTGTGTGTGTGTGTTATGCACTTTGTGTGTGACTGAGTTGGAGAGAGGAACAGAAAGAGCATGACTGAGTAGTTCAAGGTATGTCAGAAACATCAGAAGATCCAATGGATGAAAAATGTATAATGGGATATGATTTAGCATGCGCATCTAAAAGTCAAAAGTTAAAGGCAAATCCTAAAATAACTTTAGAGAACCACCTGTAGTGTAAACGTGGTTGCATGATTAGAAGGGGTGAGCGGGGTTAGTACTATTCATATCTGTATTCGTCCAATCAGGAAAATTATTTTTATCCGTATTTGTATTCGGACAAAACACGTAAATGGGTGTGATATAAACCAGAAATGAAAGTATTAAAGTGTGAAACTATTAATTTCTAGCAAATTTACACAAAAACAGGCTGTCAAATACACTTGTCAACGTAATACATTGGAGTACTCAGTAACACAATCATATTTAATTTACCTCAAAAACAGTATGAAGTCAAATGGAGAATGTATGCCAATTTAAAGACTGTAATTTGAATATTGTTGTACACATCTACAACCATGATTAACTTTTATTTCCAGTGCCCTAAAAGCATTCGCTTCTGAGATGAAAATGTACTTTATTTAATGTTGAATCAAGGATGTTTCTGAGTAATCCAATTGCTCATTCTCTAATCTAATTACTTTTTCTCCAATAACTGTAAGGGACTACATCTGGCATTTTTGTAGTCATATTGCTGTAATCTCATTAAATGCAATCCATTGTTCCCCATCCTAACATTGCACTTTTGATGGTTTGGTAAGCCCATTCTGAACTACCCTTTTTGCTTCTAGATATTGCCGTATACAAATTGCCTGTAGCAATTTGACATAATGCATAGTGTAAGACAAAGACAAAGACAAAATAAACAAACTGTACTTTCTTTCTATCAGCTTTTGGGATTTATGTCTGCAATATTTACTTTGTTTAATCTAATTTATGATGCTTAATTTTCTCATAAAGTAAATGCCAACTTTCTCCCTGAGGCGTCTATTTGTTGCTTTGAAGCGATATTAAGGGCATGGGCATTCCTAGCGGTGTGTCTCGACAGCATCTTGGATGCTTGCTGGGTGCATAGAAGGGTAAATTAGCAATTATAAGGCTGGTTCACATCTTCTGAGCGTGGACAGAGTCAGCAAAAACCTGCCGCCACCCGCCATCTCATTAACGCCCAGCCAGGGAAACGGAGACAAACACCGAGTCTGGGGTCTCCGTGGTTACCCAGGGCGAGAATCGAATCGATGACATGCTCTCTCCACGGATGGTGACGAGGCATTAATGAGCTTCCAATGCCAATGAGAGCTAATTATCAGCCTTCTGGAGGGAGACGGGAGAGGGGGAGAGGGGGCGGGGGGGGGCAAAGGGAAACAGAGAGGATGTGGCAGAGACACAGAAGGAGAGAGGGAGAGTCCACAGAGATATGCAAAGTTCAAAAAATGTCATTGCTGCCAGATCGATACTTTCGCAGGCAGAAGCAGCAGAGGAGAGGAAAGAGCTTCCCGCGGGAGCTGAACTGTCATCAATAACTGGTGAGCAAATGTGTAGACGATCATTAAAATATACTCAAACCCGTGTACAGACTCTAAGAACAGCATTCACACACTTTCACGCAGTTATGGAGATGCTGACACCTCTCTCTCTCTCTCTCTCTCTCTCTCTCTCTCTCTCTCTCTCTCTCTGTCTCTCAATGCATGAAAAATTAACAGCATAGTTTTTACCAAAATAGCATCATGCACCCAACTGTAGTATCTCAAATAAACACTTTTGGTATCATTTTTTTAATTGAATTTTACACTTATCTAGCTCAGCAGAGCTGAACAGAATCAAGCTAATAGCAACAGAAAAATTGCAGCCCACTGGGATGCTAACACCAAGATGAGGAAGTGCACCTTCTTGCCACAAACAAAAGGAAAAAGGAAACTGTTGCTTGTTACGTACAAAAGATTTCAGTGATTATGTTCTCAGTTTTGATGCTTCTCTTATACATCTAAAAATTGAAAATGAGAAAGCTCTTTGATCTGCTCTCTCTACCCCAACTCTACACTACACTGTTATGGAAATGTTGTTAACTTAGCTGTCAATTATCATTGAGCCTTGACTTCTGATTGGCTGTCCCACAGCTGACCAATACTCTGTGTGTTTCAACTGGGAACACGTGCAATAGGAAACTAAAATTGGTCACTGGATCTTGTGCGTGCTTGTGTCCTCCATGACGGAGCTGACATAATATCTAATGTCCAAAGTGTGATTCCAAAGCAACATGAAGTTGAGGACGGAGGACTGATAAAGATCCCAGAAGTATACTCGCCAACCGAGGATGCATCGGATAGTGACTTGGCTCATGAGAACGAATTGGAAGCTGCAAGATTAATTGCGAGAGCGACGCTTCATGTCCAAACAGCGCTACAGCAGCACAGAGCCGGAAGAAACAGCTGAAAGATGAACAGCTGTGCGTCTCGATCGCGTGACGTCAAGCACACAGTCCGTCTCGAACTGTAAGAACCGCATTCTCTGAGTTCACGTTCTTGAGTAGTTCATTGTCTCCAAGACAACTTGGGAAGCATTGACTTGCCGTTCTTGGATTTGATAATCACCTGCTGTTTTCCACTTTTACATTAAATGGAATGTGTCATTTTCAGTATATCAGTGTGTCTACTTTGTCACTTTTCAACAAACCTGTTAATAACAACACACATGTGCACAGCAATACCTTGATTACTAGGACTAATCAGCTTCAAGCAATATTTTGATTACAATGTTTACATGCATTCATTTAATGCCCCAATAAATGGAAACATTGAGCAGAAATCTAGGTGTGTTAACTGGATAATTTAGTCTGATTGATCTTACCCCGATTAAGATTATCAGATAGATCAGTTAACATGACAATTTTGATAGTTGTATTGCTTTATTCAGGTTAAGATTGAATTATTAGAATGCATATAAATGTGCTTACTGACATATTGTTTTCAACATAGGTTGTGAAGTAACATGTCTTTGTGTGTTGATGCCAACAAGACACACATACGTGAAAAAAAAATGTCGCATTATTTTTTTAAGAGCAATTAAAAAGGTAGCTACACTTTCTAACCCGCATCCCTTTCCCTCTTCTCAAACAGAGCACAGCAGCACACAGATAAATCTTTACTGCCACACAACCAGGGCCGGTGGAAATTGCTTTCAGTACCACATGATGGAATGGAATGTAATAGCGCTGCTTGAGTTTGGTTTAGATACAGCACGTTTAAATACAAACAAGGGAGAACGTTTGGGACTGCAGTGTGAGAGGATAAAAGCAAACATAAGCCTACAGTCTTTCCTAAGCTCTCAGTTAGCTTGGCTATCGCACGCTACTAATAAATTAGCCAATTATACAGTGGTAAGAGAGAGGGGCGTGGGGATGATTGTTCATTAGTAGGCACTGCAAGCATTTACTGTGGCTGAGACAATAGAAGGGGTAAGCCCCACCCTAAAGCATGTCACCCTAAACACAGACATGCGATAATGACTTAAGCGACTGATAGAAGGCCAAGCTGAGGCCTCTGCGGCTTCTGACAGCCTCTCCTCTCTCCATTTACCCCAATAGAAAACCACAAGGGCCATTTAGAGCAAGAGAGAATGCACTTGAGGCTGGTACAATGGGAACGCCTCGCCACATGAAAGCATGGCAGCACGGCTGTGACTGCAGCGCCAGGGCCCGTGGGTGTCGGAGGAGGAATCTGGGCACACAAACAATGCTCTAGAGGTGCCTGAAAATGGCACACACACCACAGTGATAATACCAAGGGCACCATGGTTCTTCGCCCCTTGTGTCTTGAAACATTATCTAATTTAGAGCCACAGAAGTGGTTCCATCTGCAGGCGAGCAGAATGGGAAGTTTTTGGGAATCCCGTCAAATGCAGCAGAAAGCTCAGAAGCCACATTATTTGTTTGGCAAGTCTGAGTTACACTGTAAAAGTCAGTTATTCCAAAAGTATTTCAGCGGTTGACACGATAACATCATAGGAGTACTGCACAAGGAGAGTGCATGAAGGTTTTCTAATTTTGTGGTAGAATAACTTACTTGCTGGAGCGATTGAACCCTTTCCATTTCATCTACCTAGTGTGTGATAATCTAACAGAAGGAGAAATGTTGGACTCCTGGTTCTGAAGTTGATCAGAAGTTCAGTTTGGATGCCAACAAGCTAGAGTAGTGCACCTGATTTTTCCCTTAATGCCCATGAATTTTTGGTATTTCACACTGTATTTTCAATGGTTCAATCAGCCCCAGAATCATGAAACAATGTCAGAAGCCAGTTACATCAGAAAAGGAATGTGCGGGATGAGGAACTTTTGAAATACATTATAGTAAAAAAAAAAAAAAGGTTCCTCAAATGAGAAAGACAGAGACACTGGGGAGGGAGCTTGGGGAAAGTGGCAGAGAGAAATAAACCAGTGAATGGCTGATGGGAGATGAATTGAGGTGTAGAGCTGAACTCTCCATGCCCTCCTCCATTCCCCTCCCCACCAGTCTGCTCGTTACAAGCCTTTCCTGTGTCTCCCTCTGCGTTTTTAACCTTAATTTAACCAGGAACGGTTTGCTGGGCATGTGTGATGTTTTTCAGCAATGCCTTGCTTCAAATTCATACAGTACTGGTTGGGGGGTATTGGTGCTTTGCTGAAGGGCAACGCACCAAAACATGTTGAGGGAGGGGAGACTGTTACAGGTTCACTTTTCCCAGCCAAATTCAAACAGATGACAACACAACTACAAAAACACTACATCAGACACAAACAATTAGATGACAGAAATAAACCTTGCCTTAAAGTTATTTACAACACATTTTGTAATCTCAAAAAAACAACTCCCCTTTCTCTAGCATCCCAGTGTGTTTTTTTTAAAAGTGCCCATACAGCGTTTGTCAATTTACAAGTCAAATCAGTTAGAGTAAAATACTTAATTGGACTTGTAGATGCAGTAGCATGATAGCACCTCATTTTTTTTTCTTTGTGGAACAAACATAGATCGTTTGGTGGACGCTTTTATCCCAAAAGCCGTACGAGGAACATGAGTGCATACATTCTCCTAAAGCCTTTAGTGCTTCACTCACTCCCCTTACCTAAACTATATCCCCGTTGTTTTATGGATGCACTTACCTGCAGGTAAACAGGCCAAGAGGCATTCATTGTCCCTTTTAGGGAGCCTTATACCCAGGATGGGGTCTTTTCTGAAAGGAGGGATGAGGAAGAAACTGAATGGTTGCCGTGTCTCCGTGTTTCCCCATGGAGCTAACCCAGTGCACTCTGGGATGGGGTCATGTTCTTACCAGACAGTACACGTAGTTACCTAATACTGTTGGGCCACACAACATCAATTACTCTCAGGAAAGGGAGGATGAAACCAGGGCACCGCGGCGCGCACTGATGAAGACCCAAACATGAAGTCGTTCATTTTCTGTGCCGGTAGAATTTCAAGCACTGCTTTTTGAGATACGCTTTGTGGTATCTCTGCTTTATCAGATAGTACACAGCAAAGAAGGGATGACATACAAGAAAGGTCATGAGCCAGATTCAAAATCCATAACATTGCTAATACATTACATGCTTCTTAGCATGCTGAACCACCAGAACGCTGGGAATTTTGTTAATTCAAATCATATCTACTGTTTATAACATTTGCACTTATGAATTCAAGATGACGAGCGTAAACGCTCTTGAGCTTGAAAGGAAACACTTACCTCCACTAAAACCGTGGGTAGCCATATCATGATAATTGCTCCATACACACTCACACAGGCACAAGCAGGCACACGCACATAGATCTGGGTTTTCACTGAGAGAAGATTCATGTCTGGTGTGCTTCGCTCAACCTCGCCGGACGGCTAAGAAACGGGGCATTTGGGGAAAGCATTTGGACTGATTAGAGGAGCTTTGTCAGGGGTGATGAGTGCCTTATAGCTCCCAGCGGACCATGAGCTAAGTCCCACCCACCACGTGTCCCAGTCTCCGGACCACAGGAGATGGATGGTCCACAAGGCGACCAGGCCATTTACATTTTTCTGTGTGTTGTCCCCTTTCAGATCCACGGTTCAGTTCTTTCCAAAAGCAGCTCATCACAGTAGTGCTTTTATGCTTTTATTTAGCCAAGAAGTCTGACTGACATTAGTTACACACAAACAATAAACAACAATGTGCTCAAGCAAAAATGCAATCATAAATAAACACGGCAGCAGTAAACATGTCATCTCCCATGCATGATCCAGGCCTTGTGCTAATCATTTAGAATTATGTTACCCAGTGCTTGGATAGTACAGTACTTTGTGGATTCAATTATGTGCTGGCATGCGTCATATCTCAGACACCGCTGACCGAATTTTGACTGGACATGGGAGATGCGTCTCACGGCTGTTTCCCTCCATCCGACTTACAGTTTCAAGTTTCATGTCTGTCAGATTTATGACGTAGGAATCAAAGTTCTAAATTTAGACCTTCAATTATAGCGCCCCCATCAGGCAAATCAGTGTAATGCATGAAACAGCATGACACTGTGCCAAAATATGTCATCCCTCAAAGTGTCGTCAAAATCGGACCAGTGGTGTTTCACATGAACCTCAGATATCATTTTTGACTGAGAGACGGATGAAAAAAATCACATCAAAGGTAAGTGCAAAGTCAAAATTCACTATATCCGTGTGCAACAGGCTAGCCGGCCAGCTAGCCGGTGTGAAGACACAGTGGCACAGTCTGTATCCTTCTCTAAAAGGGCTGGGCACAGAGCATACTGTATGCAACAACAGGATGTCAAATTACACATGCAGTTGCTGCCACATCGCATCACTTGATACCACTACCACCATCGCCAGACCAGCTGAGAATAGTCTGGGCAGGGAATGTGGATGCCCTCCACTCCCTCAACACTTGCCATCAAGGTGCCTTTGAGCAAGGCACTTAAACCCCAAATGGTCTGACTGGAGCTGCTGCGTGTCTGACAGCAGAAGGCTGTAGCTGTTCTGGGCAGCTCCCAGGTGTGAATGTAGGCCTATGAATGAATGTGAAGCAGGCTGGTGCTGAAAAGGAGCTTTCCCTGGAAGTATAAAGGTTAAATAACTGACTGTACGCCCGATACCAGATGGCAAATATGCCACTATATTCGGTCTGTCACAGGAATTGACAAACACACAAACGCTGTTTTGTCCTCTGCCGTATCAAGCCAGGCCACTCGGCACAAAGTATTAATGCTGCTATTCTTTGAGCGTCGAGAGTCTGTTTACCAAGGCAGAATAGCTGATTAGTCCAACATCTGGGCTTCACAGTTCAGCTTTCATTCCAGCGAGCCTGTATAAAATATTGAAAAGCCCACACTGTCTATGCTCAAAACCAAAAACAGGGGATGCATAATTTATAAGAACAAAATCTGTCTAACCGTACCTCTCCTGTATTATACTCTTGTGTTTGCATAACGTGGGTGGTTTGGGTAGCATTCTGGGTCTGTTTAATTGTATCTCACACAGCCTCTTTCAGCTCTTGCTTGGAACCCGGTAGCTTTTCCTTTGAAGTGTAATTCAGATTTCCCCTAACCTCTCCATCGGTATTAACTTATGATGCAGCATTATCTCTCCTGTCACATTCCCCCTCACTGGAATCCACCGTCCTTTTCCTGTGAGGTTTTATGAAGTAGTCCCTTAGCCCAATAGGTAAGCCTATCCTCTTACCCCCCGAATGCAAACCAGACAATATAAATTTGAATTTGAAAATGTATAAATCCTTCTGGATTGGGCCAATTATGAGGCCTCATGCTGGGCCTGCAGGCCAGAGTCAATTCTCCCCAGCTGGAGAAAGCTTTTCCTGGGCACTAATGTTCGTGCCCCCCCCACCCCCTGCTCCGGCCCCACTGAACCTATACCCGCACTGAATTGTAAAGCCGGCTCTGGATGGATTGAATAAGCAGGAGGGTCCTCCGGTTTTCCTCTTATGAAGCCCAAGACCTCAAACGACACGGTTCAAAGACTTGAAATATGAGCATTTGGCAAGAAGCGCATTCGTTAATCGAGGGAGGGAAGAGAGGCAATTTAATAAAATCCATATTTCCCCTTGTGTTCATGTCTGCAGTCCGTTTATGATATTAGCATTTGCTATCATATCGTGTGCACAATTTGTTTATTAATCCTTCCTGATAATGAATTGGAAACTGGAGATGGATGCACAGAGGGGATATAGAAGATGTGTTTTTGTTGTCGTACATCCAAAGGCCCTGAAGTGCTCAGTTGAAACCAGTAATTGTTCAATTGTACAGATCCTCAATACGCCCAGATATCAGCACTAACCCAAGCATGAAGTTTCCCCCTTTATCTGTGGAAAGAAAACATGGCTTCGTTGTTCGTAAAAGCAATTTTCCAAATGATGTAATGACTTTGAGAGCGGTCGCCCCCTCAGTCTGTGTTTCTGTCTCGATTGGCCGATCACACAGATCTCCCACTGCCCCATAATGCCTTGCTCTAACTAATGGAGGATCCCAATCAGTGGGTTCGTTAAATGTATTTACATTACGGCCCACATAAGCAGCCCCATTCGTTTCATGCCTTTCTTTCCCCCCTCTTTTCTTGTCTGTTGCAGCCAATGAATTGCTTGTCAGCGACTGCTCCTGTTTAGGCGCTCGGTTGGTTGGTCTGAGAAGGAAGCTAGTTATTGGCTTGACGTTTGAATGTATGTTTCCAGGGGGGTCAAAGGTCAGGGTCAGCACCTCTCACTGCATTTTTGTTTAACCACCTCAGTCACATAAATGCGCAGGACAGGGAAAACTGATAGGGGCATTTGACAAGACAGAGTAACGAATAAAAGTCTGAATGTGACCTCTGGAACATGGGGTCATAAACACTTTATGCTTTCTGTGTGTGTGTGTGTGTGTGTGTGTGTGTGTGTGTGTGTGTGTGTGTGACAGAGTTGGGGCATGGATTGGTGGTAATAGTGAGCAGGATGCCTTTCTACATGAAAGCCGTTTGTGCTCATGGGAATAAGCTCAGTCAAGGCTATCTTAGGCCTAACTTAGGTTTCAGTGATGAAACGTGTGCTCCTTAACTGCTTGACTTAACCTCAGCCAAGCAGAATCATGAGGTCTTTGCCTCTGATGAGTTGCCCAATTGAACCACCCAACCCCCCCACCCCCCCCCACCCCACCCCCCCACCCCCCCCCCCCCCACACACACACACACACACACACCCCAACATACAAATACAGAAAGATCTGACTCGCCTTCAACAACATACAATCTCTCCCTACTCCATGAGTGATCCTGTGCAACACTCCGACTTTCTTTTGAAGTCACTGTACATGGAGAATGGCAAAAACTCAACATAGGTGGTATTTATTTTTGTCCATGGCGGTGCAGGCTCATTGCATCTCAGAAGTGAAAAAGGTAAAAATAAAAATCGCAGTTGATTAATTTGCCGTGCGATCGGGGGAGACGTCTCCCTAAAACACAGATCTGGGATTTTCCAGTAAAAGTGATGTTGAGAAATGAGCCTAACGCACACACGTCATGAGAAAGTGCATTACTCAGGCATATAGGTATCAGACACAGCCTGCCACGTAGCCCTCTTTAGCCTTGTACTGTAAGCCTCGTCCATGTATAACCATGAGTTTAGATAACACTAAGCTCAGCACTGAAAAAGCAAGATAAGAGCAGCCGTAGTCGTACAGCTAGAAGAAGAATGTGATTAGCAAAGTTTTGAAGGGAAAAAGTACTTTGCAGAAACTAACCAGAATGCAGAACCAGAAAATAAGATGCACTCCCGCAGCTGGTGTTGCCAACAAAAAAAGGGAATCAAAAGTTTATTGTTTAAAATCTAAAAGATGCTCTTAAATTACTTTCTCCAGTGAAAAGGCAAAACAATGACAAAAGGATTGGGCTTACCAGATTGGTTCAGGCCAGTCTGTTCATTTGCAAAGAAATCCAAAGAATTAATCCACCAAGGAAAAAGGGAAAAAAATCAAATGAGGCAATACTCAGAACAGGACTTTATAATGAAAGCCTAAAACATCTCTAACTCAGAACGAAGCATCAACTGAAGATGCTCTCCCATGCATTAAATTGCTAAGCTAGGCCTCAAAAAAGTCTTTCCTCATTCCAAACAAATGAGCCACCATGTGCTTTTAGTTGGGCTTTCTTTTGCTCCCTCCCTTCCTTCACAATCAGGAAACAGGAACAGGACACAGGCCTCAACACTACATACACCTGTATACAGGTACAGGTACACAACATATACAACATAAAATAAATAGATGCTCTACAGGATGTAACTTCAGGTTATTATTTCTTCAAAAAAGCGCCAAATTACCAAATGTAATCTACCTGAATTTTAACAAACTTTAAAGGCATACTGAGTAGGATTTTGGTTGTGGCTTTTAAACGCAACTTTCAAAGTTGACCCCTCCTCCCTAGCTCAACAAGACGTGAAGCACATGCCCCCTGAACGCGGATGCCAGAACGGGACAAAATGCAAGTACAATGAGGCGAAATACCAAACAGACAATTAAGGCTCGTTCCAAAACTAGAGTGAATCTGGGGTTGGCTTTCTCCAGTGTTGAAGGAGAGGATGGGGATGAAGAGCGACACAGAGTCTTTCTGTTTTCTGTTGGACAGGTAGGTGCCGGTTAGCTTAGCTAGCTAGCTAGGTATCATCAGGACCGCTACCGTAGCTAGCGTGGCTTTTAGATATAAAACAATTCAGCAGTGGTTTTGGTTGCAGACAGACACACCAACTGTCAAAGCATTGACGCCCAGAAACCGACTGAACATTCAGAAATAAGGAAACCCAGGCAGAAGGCAGGCTCTCTGCAGACACACACTGAGTATCATTTTTATATTTATGCTATTTCAAAATCCTGCTCAGTGCCTTTAAAGCACCACAACTGTTCCAAATGATGTTCTCTCCCACACAGATCTTGAATGTTGAATGTACGGCACAGCTGCACTGTTTAGTCTACTGTCTTGTCTATGTCATGCAGTGTCCCTTTGCACTGTATGCAATGTCCTGTTGTCCTTGTACCATGTGTACTTTGTACCCTTGTGTTTCGTCTCACCATTAGCACCCAAGACAAAGTGCTGTAAAGTTATTGTACTTGGTGAGTGAAGTTATGCTGATTCAGATTCAGGGTGCTGAGAAGTGACGTCAGTCGAGACTTAATGGTTTTATAACTAGCAGATGAATGTTTTGCCCTGAGAAAGATTTTCAGTGTGCATTTTATGTCCATGGGAGGAGGGAAAGTCTTTTTAATTAGATTCTAAGAAGACACCTATCTATAGAATAGCGGCCAATGATTAATTTGATGCCAGTGAAAGATCTAAAAGAAGATAGCAGTCATACATTTCAGATTTTTAAGCGAAATAAAATATGCATAAAATATTTCCTGCTGACAGCGCAGGCTCATATTATTAGAACCTTATTTCAATAAGATGCATGTACTTATTACAGCATCTACAGCAGTATGGAATACTTGATGAATATGTCAAGTCCAACCCACTCAATTTTTATAATAAAGTCGACCAGTGTCTATTCATGAATCATTTATATTAAACCTTGCTAGGCGCCACGGATCTGGCGCGGTGCCTGCTGCAGGTTGCCTCCAGAGAAGCAGGTGCTGCTGGGTAATAAGCGTTGTGACTTCCTGGGTAGTCATGGAGCTGGATGACTGTATGAACCCTCTTCATGTTCCTACAACCACATGATCAAGGCACAACTTGTACCTGCCAGATGATCGAGAGGTATTAGCGCGGGTGTATGTGTGTGTATGTGTGTGTGTGCACAAGTGTCAGAGTGTGTGTGTGTGTGTGTGTGAGAGAGAGAGAGAGTATGTGAATGTGTGATCTGAAACATTGCAGACTTTTGGTGCCGCATAGATTCAGTCAGCCTTGCTTATGCCCTCTCTCATTTTCTTTCTCTTTATGTTTCTCTCTCTCTTTCTCCTACTCTTCCTCCCTCTCTCTCTCTCCTCTTCTCCCTCTCCCTCTGTCTCTGTTTTGACAGTAAGTCTGGTAATTACTTGAGCAGCAGTCTGTTGGCTGGGGCTTTGCCCGGAGCGCTGTGCTAGCCATGGATAACGACGAAGCATCAGCTAGAGAGCAAACAAAAAACACACCAGAGTCCTGCAATCCGTTTCACCATGACTGATATTCACCAGTTTAGTTTAGTTTAGTTTAGTTTAGTTTAGTTTAGTTTAGTTTAGTTTAGTTTAGCTGCATGGTGATAAAGCACAGGAGCAAAAGTGCTGAAAAAAATGACAAAAAACACTGAAATGGAGATGCAAATTACTCATTTAATAAACTCCAGATAAACCCCCCCAAGGGGCTTATAGCAGCATCTCACCTCAAAACAAACAAAGAAAAAAATAAGCAAGCAAATGAACAAATGAAGAAGATGAGCAAAGATACAACTGGACTGTTTAATAGGATCGAAAAATGACAACAGAACACGGCATGGTGTAAAATGATAAAGCAAGAAGATCCATGAAATGACAAGGGATAGAAAAATAAAATTCAAACTGAATGAAAATGGCCGTAATGTAGGAATGAAGTCACAGGTGAGGTGAGGTGAGGTGAGAACTATAAATACGTAAAATAACATGGCATGAGCTGAAATAATACAAGCCACTAAACAAAAAAAATGTGAGGTAACCTGTGACTTAACTGTATCAACTAAAATCCATTTTTCATGAAGCGCAGAATAGGCGCCGGGACGATGTCAGAGCCTCAGAGCGCGGAGAGTCCTTATCCTATTACCTGTCAATCATGAATCCCCGCAACTCGATTACCCGCCATACCTGTGACTTCCAATTACCTGCATAGGGAAGGCTAGGTGTCAAAATATTGATTCCATTAATGTCGCACTCAAAATAATGACACTCTGCTGAAGAGTTATGGCCGTCCGGATAAAGGATGAACTAATCAAAGGGTGGCAATGATGAAGTGGGTGACATTTGGGACTTGTAAAGAAGCCCAGAGTTGGAAGTCTCCAAGTTCGTAAAGATCCAAACAAAGGAGAGCCTCAGAGTCTGGAGCGGCGGTGTCATCCATCTCACAGTATTGATTGACTTCAATTACAGCTGCCCTTTTAACTGGAAGGTGCCACTTGTCATTTCCTGGTTCTGGGATAATAAGTGCCGTATAGACAGAGGAAAAGCAAGACAAATAATAAGCGAGGCCTCGGCTATAAAGACTGTCATGATAATGGATGATTTCATTTGGTGTTTATGTACATGGCTGTGTGTTGTTGTTGGTCTGCAGCCTGTATGTCTGGCCTTGTGCTGCCGTCTTGGCTTGGTGCCTCTTGAGAAAACGAGGACAACCTGGTTAAATAAAGGTTTAAATATAAAAGTGTCCCCGTCTCACTCAGGAGGAACTGAAGGGAGCAGATTTGTCCGACAAAACTGAAATCAGTAGTACTTTTATATGCTATTCTACTTTGACTGTGTAACATCCATACATGGTATTGCACATATACTGCACAACATGCTGCTTTGCACATATAGGCTACATTTGCACATATATGTTGTACATGCAGTACATAGTTTATTTTTGCATTGGTATTTATTCTGTTTTTTTTATTCTCCTATGTACCTGGATTTGTGCTTTGTTTTGCCTGTGTGTGGTGTCTAAGTGTCTTGCTTGCTGCAATTTGAATTTCCCTCTGGGATTAATAAAGTTCTTATCTATCAATCTATCTATCTATCTATTGGCAGTTCACTCTTGATAATAGGCCTTGTATTAATAAATATACATGTGATATAAAAGCAGCTCAAACCACATAAGTTTCAAGGATATGGCAGTTTTAATAGCGAAAGAGCAAACATTGAGTGTGACCATGTGACTGTGGATGCCTGCTGCTACAGTGTGTATATCCAGCTGTGGATCCTCCTCGTCAATAGTGCTATCAGGGATGGCCTTGCAACAGCTGAGGATCCAAGGTCAAGTGGTCTAAACTTGGATTAAGTTACCAGGATTAAGCTATTTCCACTCCTGCCCCCAGAATAGCACCCAATTAATCATTAGATCCAATCCTTTGTGGAGGGCAAAGCTGGATTTCTTAGAAACCTTGGCGATATTTCTACAAAACGGCCTTGAAGTGTGCTTCCAGTGTCTGTGTTGGGAGTATTTTTTGAAGTATTTGTCTGTGAGAAACACGGCTGCATTCTTGTATTACCAACTGCTCTAACCACAGTAATGGAACAGTGTTTGCCAGTAAATGCTAAGTAAAAGGTGTGCTCTTATCTTTAAGGCATCTGCTGACTAGTCATGTGTGGTGACACGGTCCTTCAAACAAAACTACAACATATTTAAACATTTACTGGCAGTGGGGGGGGGGGGGGGGGGAGTCGGCTAAATGCTGCAATAGCTGCTTCATGCCAGAGCAGTTTCAGGGCGCCAGCGGCTAAATTGGTTTACAAGTTGATGCATTAGAAAAACACTGATGAAAACATAATCAAAAACACAGGGCTAACTCGGCATGCCAGAGAAGCGACATATAAATCAGAAAAGAGCAGAGACGGGGGGGAAAGGAGGCCAGAGAGGGCGGCTTGCAGACAAATAATCGGCACATTTTCCTCGAGAAAGAGACGCTGAATAATTGAAGCCAGACGGCGGAATTAGATAGCACTTGTCATGAAAGAGACCCGGGGTTTACCTCACTGTTATCACAGGTCGGGTCCATTGTGATTTTGGTGTTGTGGTGTTGGAGGAGGAGAGCCAACAGCTCCTTTGGCTCTGGAGCGTCTCACTCCAAGCCTCCAAGCGCACAGACTCACAGCCTGTGAGTCTGTGCGCGCTGTAAGAGCGAGAGCCTGAGAGAGAACTTATTCAAAGTTTAGCTATTCAGCATTTTGTGTCTCCAAATACATTCTTTACAAAGTATTCAGCGCTGACATACTGTGCAGTTCAAACCAGTGTTGACTCTAGCAGAACAGACATCTTAGCCTGAAAAGAACTTTTCAAACTTTCAGACAAAAAGGAAAAGAGTTATTAGTCTTCTGGTATCAAGCAGAGGAAGAGGACAGCTTGCGTCGTCTTTCATGATATGAAAAGAGAATCTGGCGCTCTTGTATCCTAGAATTACAGAACAAACTTCAACTCAAGTAGTCTTTCCATTACTGGAATGTGTGTTCAGCCGTTTGACCTATGCTCAAAATAACCCGCTGCGGCCAAAAATTATTTACTCCTTTTAAATATAGCCAGAGACCTCAATTAAGTCTGCTCGCCACCTTTCTGTGGGGGCTAAATGGATTTACTTCTTCCAACAAATTGCTTTTCCCGCAGTGCACTGGAGGACAGTCCATTGTGAATAGTTTAAGGATAAGTTGGGCTGTTTTATTTTCAACTTGTACTCCACCAAGCAGTCCAGACACTTGTTTTGGCGATTGGATCAATTTTAAGCACTTTGTTTGATGTATACAGCAAAGAAACTCCTTATCTAACAATGTCCTATGAGAGTGAAACAGACAACTTTTTTCCTGCATATTGAAAACAATTTGTCTGACTCATCCTACCTCATTACAATCAGCTATTCAAATACTTACTGTGTTTGTCAATCTGCACACGCTGTTGCACTAGTTACTCCCTATCACTAATAACATCTGTCATTTATGGGGGCATGAGTACTTATAATTGGGCTCACATTTCAAAATGTCTCTGTGCCAAGCCTGCAAGCCACTGCTACACTGCTGTGTTACAGGCAGTTACAAGCAAAACCATGACTGCACCAACGGCATTCTTTCAAATTAATTCAATGGATTTTCATCGCAACATAGCTTTAGATGTATTATTTGTGTCACTTTACAGGGAAAACATACGGCCATAACACGTGGCTTATTACAAAGCCTACCGTGCCTGATGGTGAAATGGGATATTTTACTAGTCTAAGGAACAGGGAACGAGGACCACAAATTACACACACTTCAAAAAGTCCTGGAACTGTAGTGAATGGAATATTCTTTCTTGATGTATTAAGAATAACAATCCAAATATTTTCACTGTCTAGAGATTTTGCATGTGAAGGAAACCGATTCGACACACTGAGGCTACGGTTACACTTTTAAATGTGACTTTTAACATCCAATCACACCAGCATGCATTATGTGATTGGTCTGGATGCTCAAAAATTGGATTTTTGGACAATTTAGCCACAATGTACATACAAGCAAAACAAAGTGACAGAGAAGGAGAGTGGGGAAAAAGTAATGCAGACACTGATTTACAACATAACTTCAACTTGGACTCTATTTTCCCATAATTTTCCAGCATACTGATTGATTCAGACCAAATTCTTGCCAATTGCTTCACTATAGAGCTTCTTGTCTTGCTTGTCAGTGTGTGTGTCTCTCCAATACAGTCCAGGCAAATAGATACTTCTAAAAAAATCCACTCCAAAAGCACTCAAAGTATGTATTTTTCAGCATATTGACGCTGATGGGAAAATATGTCCAGGTCAAAAATGGCCGGAGTTACGCTTTAAATAAATACATAAAAGACATTTTTAGGCCAGGTGTGGACATAAAGTGAATGAATGTAAAAAAAAAATCTGATCTTTAGAATCAGATCTCAAAAGTCACATCGAAATGACAAGTGTAACCACAGCCTGAGATACTCTTTGGCCCAAACCAAAGGAATACAGGCCATCTCGCTGTAGCTTCACACTGCAGGTGTTCGCTCCGCATCGACCGGCCTCATCCTCCTCTCTCCCTTCCCTCTCTCCCTTCCCTCTCCCCATCTGCAATTCTGATTCTACCTCTGCGCAGCCAACTGTGTCTATTCCAATACCTGACAGGCCCGTCGGATGTGCACAGGTAGCCGCTCCGAGCTGCAGAGAGTGACGGATGGCCGGCACTATGCCGCGCTGGTCGGGGGCGCTCATGTTTAATTCTGATTGCAACCTTTTTTTTTCCCAGCCAGCCAGTCATCCAGCTGCTCAGCCCGGGTCCCAGTCGGCAGAACCCAGGGGAGCGCTGGTTCTGAGCGAGGGCCCTCTCTGTCCATCACCTTCAACATTTGCCTCAGCGGAGCATTCAATTTATTTTATAGCACCACTCCACTCGATAGGGCTGACCTCCCAGATCCCTGCGAGAGTAATGAGATGGCTACGCTGATGTCAGTCTCAAGGTTGACTGGGAGGACCAACCACCCAGCGGGGGATCTTCTGGAGAGGGGGGCCTTGTAAAAAAAAAAAAAAAAAAAAAAAAAGAAAAGGGAGGAGAGAGAGAAGGGGATTAATTTCGGACGAGTCCTGTTCTGATTTCAAAAAGAGCCCTTCCTCCACCCCCGCCGCGCCTGATAGCGGAACTGTCCGTCCACTGATCGGCGTGTGAGATCGGTTTGTCACGGATGGAGTTCATCATGAAATCTAAATACAGGGACGGGGTTGCAATGAGACGGAGAGGGTCTCACATGATGCTGGACTGTTTGGGGAAGAACTGGCTCAATATGTCACAGCCAAGAACAAACCTGTCAGGAGAGAGGTCACATTTCAATTTGAAGAGTGCCATGCAGTGGCCGGACCGAGGAAGTACATCTTAAATTGGACTAATAAACATTAAGAAAACACTCTTTGTGTGTGGAGCTTTAACAATGACCACCACACATTATCATGCAATGACTCCACAGTCTACAGTTCCTATGCCAAAATTCTCTTTTCAAACCACATTAAAACCTCCCAACATTTGGAGCTTGGAAGAGAACCAGACCGGAGGGGGGTGATACAAAAAATGGCCATTCATATCTAAGCCGTGCTGGCAGTTACACTTGCCAAAGGTCTGAGCCTCATCTGGTAATAAAGCACCATGGTTCGGTCTCCCATGCTCACATCATGGTCTTCATTATGAGTCTGTCCACTGTCCAACCAGAGGAGGAATTACATTTGAAGAGCTTTGTTCCAAGATGAGATATTCACCATTTCAAAAAGGCAAAACAAAGAGTTTGACAGTCCAAAATTGCAAACAAATTGTAGCGCCTTTTAAAATGAGTGAGGTCACTTAAGTCCTTGGGTGACAAAATGAACACTCAGACATATGGTACATTTTTACAGATATTGAATGACGTGCTTCATAGCATTTTGTAAGCTGAAATTCCTAGTTTGACAAAATCACCAGCCACACTGCCCAGACAACAGCTGTAACAGATACTCCTGTGTCTCTTGAATGATCATGTATGATAGAGAGGTACTAAGTAAATAAACTTAGTCGGATGGAGGAAGCTGGGCTTACAGATAACCACCATCAAACACAATCAGCCTGACAGTAATCATCATCCTGCGTCTCCACACAGGACCTGAAAAATTAGGCTAGACCAGTGTGATTGCTGATGTATCGAATTGATAATGGTATCGGCCAGTCAGCCAACAATATGGAGGCGAGGATATGATGTTACTCAACCAGCTTCAGTCAGTCTGTAGAACCTGCAATGAAATCTGTTTTAGTAGAGATTCTAACCAACATGAGAATTTCAATAGCATAGGTTTTAATGCAGTTTTAGTTTCTCATAATGGTTTTTCAAAGAATAAAGTTCTGGGGAAAACACTGAATCCTGTAATTTTTGGGATTCATTTGGCATGAAAATGGCAAAAACTATTTATACAGAATATCGACACAAAATATAGGCTGAAAATACCACTGATACCAGAAATACCGGTATCGGTATCAGCCTTTAAAAACCCATATTGCTCAAATCCTACTCAAAATGTATTTTACTCCAGTATTTCCAAAGTTTTAGTAATGCAAAGGAACCTTTTATAGCCTAAAAATACATGTAGAACTCATGACAGCTGTCACATACTATCAAGTCCTTGTGTAATAAGGCCAAGCACTTACGAGGCTTACAGATAGCTGCCATCAAATGCAATCAGCCTGACGGTCATCATCATCCTGCGTACGGCCGACGGCCTCTTAAGGCACGCCACCACTGTTCAGGAAACTCAGGTTAATGGGGTCTCTCCACTTCACCGGGCCCAAATCAAAACACGACCTCAAATATGAACGTGCAGACGTGCAAAGTTACAAATATACACTGATCCGCACACTGATGTCACGCTCCCTCTCTAAAACATTGAGATATACTATGTGTTATTGGTCTCTCTCTCTCTCTCTCTCTACTCTCTTCCTCTTCTCTCTCACACACACAGCCAAACACTCACATTCCTTCCTGTCCCGCTGATTAACTCAAACATTAATCAGACCTTCAGGTGATTGCTATAAACAGTATTGATAGTCCATGTGGCCTTGGTGTCAACGCGTTCCCCTGTGTTTATGTGAATGGATGCCCATGCGTTTCCCTACACCACCTGCTAATTAGCATCTCGCCGGCGCACTACAGCACAGCCCAATTCCACAGGGAGGCAGGCAGGCAGGGAGGGAGGGAGGGAAGGGAGGGAGGGAAGGGTTGGAGGCAGGCAGGCAGGCAGGGCGGTTAGTGTGAGAGAAACTTGGAGCATGAAAGAGAGGAAGTGGAATGGAAATTGGAGAGAAGAAAGGGAGGCAGTAACAGAGAAAGTGAAGGGTTTTGCGAGGGGAAGTGGCTGAGAGTGTGGAAGATGGAGAGGGGAGGAGAGGGAGAGAGATTTGGCAGGGCCAGGAGTCCTTGAAGATGAGAAACAGAGAGTATGACAGCCAGAGCGGGCGGGGGAAAGCTGTGTCTTTTTGATGGTGCGGACTAACGTTTGGCATCCTGTCCATCTTAAATGAATCTTCTGCATTTTTGCGCCGTATGAAATTTCCAAATACGCTTTTCCTTCTTCGACAGCGTCTGGAGAGAAAGGTAGCCTTCCCCTGGGTTCGTATGAGAGAGTGACAGTCCGGTTGTTTTTTTTGGGAAGAAGAGGGGGAAAAAATTAAGCGACAAACTGAGTCGGGCTGTCGAATCTCAATGACTCTCTCTCTCTCTTTCGCTCTCTCAAGCACACCCTCTTGACAGCATCGAGCCTCTACCCGGTCCCAGGCAGTCCTTCAGGCTCACTACAAAGGAATGCAGAGAGCAGAGGAATTGATGCCGTTATAAATATCCCCTCCTTCCAGGGTCCTACACATGGTGCAATTAAACACCGTTTAAACTCTTCAAAGTCTAAACACAGAGCCGGCAGAATTACCTTCTTTTATTGATGCCATATTGTTTGTGTTCAAAGCCTCGCTCACAGACTCCAGTGTAGCCTCTGATGCGGCATTTTTCCTGATTGTCTGCATCATGGGCCGGAGCCAGGATGATAAGGATCGTGCTCATTGAGACAATTTAATGCTATTTCTTGGGAATTTCTCTCCTCGGACTGATCCCTTTGAATTGGCTAAATTAGCATGGAAACACTATTTTCCACTCCATTCCCCAAAATAAATGAATAAATACATAGAACTTGCTCTGTCTGTGGAGAGATAAAAGCGCCATATGGGAGTCTGCAGAAATATCTTGGGGAAAGAGAGGGAGAAAAGCTCCAAATAAGGACTTGGTATGGAGCAACAAGAGGAAAAAAATCTTTTCATCATCCACGATTTGATGATTGATAAACACTGATCACCGTAATCTGCACTTGCGTAGTTTGTCTTTAAACATACAGTATAAACATATAATTTTGAAATATACAAGAAAAAAAAGAGTGGGGCCATTGTGGGGGGGTTGGCAATCTGCACTGTGTTTTCACACCCAGTAATTCCCTGTGACAGAGGAGGTCTGGGCCCCATTACAAAATGGCTGCCGGACTCCTGCTGGGACTCTGATTTAAGAAGATGTGCTAATATTATTCTCCACCTTCCAGGCTTCTCCAGCGCTGCCCACTCTTATTAGATTAGTCCCCTCCTTTCCCCTAAAAACACATTGGAGACAGCATCTGGAAGTCATAGCTGTGGCTACCAAGAGCTTTAAAACGATGCCAGGGACGGCAGGAGCGGCACCGTGAGGGCATTCATGTGGCCAGTGGGACAGGAAGCTGCCACTGTGGGCAAACCTGAGAACTCAGTGTCTTATTTTGATAAAGACTCCTGGCAGCATCCATTTTGTGAGTTGCAGAGTTCACCGGAAGTGCTGTGATAACTCTTGATAACTCTACATTTAAAATAATTTCTAACCACTGGATGAAGATAGAAATATGACAAATATGAAGCAGTGATTGCCTAAAGCTGCAATCTGCAACTTTTTTTTATATCTTTAAATGACATTAAATAAACAGGATATGTTTCTGTGACCCTGTGTGAACATGCTTAAATCCTCCCGTGTCTTTTCAGTGATGTTCAGGATGTTTTGGGGTGGATACCATTTGTTGTGGGCGTGGCCAGCGGTGAGCTAAGTTGTGGCTAGCAAGGTGAGGCTAGCAGCCACAGCACAGGACAGGTCATAGCAATAACAACACTGGTGGAAAGCAGTAAGAAATGGAAGAACAGCAAAGTTAAATATGCGGCAGACAAAACAAAGTGAACACATTTTATTGCAGATTCTCTGCATTCGCTGTCTGCTTCTTCAGCCTGTAGTGTCTGTATGGATGCCGGTTACCTCAGCCTCGGGCTAGATGCCTTTTCAAGCTAGACAGCTCATCAAGACGAGTGACAAGTGTTGGGGCGGGAACATGGCCAACTGAGGAGGAGGAGGGCAGGACTAACAATACACTTTTCCTGCCTCGAGGAGAAAAACTGCATGTTGTAGCTTTAAAGCTGGAGAAGCAGGTCAGTGGTTTGAATCCCCAGAGCCGCTCCGCAATGTGGGTGGGGGGAAACGGATGATACATGCACTCCTCTCCTTCAACTACATACATACTGGACATATAAATACACTTGAGGTGCCCTTGAGCAAGGCATTTTATCTCCCATTGTCAGAGCTGCTCAGTGGCCAACAGCAGAAGATGTGTGAATGTGTATATCGGTTTAACCCTCCCTCCCCTTTCAATTACCCCCCTCAGGTCATTGCTGTAAATAAAAGTTCTTTGTCAACTAGCCTGATTAAATAAGGCTTGAAAATCCATATCTAAAGGCCGAGCGTTAGAGAGAAAGATGGGAGCTCTCTTTCCTATTCCTGTGGTCCTCCACTGTCCTAGCTAACGTTGGTTTGGAAAGCGGCCAATGTACGAACAGCAAGAGATAAATACTTGTCTTACACATACTTTCCCTAACCAAGCTCTCAAAGCCACAGCGTAAACACACCGTGAACTCCACTCCATGAGTTATGCTAATTACAGATAAGGCTGGAGTGGCTCCTAGTTAATACCAGGTGGGGAAGATGGTTAGAGATAGAAGAAATAAATAGAAGAGAGTTAATTTCCTTGGTCTCAAGACAACTTGAATAGCAGTTGGATAGGGAAAGTTGATTGGAGAGCTGAGGTTGGCCCACTGATATACCAGTGAGGGGAACAGTGGAGAAGAGCTGACTCCCATAAGGCCATGGAGTTTATTAACTGGCCTACTGAACAATGTTATAATTTTTCAGCTATTTATTTGCTCAGCTTTGCTTGAGTAAGCTCAACTGCCATTAATTCCTGAACAGAGTAGCAACTGAAACAACATGGCTGTAATGAGGTTGGGAGGAAGAGAGCCAAAAATGGAAGCTTTGCTCAGCCCCTTTTCAGTTTGAAAAGAACTTGCATCCAGAATTTGAGAGAAGCATTACACCTCGATCAAAGTGGTGAGATAAGCAGGGCAGCTTAACACTTAAGGGAGCAGAGCTTAATATAATACAACCGTGAACAAGTAGATCTCCCACGCACAATCACCTCTCTAGTATTTTGCTCACTAATGGAGTGTTTTCAGTGACGGCAGAAAAAAGAGCTGAGTTTAGCTTAGCGTGTCAAATTACCCACACCCCTCTTTTGTTTCGCCTCAAAACCGGCTGCATCAAAGATGTCTGAGACTAAGTGCCAGGAAAGCGCCTCTGGATTGTGCATGGTAAGCGAGAGCTGTTCAGAATTTGCAACTAGTCCAAAGAGGATACGTACTGATAATGAAAGTTAGCTGGCTGGGCTTGCTCAAAAATCACTCAACCGTAAATCACTTTTGACCAGCGTACGCAAGTCCAGCACATTTACATGTTGGCTCTGGTCCCTCCAGTTCTTTGTAGTTCCACACAGAATCTTTCACTTTACAGATAGGCAGTAAACCGATGAAACAAAAGCTGTGAGTGTCTGAACCAGTATCAGGTGCATATCAGACCCTAGCCATGCCTCTAAGAGACGCCACATGACTCATCAGGCCAGAGGAGAGTGGTTAACAGAACAGCGGTGAGTCAGACGACAAGCATTTATCTTCACAAAGTACATTTTTCAGGATGAAAGACAAGAATGCATATTTTTTCTTTGATGGTTATCTATTTTTGACATCATACAATAGGCTGCTAACAGGTTTCAAGGGCCCAAGTGTCATCACTGCAAAAAAATCTTCATCTTAATAAGTTGTTTAGTCTGTTATTGAGTCCTATTCCATTTTAGTCCATTTTCTTGATAGTAGTGCAGTGATCTGCCTTATTCTGACTTGTTTCAAGATACTGACACTCATTTCTAGAAAATTCAGGAATTATCTTACCTTATCGCAGAAGTTTTTTCTTGGTTTAAGAATGTTTGTTATGATGGACTGTTTTTTTGCAGTGATGAAACCCACTATCTATTCAAGTAATGAAACCCAAAAAAAGCTGCTATAGGACAGGAAAAGGTGAACTATGAATAATGATGCACAAACCACAGTAGAGTCATGCCATTCAAAAATCACAACTATGACATGTACGCTGCAGGGCCAAGTCAAAATATAAAAGAACCACCAGCAAAACTACTTTCTCCAGCGATAGCGGCTCTGTAATGGCGTGGAATGTCTTTTTTATGGCGTGGTCTCAGTCCATCATCACCTGGAAGTCAAGGTCATCGCTCCTGAACGTAACAGTTTTGAGTGATAATACAGCCTCTGAAACTGTGTGATGATGCTGCAAAATGCCATCACTGACATTTTTTCAGAATCGCCCTTAAATGCTCAGTTGGGATCACAGCATCTGGTTAATTGAGGACATCTTGGCATATGGCTGACATCGGTTTCATCCTCTGAAAACCACTGGGTCATCAGTTGTGCCTCTCAGATAGGGACACTGCCAGTGGAACACACACACACACACACACACACACACACACACACACACACACACACACACACACACACACAGACGAACACATAGACACAGCAGCTCTGGGCCTATCTGTGTCTTAACATTTGTGATATGCAGGTTTTCTCTTGTTTTTGTCTCCTGCTTTTATCTGTACAGTATGCAAGACCATTGTTCTCTGTAAAGCACTTTGTGACAAAGTACACTTTAAATTCATGTGGTCTACATTTTTACCCTGTTATACGACTACTACTACTACTACTACTGCTGCTGCTGCTACTACTAGTGCTATTGCTACTACTACTGCTGCTGCTACTACTACTACTACTACTACTACTATACTGCTACTGCTACTACTATTACTGCTGCTGCTACTACTACTACTACTACTATACTGCTGCTACTACTACTCCTACTACTAGTATTAGTGCTACTGCTACTACTACTACTGCTGCTACTACTACTACTACTACTGCTGCTGCTACTACTACTACTACTACTACTACTACTACTACTACTACTACTACTACTATACTGCTACTGCTACTACTACTACTGCTGCTGCTACTACTACTACTACTGCTGCTGCTACTACTACTACTACTGCTGGTGCTACTACTACTACTACTACTACTACTACTACTATACTGCTACTACCACTACTACTACTACTACTACTACAAATACTACTGCTACTATACTGCTATACTGCTACTACTACTACTACTACTACTACTACAAATACTACTGCTACTATACTACTACTACTACTATACTGCTGCTACTACTACTCCTACTACTAGTATTAGTGCTACTGCTACTACTACTACTGCTGCTACTACTACTACTACTATACTGCTACTGCTACTACTACTACTACTACTACTACTATACTGCTACTGCTACTACTACTACTACTGCTGCTGCTACTACTACTACTACTGCTGCTGCTACTACTACTACTACTACTACTATACTGCTACTACTACTACTACTACTACTACTACTACTACAAATACTACTGCTACTATACTGCTACTACTACTACTGCTGCTGCTACTACTACTACTACTACTACTACTACTATACTGCTACTGCTACTACTACTACTGCTGCTGCTACTACTACTACTATACTGCTACTACTACTACTACTACTACTACTACTACTACAAATACTACTGCTACTATACTGCTACTACTACTACTGCTGCTGCTGCTGCTGCTACTACTACTACTACTACTACTACTATACTGCTACTGCTACTACTACTACTGCTGCTACTATTACTACTACTACTACTATACTGCTACTACTACTACTACTACTACTACTACTACAAATACTACTGCTACTATACTGCTACTACTACTACTACTGCTGCTGCTACTACTACTACTACTACTACAAATACTACTGCTACTATACTGCTAATACTACTACTACTGCTGCTGCTACTGGTACATAAAGTATATGTAACAAGATAACAGGCAACAGATACATGCACTCCCACATGATGTAACTTTTCATGCACATATATAATGAATAGATCAATCAATCATTCAAACAAACTTTATTTCTATAGCACATTTCATACAACAAGATATCACAATGTGCTTTACAGAAGCATAAAAAATACAGTGTCAGGTACACAGATGAACTATTGTCTTGTTTTAGTGATAAAACCTGTGCTGTATGTGCTGCCTATTTTCGTGCACTGCTGGGTTTCTTTATGTACAAGACCAATTCTCTTTGGGATTAATAAAGGTCTATTCTATTCTATTCTAATCTATTCTATAGCTTCCGGTAGAGGAAATACAAAGTGTACAAGGTAACTCACATAAAGAAAAGTTTCCCAGAGATCCCTTTTCAGGAAGTTTGTCACGTCGGAGCGAGGATGGTGGGTCAGTCACGGAAACAATCTCCCAGCCTCCCCCGAGACAAACCCAGAGACAAGAGCCTTTCTTCCGCCTCCTCTCTTCTCTGTTCTCCTCTCTTCTCCCGTTAATTCACACTTCAAGGATGGCGAATGAATGCCTGAAATGAGAAAAATAAGCGTTTATTGATGTGCTGCTCCTGTCGCGTTCTCTCCAGACAATGACTCTGAACACTGGAGACGTTCACGAATGGGTGAATTTGTTCTGACGATGCGTCGTTTAATGGCTTGTTTGTTGATATCATATGCATTCTTCTTGGTCTTTACCAGTTTGCCAAAAAAAATAAAAAAAACAGACACACTCAGAGAAGTCTTAATAATGAAATTAATTTGCATAAAAATGGATGTTGTTGCAGCTGCATAAAAACAAATATTTCAAAAGACATTCATTTTTCTAGATTATGTATATTGCTTTTGCGTGCCATGTATGAGAACAATGACAGCTGCGCATGACATGAAATAGAAACGAAGTCACAAGCGTGCAAGTATTACAAAATATTAATTAAAATGTCTACCTATCCACAAATGTCCTGGCACTTTCAACAATGGCAACAAATTAGTTGGCTAGTCCAGTTATTGTTTCCCTTAATTGATTGCAGTGTCTTAGGTTAGCATTGAAAACAAGTGAAATTATCTCATTCCCTGAGCAAAAGTTTTTTTGTTTTTTTTGTTTTTTTTTTAAATAAAGTAAGACTAAATACAAGTTTGATAGACTTGCTACAGTGAATAATTCTGAGTGTGTTTGTGGCATTAGAAGTAGCATGACAGCTAATCATTGGCTTGTCTTTGTAATTCCCTGCAGTATATGGTAATTGTGTTATAAAAGGGGATACTGGGTTTCCTCCAATTGCATGGTTAGCATCACCGGTGCGTGCTGAGCCAAATGGACTGTGGGATTGATGGTCAGGAAATGAACACACATGCTGAAATCAACCGGCCGCTCGCCGCTCTCCCACGATTAAAGCTATTCAGTTTCTCTTTCTGGATCGGCGCCGGACAAGTGCCGAGGACCGTCTGCCCGTGCACATTGAGCTCCTGCAGGCTGTCTGTATGTTTGTGTGTGAGGGGTGTGTGTGTGTGTTACCACATACGTGCACACCTGTGGTTCTACATGGTGTGTAAGAACATGTTGAGCGTTAGTGTTGTGCAGTATGCAGCTGTATACCTGCTGTGTGCAGGAGAGCGCCACTCCATGTCTGCCTGTGTGGTGCCCTTGAGCACTAATGGCCTCCTACTGGCTGCCGGGCATCTTGCGATTAGTTTTGCACAGAGGATGATGAGGTGTGACTGCTAATCCACTGACACAGACAGCTGCAGCCCAGCTGATAGGCCTGGCTTTACTAAACCTCTCCTCCAGCATTGTATATGTGTGTGTGTTTGTGTACACACATGTGTATGTATGTGTGTGTACATGTATGACTGAGTGTCTGTGTATGCATATGTGACTACAGACTGTGGGTCTGAGTGAAAGACAGTTTGCAGTTCTGCCTCCAATACATGTAGTAGCTCTGGAGTTTTAGTTCTACAAACATTTCTCAGAGGCAGAGCTTCTCTGGAGTCAGAAACCAAATCATTGGTTGAGTTAAACGTCAGTGGGCGGAGCCAAAGAACCACAGTTTTTCTGGATAAGTAACATTAGACTGAAGCCCAGTGAAAAAGGCAAGAGGTAAGAGAGGAGGACGCTAACTAAGGAATGCTAACTAGCCATACTAAATTATCTAGGTTAGCTAATTAGCCTAGCTGACCTTCCAAGTTCAAACTAGCCATACTAACCTATAGCTGTAAGCTAGTTAGTTAACTGCTGACCTTCCAAGATCATGAATCCCATGGTCATGAAAGAAGGAAAAAAATATTTTTTAGTTAACTTGAGCTCTAAAAAACTGTGGTTCTTTTGCTCCGCCCATTGAGGTCAACTATTGAAGAACGTCAAGATGACGGAGGTGAACAGTTCTAAGTTTGTACACTAACTTACACTAAATCAGAAGACAGATATGAATATGAGCAGGTGATTGGCTCATCTGTTGACACAAGAAAGCAGTAAAATGTTCTCTGGATAGGATAATTTATGACATATCAATACAGCTCGTACATGCAGTGCTGAGAATAGTAAAAACAGCTAACAATAGTGAGAGACCTATTCATAACTAAAGCTTTGTTAGAGACACAGATGAATAGAAAACATGTTGAATATTGTATCCCTTCAGGCATGCACACATGCATGTTCATGTATGTGCATGTGATGGCGAGAGGCGGCATCGGCTGGTTTTGATTGTCCCGTCACTCTGAGTGGGCGAGCAGGGAGTGGGGAAACAGCCAAAATAAACTGCCATGCACCCACAGAATCAAGTCAAAATGCAAAACTACAGGAAGTTCTTTCACAGCTTGACAGAAACAAATTTAGCTGGTCTTCACATTTCATCAGAGCTGGATTTCTCCATCTCCTTTTAAACGTTTATTTGTCCAGG
This sequence comes from Centroberyx gerrardi, assembly GCF_048128805.1. NCBI lineage: Eukaryota > Metazoa > Chordata > Actinopteri > Beryciformes > Berycidae > Centroberyx > Centroberyx gerrardi. The sequence continues at coordinate 5,969,993 of NC_136005.1, forward strand.
GAAGGTTTGTTGAGCAGGCATGCTCTTCCTCTTCACTGCCCTGCTTTATATTCATACAGTTGCACCCGTTCACACCTGGGAGCTGCCCAGTACAACCAACTTCTACATTTGGCCACTGAACTTTTCCACTAGAGCAACTGTGTGTTAAGTGTCTTGTACAAGGGCATCTCAACAGTAGTTGTTGAGGGAGGGGAAAGTCATACTGATATCCATTCCCAAACCCAGATTTTCCCAGCGTAACCTGCAACTTTTCCGGTCATAAACCAACTCTTCTAAGCTTCAGGATATCGCGGTTCCCTCATTAACTCCGATTTCAAAACATCCAGGAGTGAAATTGTGCAGCAGAAATCGGACCACAGGACTGAAATCTCTCACTCCCACAAAGCTTTATCTCTTTTGACACTAGCATATCTAAGTTTTCCTTGAACAAGGGTTCTGGGGGAGACCTGAATGTAATGTACTGTACCGGAAAGCAGTGACAGAACTCCGAAGTCTTGAGTTACTCTGGGTCCAGCTGTAAGGTTTCAGCAGGCCTGGGAGGCATTGTTGTTTTATTTTAGTTGGAACGGCGGCCATGGCTGGGGCCTTAATAACATTAACCACAGTTGGAGCAGCGCGTGATTACAGGGTAGGAGTTGAAGGGATGGGGGAAGTGAAGAAAAAGAGAAAGAAAAGGAGGGGACAGTGACGAGAAGAGACGAACACAATGCATGCAGTCACAAGCGGACATTTATTTCTCATTGGGTATTTTTAGTTTGTTGTATCATGCCTCAACTTGCCTCAGGAAACATACATTCTGACCCGAGCGACAATCTAACCTTCTGTCCGGCATATTTTACTTGACTTCAGCTGTACATTGGCTTCATCCTATCCCCTCCCTTCCCATCTCTTTCTTTTCCTTCCTTTCCCCTCATCTTCCCTCCTTCCTTTTGCTCAGTTTCCTCTTTCACTCACCCATGAGACCTGGTGGTGATTTTTAGACGGAGCAGCTGACTTCAGGTCTGTTTACAGGCAAGATCTCAGGAAGTCAACATCAGATAAGCGGATTCCTAGGATACACAAGACGAGCAGATACATTTCCAGTAAGACGGCTCCGCGAAGGATACGGCCTAAATGATATTACCCAGGGAAGGATGTGAGTTGAGAGTTCAAGGATAATGAATGTACATGAATGTGTGTGTGAGGGAGTTTGCGTGTGCTGTCTGAAATTTAGCACCGTTTCCAAGATGACAACATCTTAGAAATGACGTCCTGATCACCCTGCTAGCAAGAGAGCACAAGACAAGTTGCCATAAAAAATTAACCTTCTTGCCTCATTGCAGGACGTTTTTCGCTTTCTGCTCCAAATTACCTAATTGTTCCTTTACGCTCTTGCTCATGACACCAGTTTTTGGCCAGTTTCTCAACTGACCATGGACACCACCTCTCCGCTCCCCACCTCCTTTGTGCTGCATTGCACAAACACAATAGTATGTACTCTAAATGGATACCAGGTGCTTCCTCATAGTTCAGCTCTCATCTTGTCAAGCTTTACTTTAGGGACAGTGAGGGAAGAGCCTGGCAGAAACAAGTGTACAGTCATGTGACTGCCTGTGTTCAACTATCAAGTTGCTGCTTCAGACTTAATTAAAGCATAACACAGCGCGCTTTCTGAGGTTTTGTTTTGTTGGTTTTGTAGCAAGATCAAACGTTGTATTTAAAGTTTTTACATTTATACCTACCCATTTTCCATCTGTCTGTACACCCCTCTCTCTCTCTCTCTCTCTCTCTCTCTCTCTCTCTCTCTCTCTCTCAAAGTGAGCTAGCTCCCCCAACTGAGCTTACAAGCCAAGCTGTCACTTCTGTCGAAGGCTGTAGAATGTAAAATGCAAGCCAATACAGCAGACATGGAGGGGCCAAGCTTCTGTCCCAAATGAAAGCTTGGACAGGTACAGCTTGGTCTGGCATACTTAACAGACAGCTATGGAACTTAACAACGTATCTAAAGTTTGTCTAAGATCTGAAAGAAAGAAAGAAAGAAAGAAAGAAAGAAAGAAAGAAGCAAAGAAAGAGAAAGGAAAGGAGTTCAGAGCTCCTGTTGATTTTCTGACACCATTAATACCCGGTTATTTAAGACAAAGCGGAATCAACAGGGGGAAAATCATTGGCTCAGCGCGAGTCGATAAAAGAAGGGTGATTGCATTGTTTAGACTCAGCCACGGGGTAACATCTCTCCGGAGCTGGGCAATAGAGAGAGAGGGAGAGAGAGAGAGAGAGAGAGAGGCGTTCCTGCATGGAGCAGCACATCTGTCATAATCTCCAAGCTGGTAGCAAGCGGTGGAGAGCTGCTATAATGAGGTGTCTTTCCCTGCCACTTCCCATCGTCCTTTCATCCCTTGTTCCCTCTCTCTCTCTCTCTCTCTCTCTCTCTCTCTGTCTCTCTCTCTGTCTGCCTCTCAACAGAAACCCCTTGCACGTTCTTTTATGAACGCTCTCCTTTTCTTCCCATCTAATTTAATTTCCCTTTATTTTCGCCTTATTTGATGACTTTAAAATCGGAATCAGAATCATTTTAATTCACCAAGCGCGAGGAATTTGACCTGGAAGATTGGTGCTGAGACATTACAAGGCAGGAAAAAACAGACGAAGAAGAAGAAAGACCTCATACACAGCACAGACAAGACAGACTATGATGACAGTATGACAGTAGACTAAACATAAGTGCACTACAAGTATACGTTCTGCTACCGCTTAATGCATCGGCATAGTTTTCCATAAGCTCTCCATAAGCTTTGCATCATAAAATGTGATACTGCAGCGAGTGCGGGGAAACAGTAAGAGAAAGTCAGCGAATGTCATCAGATCCAAACCCATCAGATCAAAACACTGTTTGGGTTTGTTGGTGAAGAAAAATACGGAGAGTCTGTACACAGAAACCACCACTGGCACATCCTTAAAGTCCCCCATGAAATGAACTCTCATTACTTTTTTACTTCCTGGAAAACAGAGTATCTTTAATGATGACCTCATGCTGCACTAGTAGGCGTAAATATAAATTCCAACCAATAAAACATCATAGATATTTTAACAATTTTCATTCAAAGAACCTAGTTTGACCTCTGTCCTCTCATCCACTTACATTGCAAGGGAAAGATCATAAGTAATCTTCTTTTTTTTTAAGCAACTCAGTAGATTTTGCCAAGTACATTTAAATGAGCTACTTTTTTTTACTTTTACTTAGATTTTTACACCACTAGTTCTTACACAGGACTTCTTCTCCTAGTTCTAAGTAGGCTCGTTCTCTGTAAAGTCCTTTGAGACATGCTTTTGTGATGAAGGGCTATATACATAAACTTGACTCTGACCTGATTTGACTTCTTTTTAAGGAGTTACTTAAATCAGTCCACTGCTGCACCTCGCTGCAGCAAATGGACTCATCTTCGTCTCTGAGTAGGCCCACTTAGACGGCAGTAAACGCACAGAGTGAGAGAAGAGCGTCTTTTGGAGAGTTAGGCTACACAGGGATTCAAGATTTCCCCCTATATGATGGATTTCAGGGAGGCAGTAGAAAGCGGCATAGATGGCATAGTATAATGACAATGTGTGTGTGTTTGAGATGGTCAAAAATACACAGGCGAGTGACAGTGCCTGCATCACCTGACTGATCTACTAATGACTTCCCATCCAAAACATCAAGCCTATCCTGTTTAATTTGGCGAGCCGAGCGCCAACCTGCCTGCTGTCACCGCCAACAAACCTAATGACAGACACATTCCCTGATTAATGTTTTAAGATAGATGATGCCAACTCCTCCTCAGCTGGCTCCTTTTTAATGGTAATTTTTGTTTTTAATGAGGAGCGTTGTAGTTCTGCATCAGCCAGACTTCTCTCTACACTTGGTGTTAGTGTTGTCAGTGCAGGAGAAAGGGGCTTTACTCCTGTTGCAGGCCTAATGCACCCAATCTGACAGAGCCTCCCGCTGCGAAAATGTAAGTAAAACCTAAAATTCTACAGTTTGCTCCAAAAAGCATGTGTTTGTAACGGTGTTTGGAAACAGTGACTTGACACTTTTTAGTTATTGGAGATGTGAGAAACTACCCAACACTCAGGCAGTTATCATTGCACTAGACACACTGCTCTCACTGCAGGTAAGGACAAGTAATTAATCCATAATCCACAACAGACCGTGAATTTTGAAATAAAATCACAGTGAAGTTGCGTTGTCTGCAGCTTTTTGTTAAGTCATTATATACTATGTTATAATTTACTGGTAAATTAGCAGAGTTTACAGTTGTAACTCCAGTCTTCTGAGACAGAGGGTGTCACCTACGTACTGTAATTTACTATTTGTATTCATCTGCCTAATACTTATATACCAATGATCAATTCATTTAAACCGGAAAGTAAACCATTGTAAAATTGTCCAAGGACCTGATGACAACCAACAGTAAAACTGCAATCACTTGCAACATTCAAGTTTATGTTTTCATTAAACATAAAATGACTAAGGATTTCATAAAATTGAAGACCGACATTGTGGTCTTCATGATTTAAAGATAAAAATCAAGCACAGTCATAAACCCATAAACAGATAACAGATAAGTGAAGACTTTCATTCCATAATCAGATATCAACCATTTGAAAAATGTGATACCTACTCTGAGATAAAGATTGCTGGCATGAAAGTGAAATTCACTTTTGAAAAATGATTGAGGTTCATAATCTTGATCCCTTTCCTCACTAATTTTTAACACTTTGGAAGATGTCAACATTTGTGTTTTTGAAATATTAAACCATGAACAAAATGGATGCATAGAATTTTGTAATGAAACTCTCATATCATGACAGACAGCTATTTAACAAATATACAAAAAATTGGATTTTACATCAAAATCCCATTAATTTTACTTCCTGGAAAATGGCAGATTTTTAGTGGTTACTTCATGGCGTACCACTTGGTTTGCATACAAATTTCAACCAATAATACCATCACAGATTTTTGAACAACCTCCCCCAGCCTCCATCCCTCCCATCATATAAAACCTGCAACTTCACAACTTTCATTGTGACACTAATGGCAACATGGTACAGCAATGCATTTCTGGATGTTCAAACTTCCTTTTCCTAAGACAGCATGGTTGCATCGCGGTGGCTGGAATGAATTCATTTTGAAGAATCAGGAATTTGTGAAGCTCAAGTTTATGCACAAAGCACTGAGTCAATTTCCATGTTTGTTCTGGTCCAACCCGCCCACTTCTGAACAGTCCCCCGGTATGTCCCGCCCCAACATCCTGTTTCAACTGGAAATACGTTGAATTAGGGAAACAAGACACCATCGAAATTATGTTTCCTTGTGCCTTTAATTTCTCTCTGTCTCTGGACGATAAAGGAGTGCGGGGTAATCCTTCCCCAGAAGGCCACAGCCTCATTCAGACTTGTCATCACCTTGTTAGCCTCCATAGGGGGATTTTGTGAGGCGAGACAACCAGCCATTTCCTGCTGTGTCGTCCCACCTTATCTCCCATCTCTCTGCATATCTCTCCTTTCACATGCATAATTCTTTATTCTGGTGCTCTCTCAGCTCAAGTCACATCGCCTGCCCTTTACTGACATCCCAGCCATGCACACACACACACACACACGCACAAAAAAGCACTTGCACCTTTTGAACTTTTGCCTGGAAGGGTCCACATGTGGGCATTTTGTGTTTCAGCTGGAGGTTTTCCTCCTCAGGCGTGGGTTGAGCAAAATATAGGCTTGGAGAAGGAAGGGGGCAGTTATCTGCTGTAGTGTACCCGATTTCCCTGAAGGTTCCTTTTTCTCCTGTGGAATTATAAAGGCTTCCAGCTAAATAAATACAAGCTAATTAATGTGCACCTTTCCCTTCATAGGAAGGGAAAAAATGATCTGCCACACTTGATTTGTGAGCTGTTCCATTTTAGGTAATGAAGAGGAAAGCTTCGCAGGCGAAACCAAGACTCCATCAAACGCCGAGCGTGCATGATTAAACTTAAAAAATAGTTAAGAGCGCTCCTTTAACCTTTCAAGTCATATTCTATTATCAGACCACTCACAGAGCCGCCCCCCCCCCCCACCGCCCCCCATCCCCGCTGCACCATGAAACTGATGTTTGGCACACTCTGTGGCGTACATTTAAATTATAATATTACACGGCCAGATATGAATCAAAAGCAAATAGAAAATCAACAACAGGGAACGGGAGTGTAACGTTAAATATGCATGTCTTATTAGCCTCCAGCACATTTTTTATCATACGGGGAAAACTCCATGTTTGCAATGCCATTAAAACAGTATCTAAGTAACTCACAATACCACTGCAGTCTCAGGTATCCATGCTGAGACTAAGGACACAGAAAAATGGATACAGCCATGAGGTCAGTGCCCACAAACACTAACAAGACGCTAATAAGCATTGATTATTCATGAATTCCTCAGAGAGCATAATGCAGAGCAATGAATCAAACACATACGGGCCTACAGTTAATAAAAACACATTGATCATTCATTAATGATGGAATGTCTCAGCACAGCAGCTAATATTCCTCCGATGTTTTTTCATGTCAGTGATTTTTATTACTCATTATTACTGCCGTAGTGCTGCATGGGAAAGTGTGGAAGCCGGAGCAGAAAAGCCCCATCAGCCTTAAAGCCATTTGCCTGCCTTGGTGAGAAGCCTTGTGCAAAACATTTACATTGGAGGGCAAAGGCACACAGAGACTGACCGCATCCCAGGGAGTGTGAGCAGCGCTAAACCGTGGAGACTGTTTGCCTCCTGACAGCAGGCGCAAAGCCTTCAGTATGTCTGTCTTTACCGAGCTCTTGCTATGTGTGTATCTTTGCTAAGCAGTCTGTATGTGTTTCTTATACACTGAGGTTTTTGAGGCGAGATCGCAGCCCCCGATAAATCACTTCTATAAATCCAAAGGCCCAGCAGGACCGGCTGAGAGTTGCCTGTTAGCCATTTCCTGAATAACAAGTTTTATTTCAAAATATTATCCTGTATGTAGAATTGTGGATTGATTAGTATCAGGAAAACATTTTTCAAGTCTCAATAGAGTTCCAATATTTTTTTTTTTTTATGTGTGAGGTGATGTGTTTTTTTTCTCTCTCTCTCTTTTCTCTCTCAGTCCCTTGTTGTTAGAGTTTCAGGTTGCTATATTTTCAACTCCCCATTCAAACCCTAATAAATCAAACAAATGAAGACTAAAAATAAGGATTGTAGCAAACCCAACGGACCATCCAATAACTCAATAAGTACTGATTACAAAATATGATAGATTCTGATTAGTTTCACAAAGAATTTTCCTATTGGATTCCAACAGAGATTTCTGACTAGAGTAATACATCACTTATCCATAAGGTACAATGTTCAGAAAAGGTGACACAGGTTTGGCTAACCTTTCTATTCCACAGCATTTAACGTGTGCTTGAGAGTGCACTCTCCCACCATTCGAAACCCTCCACAGCTCAGTAAAAACTCAAAATGTGGTCCTGAGGCAGTTATCAGGCTTCCCAGAGCAGATATTCTGTTCTGTCACGGAAAGCCAGGTTAAGTTCCCCTCTCTGGGGCGCAATGTCTCAAAATGTGTACACAGACCCGGTTCCCCAATGGCTAACGTGCTAACTTTTACCCCGAGCAACGGGGTCCTGGTCTCAATCAAAACTGAGCCTGTCCAGAGACAGACCCGGATCAATCTCTGTCTCTGTCGGGAACTGGGGGCAGCCAAGGATAGAAAGGCCTAAGGCAGAGAGGGGGAATATATGGAGAAGTATATACATAGAGCTCTTACAGTGGGAACCAGCTGAATTAGTGTGTCTTGGCGGGGTATGGCCTGGAAGTGGAGGGCGGATAAAGTCTCTCTCCCACTAATCTGAGCTTCAGCTGGGACTGCGAACACACACCGCAGACAGACTGAACGTCCTGACGGAGGGGAGAGAGCCGGGGCGTACGAGTGTGTCGGAGGGAAGGCGTCCCGCGGATCAGATGGACCCCTTAGTCTCTCTAGGAGGCTGAACAAGGCCCAAACCAAATAGAGACTTTGACGTTTAGTTTTATGTCACAGCTTCTGGTTTTAGCGCTTTAAGTTCCACTGCTGTAGCAATGCCAATAACCACCTAACTTTTACATTTACATTTTAGTCATTTAGCTGAAAGACTTGAGTGAGCAACTAGGGGTTCAGTGTTTTGCTGAAGGACTCTTCGACGGGACAAATGTTTGCTGATGGCGGTTGCATTCATCGAACCTTTGACCTTTCAGTTACAGGACGGTCTCTGTCACTATTAGGCCACCCTGAAATATGATCAGAAATATGATTATAGCACCCATTAGTTCTCATGTAGTCATATGAAATTTCAAACCGGAATACAGCATTTACACTACACATTACTTATAAAGGCTTACAGAAAATATATTTGCAGCAATCGACAAACACGAGCCGCAACTGTTATTCCTACCAGCTTGCCATTAAACATGGCAAAACAAACATGGATCTGTTAAACCACATAAAGATGGCTACTGCAGTTTTTTTTTTTTTGCATTATTCAGTGTCCCTGATACATGATACGATGAATTCTTTCAGAAACTTATTTCGAAACACAGTCCTCGAAATACGATTTAAAATACTGCGTCGAAAAACAGGTTTGATATGCGCTGAAACTCAGGAATCAAATTAATGATTGGCTTGATGTGATGAAATGTTCTTTACTGTGGTCTAAAGATCAAATTAGCTCCTGCATCTCCCTGAGAGTTTCTAGATGCTTTTCCCGGACTTCAAACCTACCAAGGAGTTCTTATATTTGATTTTTGTACTCCGCGCTCACACCGACTCTCTCTATTCTCGCCTGTAGCCCCTGGCTTTTCCTCTGTGGTCATCAAAGAGGTTAGTTGTTCTCTAGTCTGTTTCAAGTATGTACAGTATTCTTATACCCCTCCTTCCCGTAGAACCTGCATATTCTCTCCAAGAAACTCGGAGAGACATGAGTCCACCAGGGAGAAAGCCTTTGAAATGTTTGCTTTGGTTGTGTCTTATGTGGGCGAGCTTGCATAAATAACCACACACGCACACATCTCATGAATGCATCAGACACCAGATACCTCAACTGTGCCACTAATGGGCCTCATAGTGTATTCTGGCCCTCCAAATTTTAACTGGTTTCTGTCCTATGAGTCCCTAACAGTGATTGTGAAATATATACTCCAGCTCTCCGGGATGACACCTAGCCTTTCGTTATTTTTACAGCCCTCATTTAGATTTTCGTCCGTTGCCCTGGTAAGTAACGCTACTGTCATATTTAAAGCCTGGCAGAGTTTCTCAAGCCCATGTGGGGGCAAGATCCTGGAAGAATTGCATTTAGATTTTATGGGTAAAGCTAAGGGTGATATAGTGAACCAGAGTTCAAGTTCTACTCTTTGACCCACTTTAAAGAAACCTAACCCTGGGCTTTTATTTGGTGAGCATGAGGTTAAGTGAATGCTTTATTGTTTGTTCCTGCAGACAATGTTAATAGCTTTGCCTGGTGCCATTAGTCTCAAATTATGTACTATGAACACCCCACTCAACATTTCATAATGAGCAGTTGTATATTTAATTATTTTGGATATTATGTGGGATTGCATGATGCAGCCTTGAGCAATTTTTTAAAGGTTTGTTGCCATCTACAGTACTAATGGTGGACAACACTGTATGCCATGCAGATTTTACAAATCTATATTTGATTGCCTGTGGCAGTCCAACTACCCCTTACCAAAAAGTCACATGTGAAAACCCACATGTGAATTCAAAGCACATGCGCTTTCTGGACACATGCTGGTTTTCATATGTGAACAATTTTTGTCACGTTGTATTCTGAAATCATACGACTAGATGAAATGTATTTTGTCCCACTTTTTTTTTTCTCTCACTTTTTCACCTGCCATTACATACAGTATGTCAGTATTCGTTTCATGTGTGAAAACTTATAATTTAAAATGCAAAGAGACAATCAATGGGACATTTCAGATGCTCACATATGAAAACCAACGTGTCCAAAAAGCACATGTGCTCCGAGTTCACGTGGGTTTTCACATGTGATTTTTTTTGTAAGGGACCTGTGTCTCTATTGTTGAATGGATCTGTTCGTTTACACTGGATCAACCACTCATTCAGTCACTCAGTTCATTTCACTTAGTCCCCCCACAATGCAATGCAGGGTTTTCATGAGTGGGTGTGATGCATGGGTTTGCAATCAAACAGACAAAGTGGGAAATGTCTTTGACAAAGAGAAGTGGATGTATGTATTCTTCTCTCTCACTTCTTCTCACTCTTCTCACTCTTTTGTCGGCACTAAGCAAATACAGCTCTGTAGTGTGTGTTCCACCTCCAAAATGTGCTTCACTGCCCCTCCTGGACTTGACACCCCACAGGAAAGTTTTTTACCGATACGGCCAATTGCCTTGCTCTAGCGTGTGAAAGACAAATGCACTTGGTGGTTTTGTTTTTCGCTATTTCTCGCTCTCTATTTCTGTTTCTTTGGGGTCGTCTGGCACTGCGGGTAGTCACGTTCTGGAATCGGTTCCCTCTGTGAAAGTAGCAGTGCTGTGTGAAGTATTAATTGGCTGCTGGTCCAGGGTCACTCTGCAGGCATCTGAATTCTTGTACACTGTAGGAACTCTGAGTATGGGAAACAAATGGGAGGATAGGAAGGTCTCAGCACAGCCTGATGACCTGGAAGAAGTCAAGAGAGATGAAGTCATCCTTGACCCCATTCCAAATAAAACAGGACAACAGCTGAGAGAGCAATGATCCGTTCGGTCTCACTTAACCACCCACTGGTGTGTCTGACGCACATGGGGACACGCATATGCTCAGTCGGCCCCGTATGTGCCGTGATGGTCGGTTAACTTCCCAAAGAGTGATGAAAGGGTCGGAGATTGAGAGCCTCGTTAAGTGACGAACAAGTGACCAGTGATCAGCGGAGAGTTTTCATCACTCATCAGCTTTAGAAGTGGTTGGTCTCATCCCTATGACTCAAAAACCCTTTCAACTCGTGGGGATATTTCCTCCTAAATTCCACTTCTTCAAGAAAGTTCAACTATAGCGTGCAAAAGGCAGGAAATTGTAGCCTACAAACCACACCCACTGCAACCCGGCCCAATCTCACAGACACTCCACACCATAAGAAAATAGAACTGATGATGAAATTGTTCTTTTCAGCAAAAAAGGAGGGATCCAAATATACCAAGACGGAGGTCTGTGTTTTGTCACAGTTCTCAATTTGTAATAACACGTGGCGAACACAGAACAAATCCCTGGGATACCACAGAGATGAGACGTCCCTTCAAAGTAAGGCTCCTTTCCATGTAAAACATCTCCAAAAAAAGGGAGCACCGCCCCACACCTGACCATCAGAGGGAAAGTACATGTGTTTCCATTACCGAAATGCTCCCCAAGACTGTCATTTGTAAAGCCGCGCGTGCGCCTCGCTGCAACGCAAACCCTTTTCATATGGGAGCGATTAGCTCCATCCCTGAGCATTGATTACTACTGTCGGTGAAGTATCAACAGGCAGAAACTCCCCCCCACCTGTTAACTTGTGTACTTTTAATTAAGCCTCCTCCGGACCCTCGCAACCTCATGTCGAAACTAAAGTTGAACACTGTCCAACCTTCCAACCCAAGGAAGTGGCTGCACATAATGAAGGAAAAGCCTGTTCTGTTAATTCTCTATCAGCATGTTTCTCCTACAATCAAAGTGAACCAGACCGGTCAGTGCTTTTCGGGAGTTTTTTTCATGAGATTACCTGCTGTTGCTGGCTGAGGACAAGAGGAAGGGGGACATAAAATGGAAACTCCTCAGGAATGGTGATTACTGGCCACTGAATTGAAACCAGCCAAGGAGAAACCAGATCTGAGCCCGTGAGAAGCATTATGGTAGTTAAATCGAATAAAGACCTCGGCTCGCCCCATCGTTCCTGTTTTCTCTCCGCCTCCCCCACCAACACTGCACATTAAAGAGGAGATGAATCAGGAGACTATAAAAGAGAGGAATAACCCTTTGAACTTTTCAATGGTGGAGAGAATGAGAGGAAAGCAACAGAAAGAGAGGCAGCGAGGGCGCAGGTAGGAGGGGAGCGATTTTGAAAAATGAACCGCTGTTAATCACGACTCTCACCAAGAGTCACCGGGCAGAATTAGAGATGCAGGCAAATGGCTACCAGGGACTGTTACCGAGGAAAACAGTAACCAAGGACCCCCCTCTGTGACTCCCTTCCCCCTGACCAATTGCAGCCCAGGTACCTCACCCCTCCTAGCTCGCATTATTAAATTAAAGCCAAAGATTTATACCCCGGTGCCAAAGCAACGGCTTTAGTCAGATTTGGAATCATTTATCCCATCAGAGGGGCGGTGAGTCTGAGGTTTGATTGATAGAGCCGGAGCAGAGGGGGGAGTATACAGTTACACACTGCCGCCTTGCAGGCCAGCGCTCCTGCATCTTTAATTCAGCACCGAACAGCATTATAGAGTCCAGACCTGGCAACGCTGTGGCGCAGGTAAACAATTCCCCTGACAACAATGAAGGGAGATAGCAATGGGGATGGAGGCTCCTGCAGGGAAGCCAGTTAACCACCAGACTGCAGAGTGTGGTATGACATGGACTTGTGTTTGTAGAGTTTTGTAGATAGCAGCCTGTTGTTTTTTTTTTTTAAACACTTTATTTATAGATTTTCAGTTTACAAAATAAAAGCAAACATTGGCAGTATAGAACAACCCCCCACCCCACCCCACCCATCCACCCCAAGGCCTCAGTGGAAAAACAAAAAATTAAATACCTATAATATGGTTGCAGACAATTCCTGACATGTACATTGTTAAGCAGTGTTCAGAATAGGAACACTGTAGGTGTATGTAAGTGTGTAAGACAAAATGATATCAAGTGAAGGGTATGCTTTCGACAAATTCCATAAAGGGGACCCGGGTTTTAATATATCTATCCCGGGAGTTATCCCGATTATATCTCAACTTCTCTAATGGACTGATAGAGAGTACTTCCTTAACCCATTGATTAAACGAGGGAGGTTTCACTGACTTCCACTGCAGAAGAATTAGCCTCCGGGTCAGCAGCGTTACAAATGCTGTAGCGTTTGCCTGGAGAACAGTAAGTTGTTCTTCTGACGGAGACACCCCAAAGACAGCAGTAACGGGGCTAGGATCTACTGTCCCACCACAAATGTAGGAGATTGCATCGAAAATCCTCACCCAGAAGTTACCTAGTGAAGTGCACGACCAGAACATGTGACCTAACGTAGCTGTGGCGACATCTCGGGCACTCAGGGTTGGTGCCAGGGTATATTTTGGCCAATTTCTCGTTCGAATAGTGCAACCGATGTACGACTTTGAATTGAATGAGACCATGTTTTATGCAAGCAGCCTGGTTTTTGATCCCCATCTCCTCTCTAACAGACTGGGGACTTGGCTTCCCTTCTGTCCATGTTGCTCCGGTGCTTACCTCAAGATGTGCAAATACACAGAAGGAGACACACACGCCTGCGCACAAAATACTACTACCACTACTTCTAACAGTAATAAACTTTATTGGTATAGCACTATTTGAAACAAAGTAACAAAGTGCTTTACATGCAAAAAAACAAAACAGCAGCAAAAAAGAAATACAGCAGATGCAAACAGAAAGAGGAAGAAATGACAAAAACGGAATAATCGTATTCGACTGCAAACAAATCAATAAAATTGCAAAATCATAACGTCAGCAGTTAAAAGCAAGTTTATAAAAATGAGTTTTTAGTTGTGCCTTAAGAAAAGATTTAAAGAAATTTCTTCTTTGTTTGTAGATATAAGACTTATGCTTTTGTACATATGGAGATAGAAGCTCCATTATATAATCTGCGATGTTTATTGTTTTAAAAGTAATCAATAAAATGTTAAAATTGATTGCAAAAATGGCTACAGTGGTGGTTATATGATTTCTCCTTTTAGTTCTAGTTAAAAGCAGCTGATGCATTCTGGACTAGTTGCAGACACACACACAACACACACGAACACAACACACACACATACACACAGACATTAGGAAGCCATAACCTTGCCAAGAAGAAGAGTAATAGCATAGAAACTGCACATTTACACGTTATGGAAAGGTAGATGATAGTAATTCACACACTGTTGGGTCTGCACGGCTACATGAGAATCAGAAACAGCAACCTGGAATAAAAGAAACCTCTAAACAGGATCTCAGCGTGGTGGAATGAAGATTTTAGGCAGGAAAACAGGATACTGCCTTTATTAGCAGATGATGTTTTTATTTTCTAGGTTCCTGTAGGGATGCAGCAGTAACTGTGGAGAATCATCAAAGGAGCCCAGCAACACGTGCATGTGAAGGTGGAGGTTTAAGTTTCCCCCCAGGCCCCATTGCTCCATTTCAGATTTTTGAATGGTTGACGGCCTATTATTTTCAAAAATAGAGGAACCGAAATCCTCGACGAAAGGTGCAGGCACAATTTGATGACTGAAATGGGAGCCGTCCGAATTCGAAACATATGATCTCAAGGCATTTAACTTAATGCTGTTAAGAAACACTGAAGGATCATCGGGACTCAATGGACATCCTGAGCCCATGTTGACTAGCTGTAAAGTGTGCGTTGAATTACGGTGGGCCTCTCCGACGCACCCAGTGGCCTCTGCACCTGGGTTCAACGCCGTGACATCACCGGCGGAAAAGGGACTGTTTGGATTCTCACCACTGCATCAGAGGAGTCAATCAATCTTCATTCTCCACGGATATCCACTATCATAACAGAACCCAATCAAAAGATTAAAGGAGACTCCTTATTTGTTCGAATTTGCAGTAAAAAGGAGGAGGGGAGGGGGGGCGGGGTTCTAAGAGAAGGAAATTGCCAATAATGAAAATGTGGAAAACCTCCATTGAAAATATGGAAAAAATATTTTTGAGGTTTGCCGCGGAACCCAGATGGATGTAACGGTTTCACATGACACCGATTTCCAGAATACTGGTAGCAATGGGATCAAACTCTTACCACAGTTACAGTGATTGGATTTGAGGGGGAGTCTGCTTTATTTCAGAGCATAAAAAAAAAGAAAAAAACAAAGATGTCTGTCCTCGATGCAGTGAAACGCATCGGCTCGGATGGTCTATGATGTTATGAGATTTTCTGAGGGATAAATGTATTGAAATGGACAATGATACAGATTCAGTGAAAGGATCTGCCATTGAATATATATATATATGTATTTATTGGTTACACCTCCAAGTGCCCCTATTTGATATACGACAAACATGTGCTTAGTTTTTCTGACAAAAAAAAGGAAAAATGATGGACTGCGATAGGATGGTGTAGTCAGAAATATTTTTATGTTTAATATGTACATTGGGCAGTATACATGCCACGTGTTTAAGAGAGAGAGATTGAGAGCCGCTACACTAAAATGATTGATAGGTCAACATCTGGCCGAGCAGCCAATCATGTGGCTCCACCTGCTCTGTATCAACCATAACAGGAAGCAGCTGTGGTGACGGCATGGGGCCGAGCCGACACATGTGATACGAGGCATTTCAAGTCATCTTCATAACACACAGGTTGATGTAGTGACCAGGTCAAGGGGGCAAAGAGCTGCTTTGTCACATCAAACTGAAGCAGAGTGTATTCATTTGGAAATGATGAAGCATAAACAAGCAGAGAAAAATAACAAGGGAAAGTAAGTACACTTTAACATCCTGATAATGAGTCTGTCTTGTCAGCGCTTAAAATTCACGAGCTGATTAGTTTGTGATTCTGCAGAAACAAATCATTGGCTCCTATAAGGTGATGTAGTGGTAAATTAATAGGAGGGTAAATTATGACCTCCAGTCAGTGTTCATCATAAGGAAAATAACAGTATTATGAGCAAGAATCAATTACATTTTCATTAAAGTATTTAAGATATGGGTTTTTTTTGGTCCCACTTTACTTTGGCTGATACTCAACTTACTATCAATTGAATATAATGTGTCACTAAAGTGTCTACTGAGTTTCAGGTGATACAATAGTGTGAAAGTAGTTTTTAGATATTCAATGTGTGGGTTAGGGTTAATTTTAGGGTTACATGGAGATGCAACAAATAGACAAGTGACACTTTCTACTTTTTGTCACCTGATAGTTGAGTATCAAGATTGGACTAAAATGGTAATAAAGTGTTGCCATTTATAAAAAACTGTCATTGGTGTGATACTACTTGCTATGATGGATACTATAAATTTGCATCGTAAAAGATTTATGTTACGTCTAAAAAGGTGGTAAACTCTGTTCCGCCAATAAAAAGCTAGGTAAATTGACTTTTGGTGGGTTTAGACTGCACAAACACATATCAGTATCTCTGTGGGTGGCGAGGCTCATATCTGCATATCTCCATACAAAATAAGAGAAAGAAAAGAAGATAATGAATGAAAGGACCCTTTTTTGCCAAGAAATACTACATGGATAAAACCAGGAGGAATTTCAACTCTTAAACTGCAGCCAAATCACTTTTTCTTCAGGCAATATTTTCTCAAGAGATTTTAATGCAAATCAGCAAAACTTGGGCACCCCCCCCCCACCCCAACTCACCCCCCCCCACCCCCCCCCCCACCCCTCCAATGGTGATTTTCAGCCCGTGTGAGAACACAGAGACGCTTTCAGACTGTAAAAATGAAGCTGACCCGGGGCAGCTATAACCAAACCAGCCTCCACCCTCCTCCGCCTCCCTGCTGAGAGGGAGAGCACGGCATCCCCACTGTTGACATTAAGAATTCCACTGGAGAGCTGAAGGAAAAGAGACGAAGACGTAAAATAAAATCTATGTTGGACACTTAGACTGTACACATCGCTCTACGTACATTCATCATTCAGGACATACACAGAAAACGGCATCTCCCCTATTTTATTTTATTTTTTCACCATTTGTATCTATTTATTTATTCATAGATACAGTAATTATTAATGCCATCAGCATCTGTAAAGTTAATTTAATTTGGCATATATTCAGATATGGTGTCGCGGCATCTGTAAAGTGAATTTATTTGATAAAGTGTATGTTTTTTTATAATGTGAGTATACACTACAACACTGTACATACTGTATGTATGGCCATCTGACTTGTTAATAAGAATACAATTTTTACATCAGGTATTCACATTGCACATCATGCTTCTTCAGTTTTCACATCTCTCTCTCTCATTATTAGAATTTTGTTTATACTAATTAAATTTTCATTATGGTTGCACTATTTCATACTGTACACATACAGATTTTTAATCTTTGTTATCGTTATGTTTATACATACAGATATGTTTATACATATTCATGTGTAGCATGTATTTAAAATGTAGTGATCCATATTTAATAAGCAATCATGACTGCTGGTCACATCTGTGTGCAATAACTGTAAACAACTGCAGAAACAACTGTAACTTAATCCATGTATGTAAATAATCCATACTCTTTTCCATACTTCCCATCCATCCAGTCTGCTTAACATGTGTTGAAGCAGTCAGCAGCATGTTTATATAATCCCACAACTGTTTTATTTCTTCATTGTTTATACTATTTCTACTGTTTTTAGGACGTATTTTCTACTCTGTTTTTGCACTTATATTCTGTTTGTCTCTTTTCCTGCTGAATTATTTAACTTTTGCTGCTGCAACATCCACATTTCCCCATGGGGATCAATAAACTTTCATCTTATCTTTTCTAATCTTCATATTTGTAATATCATAGTATTTAAAATGACTTTTTATCATATATTTTATTAGATGTTTTTAGGGAGGTGGCAGTGGGACGGAGGGATGGAAGGAAAGGGTTATCTTCTACTTGAAATTTTCATGTGCTGTTCCTTGATAACTTCCAGAAAAAATATATTGTCAAATAAAAAAGGTACAAGAAAACATCTGTTGGACACTTGGTGTTCCAAAGGTGACCACTTACCACTGAGTAAAGGACTGGGGGAGGATTTTTTTTCCCCCTTTCAGATATAAGCCTTTTGCTTTTTTTGTTTTTTTTAGTCTTTTGGATGTGAGGGCAGACACTGTCATCTGCTTTCAAGGTGGTTGTAAAAGCAGCGGGCCTGTGTCGGGTGATATGTTGAGCCGCTGGTGCTGACATAGTGACAAAAGAGGGTGGTTGGAACCCCTGTTGGTTCCCTGAAATTATTTTTTTGGCTTTGCAGAAGTCTGTCGACAGGACTGCAGGTGCGAGGGAAGATTGCAGTGTAAAACGCCACATCAGCTTCCACACGTCTGTTGCGAGTGCAAAGATTAGGGAAGTCAAACAAAATGACACCGCTGACTGGTGGCTGAATGGATTCTGATGCGTGCCGTTGATAGCTGCTTCCTCGAGGTCTCGCTCGGGGAAGGCGGCTTCAAGTTTGAGTTTTGCTCGGAGCCGCGTTGTTATGTTTCCAAGTCAAACGTCAAGTTCGATGTCAGACCCCAGGACCGTACAGAGACAAAGATAAAAACTGAGTGCACAGAATTATATACACGCCACATGCCATTTTCATCCACAAGCTTTCATCATCCATTCCTCCATTCCATCCTAGTAAACAAAATCTGGTAAAAATATCCCACTCTTCGTGTCAGTCATGGCTCAGGCATTTCTCGACCCGTCACGTGACACTCTGAAGTCAGTTTGGTTCTTTTGAATGCATTTCATCTCTGAAGGTAGTTTGTTTCAGAGCATATGTTTGGATCTGAGGGCTGTTTGAAGGCAGATGTAGTTCCTGGCTGCATCCTTTCAACAAACTGCCTCCTGGTAATTGGCCATTACTCCGGAGCTGAGAGACGTGCTGTCCAGAGGGCAACTACACTTCTCTGGAAACAATCATGGAGTTCAGCAGGCTGGCAGACAGCCTTGTCACTGGAATATGCCGCTGCTGCTGCTGCTGGGGGTGTCTTCTCCCAGGAAGATGAACTCTGACAAAGGAAAATGGCTGACACTCAAAATATAATTGCACAGGCCTCATTACGGCTAAATAATACACACATGTAAAAAGTTGTCAAATGTAGTTTCTCATTAATGTAGATCCTATGAATGAAGTTTGTGATCATACCACATTTTTTTAAGTTGTGTGAGTCTGTTTTTCCTCAGGGTTTTCAAATGGCAATGTACATATGAACAGTTTAGTTCCAAAATGAGACAGCAACCATTTAAAAAAAAAAGAAAAGTGACATTTACAAATAGCAGCACAAAATAAAACATCTTATGCTAGTTTGTTTTTAAGGATATTGGGCAACGTATGTTCTTGGCTGACAAAATGTCAACACAAATCCAATTTTCTATATGTCAGAGTTTTGGAATGTTGCATTTTTTTCCCCCTCCAAAGTACATATGGCATTTGGGGGAAAAAACTATTCAAATGAACCACACATTACCTCTAGATTCTTCAAATACTTTGCTGGGACCTGGTAGTGAAAGGTGACTGTTTCTTAGCAGAATATTTACCCAGCACGGGGATGCGTTGCCCTGTGAAGCCATATTAGGTGACCTTCAACAAGTGGCTCCATAATTACAAGAGAGCACGCAAGGTATGCCAAGTGACCTCTCTTCATCTCCGACCAGACCCAAACATCACAGAGGGAAAATAATAATAACAACTGACACGTCTACCTCTGGCGCAGACTGGCAACTGGATCCAGATGGAGGGAGCATATCATTACCGTTTTATTGGGAGATATCAAAACAGAAAGTCACATTCCAGGAATCCTTCACTCTCCTTCAGATCCCCCCCCCCCCCCCCCCCCATTCTGAAACTGTCCCGCTGACTTAGAAAAGGAATATATATATATATATATAAATAAGTCAAAAGCATTAAAGTTGACATTGTTTGTCTCCTGTTTCTCTGCCTTTGTTCTCAGTGAGTGCTGGAGAGCTAGGCAGTGCATTATGGGTAATGCACAGAGGTGTTGAGAGCAGCAGAATAGAGCTGAGGCCAGGGCCAGACAGGCTGAGATAGGACACAAAGGGAGAGAAAAAGTTAAAGCACACACTCAAAGACACACACCTTTAGCTGTGGCCTGCAGGAATAGCTGGCCAAAGCAAGACCCTAGACATGCTCACCCAGCTTTTTTAATTAAAACACATGACTGGAGGCGGACCCCCCTCCCTCCCTCCTTTGAATCTCACTGCAAACATCATGCTGACTCATTTCTCAGACTCGAGGCAGTGCTTGAATACCTGAGAACTCAGTTGACTTTCAGCGTTGCCATCCTTTCATCCTTGAAAGGCGAGGCTCCCGGTTTTCAGGTCAAGCTCTTGCTGTGTGCAACCAGGGAGGCTTTCAGGAACTCCTCCACCCCCCCCCCCCATCCCTCTCCTCCTCCTCCTCCTCCTCCTCCTCCTCCTCCTCCCTCTTTCCTCTCACCCCCTCTGACATCCTGGAACCACTCTTTGATGGTCCCTGCCTGTATTTGAACCTTGCTTATTTCTCTGTGTACCTGAGGATGTTTGGTTATGTATATTTCTCCCAGTCCTCCCCCGCCTCCTCACACACGGACAAACATGCACACAGACACACACACTTTTGTTTTCTTCCTCAAAGAAATCACCGCAGGGCGCAGAAATCCCACGTCGTCTCTCGACTGTGTCACAGCCAGTGTTGAGTTGCAGATTTCAGCGAAGGGGAGAGCTGCACTGAGCACCGGCTGGCACCGAAACCTACCGTTACACCCCAGAGTCAGCATTAGCCTGATTAGATCACTGCCGGGGGAGGGCGGCGGCGGCGGTGGGGCTCCAAAAACAAGCATGCCCGGCCTCTGGGAGAGACGAGGAGGCTCGGCGTATCCCGCTTTGATCGCACTGTCAGGAAGTATCGAGAGGCGGCTCCTGAAGGAAGCTCGAAGACAGGGCGAGAGTGATGAGAGGAAAGGCGACCCGACCGGCACCGGGCCCCCGGGGGGCCGCGGAGGAGCCTCGGTGCCCGTCGATTTTCTCACATTCATAATAGGACCGGTCAAGTACAACCCGCTCACTTGGATGTATAAAATTCATATGGGCAGGTTAAGAGTTCAGCGAGAAGAGAAGGGAGTTGGGTGAAGATATAGGCTTACAGCAGAGAGGGACGTTTTAGCGATACAAATCTAGGAATGCCGCAAGTCTTCTGAATGAGAGTTAAAAGCAAATGCATTTTTAAATTTATGTCCTTGGGTACGAGGCTATGATGGCATGTGAGATAGCAGAGGCCACATTGGAGTCCATATGTCTCTCTGTCCTCGTTGGCATTTATGGAAATGCTGCATTGTGTACAGGATGAACCAATTTTACAGTACAGTCTTCAAGCATAGATATTGGTGGTTTTAATACAGATACCTGAAATGGTCTTTGATGAGTAAGCATTGGTATGAAAACTAAATAAAAATGTCCCTATGGGGAAATTTGGGAACACTTTTGAGGTGTTCACAGTAAGTATAAAAAGAACACAGCAACAACAATAAAAAGAATAAAAATAAAATAACAAAACAAAATGTCAAACAACGGACATCGTCAACAGGCAATACTGTATAATATGCATATTAAAGATAAACCGATAGATAAAATGGGCAGTGATGAGTACAGCATGCCAAAAGTCTATGAGAGCTTCATAACCCCTTCTGGGAATATATTAGATAGGATTTACTGGGATTATGAAGTAATGTCTGTCACCATCTTCTCAGAATGGCATCATGAGTGTTCAGATCTTATCAGTACAGCCATTATTAAAATATGTGGTCCCATGAATTTTGCACGTATTTTTGTCAAGTCGGAACATTGCCTCCATCTCAAGAGAATTAGTATCTTTGTCCTGGCCTAATCCAATCACAGCTGTCATTTGCAAAGGACAGCGCTCCCAATTAAGACTCTTTAAGTCTGTTTCATAACGAGAGCCATGGCGGCTTTAGAGTCACAAAGAAACAGCATTTTGACGGTGTTTGCTTCCGGAATTTGATGTATTTCCAGAAGAAACAGGATGTTGGAGCGGGACATACCACAGGGAGGGACTGTTCAAAAGTGGGCGGATTGGACCGGGACAAATATGGAAAGTGGCTCAGTGTTTTGTGCATAATCGTGAGCTTCACAAATTCTGGATTCTTCAAAATGAATAAATTACAGCCACCAGGACGCAATCATGTTCAAAAATCTGGGATGGTATTATTTGTTGGAATTTTTACGCGTGTGATTTGATATAAAAATAGGAGAAGAAAATATGCTATGCTATTTTTTGGCATTTATTATTAAATAGGTGTACATAATTATATGGAGAATTTGCTAACAAGTTGAAAAAGTCAATTTTCATTTCATTGTAACTTTCGCAACTCAAGAAAATAGACACGTTGAGGTGCTTGGCATGTGTTCCTATGGGGTGCGCCTGTTGGGGTGCGCCTGTTCGGGATCCTGCCTGCAGTGGGAGTTGGTGTCGCCCAGCACAGCTCCCTGAGGACTCCCCACTGCCCTTCACCGATGGCGGCGCTCCCTGGTGACATCACCCCGTGGTTCACCTACCCCGGTCTGCCAAAGAAAATGGTGCACCTCAGCCCCTGGGCCTGATGAGGCAAGAGACAAGGGTGTCCCAGGGAGCCGACAGCCCTCTGGCACCCGGCCCACGTCAACATCCACCCCGGAGCCCCTGGGCCCCGGAATGCAGTGATATCATTGGGCTAGACCCTTTTACAGCCCAGCAGGCCCGAACACCATCAATCATACGTACAGACACATGCAAGGTTTACGGCCAAGGGATTGACGCACCAATAACAAAAGGCTGAGAAAAAGCTACCATTCCTGACGCCTGGGGAGTTGCTATTTCTCGACAGCGATCCCAGCCACATCAGCACTTGTGAATCAATTCGAGAAATGTCCAGTTGTTATATCATTTGATTCTGTAGCCAATGTCTTCCCCGTCTGCTTCAATGTGACCCGGATTGAATAGCTTTTGGAAATCCCGTTGTTTTTATATTCCAGCACTTTCTGTGTTTTTATTCGAAAGCTGCTAGCTCCTTGTTAAGGTAAAAACTCTGTGAAAGTATGTGTACACAAGTGACTACGGTTTACCACAGCGGCTCATGCAAGCACTCAAAAAGTGACATTGCACAGACAAAGCTGATCCAGTCCACTGAAATCAAGAAATGACTCGGTGGAAAGAATCCAAAAGCTATAAACAGGTTCGACCACACCATACGTGGGCTACAAGTCCATCTCTCCAAGCATTCCTCTTCCTCTCTGGCCTGTGGAGCACGATCCTTCCGCTGATATTTTTACCTGTTTTAATAAGACCGTCTCTGATGAGTTGTACTCCCTGTAGAAACTGTCAAACTTTTCTCTGTCTGTTTACAAAGACCGCTTTGAATTGTAATAAAAAAAAAAGAATGTGACAGTTGGCTTGGCGTCCAAGAAAAATACCGGGGTTCTGGTTGGTCACGCGCGCTCTGTCCAAGTGAAGAGCAGCGTGTTTTCAGAGAACTGTAGCCAGCGTTGCAGCGGGCCTATTAACTTTACTGTAACACACAGAGTGAGAAGGGTAAAATCTGCGAAATAGAAGAACTGGGCAGTATAAAGTGTGGAGGGATTCATGCTGTTATGAGTCCCCACTTAGCATGTGGCTGTGATTGACAACGGGGAAAAAAATAGGGGGTCAAGATTTATAGCTGCATGGGATTGTTTCTGTGCTGCAGCAGACATCTGGTCTAACCGATGTTTATGTGGCTTCGCGGAGCAGTGAGGAACATTCTGTGAGGCGGGAGAACAAAGTCAGGAGAGAGAAAGAAAAGTTATGTCTTGGTTTCATCATGTCTGTGTTGGTTGTTAACTGCGGTAAATCTTTTGTTGATGCTAGCCAGCTACATTTTTTTGTTGATGCTAGCTAGCTAGACCTCCCCTCCTGAGGTATTCCAGGATTGGTTCGGTCCGCGGCTCTAACGTGTGTCGGTGGATTTTTCTACATGTAATTCTCTGATATTTCATTGTGTTGCTTGCAGCAGAGAAATATACAGCGGTGATAGCCAAACAAGCAAGAGCAGATTAGCGAGCATGATGTAATAACTGTGAAAGATCACACTGCCCTTTGGAAAATAAAACAGGATTTGATTTCTGTCAGGATGGACAGCGGGGCTACACTTGTTCACGTGGCTGTTTCATTCAAACAGGTTTCCTCTCTCATATGGTTCCTCTCACTGTCAGAGGCAGAGGAGTCGAGGGAGCAGTTGGACAGAATGAGACCAGAGGTAAAAACCTGGCTGTTGATCAGCTGCTAGAAACACTGAGAGAGAGGCGAGGTGAGAAGATTTACATCTTATGGAAAATGGAAATGTTTCAACTATTAGTTGAAGGCTGATGACAAATCTGATCACTGGTATACTTCAGAAATGATTAATGTATACTGTGCGTTTTTCACACAAGATGTTGAGTTTTTAAGTCCATGTCTGATCCTACAACAATTACAGAAATCCTATCCAGATGACGGCACACTGCCAGAACCTGAATCAGAGAAAATGAGTCCATGTCCCTATCTACTTTTTTTTTTTTCCTTTAGGTTCATTTATTGCTCTGATAAACAGTCATGGCCCCTCTCTCCAATGCCCAGCCAGGCTCCAGACAGTACACACACACACACACACACACACACACACACACACAGAGAGAGAGAGGGTCAGGGACACAGTCCTGCGAGTAGCTGCCTTGCTGATTTGTGATCAGCAGCTACAGGACACGCTTTATCACCCCCCGAGCGTTTCCAGGCAACAATTAGGGCCAAGCGTTTGTCTTCATTTGAGCTTTGGCTGTTAAATATGCCTTGGGGATGGCCACTTGACCCCAGGCGCTCTTTTATTCAGCCACAGAAATCACCTCTTCCTTTTCTCATTTATTGCAACTCTAATGGAGGGATGGAGGGATAAAGGGATGAGGGTGAGCGGGTCAACAGATCGGTTGCCAGAAGTGGAGGGGGAGGGGCCTCCAGCCGAGAGTTTTTATTAGAAATACTTTATCTGTGGTCCAGACGGACAGATGGGTACATGAGAGGATGCGCGTGTGTGTATGTGTGCACATGTGTGTTTGCGTGCATGTCATTTTACTGTGCTTGTGCGTGTGTGTGTGTTCAGGTTTATGTGTGCCTGTGTGTGTGGTTGTGTCAGACTTTGTGAGTGTGTGTGTTTGTCTATCTGTTTCTGTGTGTGTGATGTAGTGTGTGTGTGTGACAGAGTGTGTGTGTATGGGTGTGTATGCTTGAGTCAGACTTTGCATATGTGTGTATGCAATGTGTATATGTGTCATTTTTTGTGTGTGTGTGCATGTGTGCAGAATTTGCATGTGTGCATGTGCGTGTGCTTGCATCAGCAGACTTAATGTGTGTGTGTGTGTGTGTGTGTGTGTGTGTGTGTGTGTATCTACGTTTGCATGTACATGTATGATTTAATGAGTGTCGGGGTGTGTTTGTGTGTGTGTGTGTATCTACGTTTGCATGTACATGTATGATTTAATGAGTGTCGGGGTGTGTTTGTGTGTGTGTGCTTGTTTTACATTTTTTGTGTGTGTGCTCATTTCAGACTGTGTGTGTGTGTGTGTGTGTGTGTGTGTGTGTGTGTGTGATTGTGGATACACTTGGATACAGTGAAGCAGTGTGTTAATGCGGGTTAACAAGCGTGGGGCTGTGTGTGTTCTCTGTGTGTTGGTCACACATGGTGTGTGTGACATCTGAGGCGGCCTCAGGGGGGAGAAACCGCAAGGCTGTCCAGTATCAGGTCTGCACAGAAACTAGTCAAACCACCCACTGGGATCTGGTGTATCATAAACACAACACACACATGCACACACACACATAAAAGATCACACACACATGTATACACACACAAACATTATGAATTTCACATCCCTACATGTTTACATCCACTTACAACCTCCCTGCATCCCACACCTCCTAACTCTGCAGAGTGACCCAGGCGTGACACTCTTTCAGGGGATCCACCGTACCCTCGACGCCACACACACACACACACCCTCCCCTCCCCACAGGCCCATAGGCGTCTACCGGTCGTGGCCCTGGCTGGCCCGGCCCTGTGCAATCTGTCAGGAGGCCCAGAGATGTCTCAGTTATCACCCTGGTCCTGATGCTCTGCCGCCGGGCCTATTGTTTCAGAGGGCTTCCTCTTTCCTGCACGGGACAGTCCTGCTGGGGGGGCCGCCGCGGGGCCAGCGACCCGCCTGGGGCCACTCGGACCACGAAAGGTGTATAGGGGTGAGTGAAAGAGCCGGACTTTCCCTGCCTGTTAGCACGTCCTTTGACAAGGCGACCGCCTGGCCGGCGGGTGTTTTTCCACTTTACTGCTAAAAGCGCTGCGCCGGCTTTATCTGCCGTATCAGATTTTGATTCATTTCTTTATTTGTTTGCTTTTATCACAGAGAACACTGTGGCTGGTTTCAGCTGGCTTGTTTTATCTCTGTGCACAGTGGGGATTAAAGGTGAATGGATGGCCAGATTGTCTGTTAATTGCACTTTGATCTGATAACTGCATTTCCATTTTCTTCAAGTCAAGTCATGAAAGTACTCTATGTAGATAGCCAATTAAATCACGCTTGTCAATGTAAAGATGTGAAGTTTGAGCTTATTAGTAAGTTATCCAGACTGGAGATTTGATTATAGTAATTAGGGATGAAGGGAAAATGAACAACTTTAATGGGGATAATACTTCATAACAACTCGTTCCTGCCAAACTCACTTGTGAGTGTGCAGAGTACTGCAGAGGATTTTGAGCAATAATAATCCAAATTGTGTCATAAGAGCTCTCAGTGTTGTGCCAAAGTTATAAAAATGGATCATGGAGGAAGTCCACCGTCGCAAAAACTGCTCAATTAATTCCTCATCTTTTCGTCTCCATTGGTGAACATGGGAAAGGAGATTTTTCTTTTCATTGCTGGCACAGGCTGAGGTTGAGAAGACCACTGGGCAAGCAAGGGGTGTTTGCTCAAGTGGAGCCAATTACTCCAAATAAATTGGGTCTTCCTCTCTATTCCCTCCTCCGTTCTTCCTCTCTCTCCCCCTCATCTCTCTGGTATGGGTTGTCGGTTGGAAACCGGGTCAGATCCACGGTGAGCCCCCTCCTTCCAAATAAACAGGCTAGTAATGGCTGTTTACCCAGAGTACAAGAGCCATTATGCGCAAGGAAGTTAAACATCTCTGACAGGCAAAATGGCCGCAGACAAATCACTGTTGCCCTTTCTTGAGGGATTGATTGGAAGAATGCTGATGTCTCCTTAACTGTTACCAGCAGCCCTACCCGTTTGCCGACCGCTTTTCAAAAGACATACCAATGCGATGGTGTAAGGATTCAAATCAAAAACCTTTTGTTTGTCTCCAATTACACTACAGAGCGAGCAGGTGACCTCGGCGGAGATGGATTTCATCACATTGGTTGCCTGGGAGCCGGCAGGCCTCCCAATTGGAAAATACCCCGGTACTTCAGGAGAACATCACAGCCCACCTCCTTTCAATCATCTCACAGGATCTGGACAGCGTAATGTGGAAATATGGAGGACGTGGAAAATGAGAGTGCATTCGCAAAGTACAGTAAGGCAAATTGTAATGAGCTTAAGGTCATTCCATGAAGTCATTACTAGATCAAAAATGAAGTCAGAAAACAATTTTAAGCGAAAGGCACCGTTCTGTGACATAGTGTTTAATTGGAACTGAAATGGTAGAGTAAACAGAACAATGCATTTGTGGTCATACATGTGTGGAGAATGGACTGTATTAAATCACAGTCCGCTAACTAGGCCATTATGGAACTTCACATAATGGGTGCCAACTGAGTAATTTACCGTCAAGCTTTTGAATTCTGTCTGTGAAGGTCAGGAAAGCAAATGGAGTCACTTTGGATCCAAAAGTTGAAACATACACATCATATATTACACTCTGCACTTTCGCGTGACGTTTGGTATAAGGAGTTGTTTGCAGCGGCAGGGTGGCCTCATTGTTAAAGAAACTGTCCTGCAACTGGAAGGTCACAAGTTTGATTGCTGCAATTACCAGTGTGTCTGTTGTGAGCCATGTGTTCTGTAGAAACATCACAGAGCAAGAGACTAAACCCCTATTCATTTAAAGGTTAAATGTGTAATATTTCTGCTTTACTGAAGCATAATATGACTAGTAAATATCAGCAGAGGCTCCCGAATGATTGAAACAAAGTGAACGGCCATATGCTGCGGAGATTTCTGCATTCAAAAACACACATTGACTACTAATCGGTACAGTGTTTCTCTTAAATTGTGTCCATTGCGTCCAAGTGTCTATTGAACAAAAAAATGTGCTAACTCTGTAAAACATGATAGAACGTTCATTGTTGTTGATTCTGAAACAGTCCAACCTGCCCACCATGCTGATGATGGTCTCGCTCTATGGAGGGCAGAGAGGCCAGCATTGGACCAGCAATTACGCGTAGACTCTTTAAAGTTTAGTCTGGATAAATGCCTAAAATGCAAACGCCATGTTATAAGGCCATATATAGTGAGACAGGGTATAACGGTATATGAGTTGGAGCTGAAAAGTGAAACTCAACACTTACTCTGCTCATACTGTAACAGAAAAGACACAAAACCCATGTTGCCTTCACACAAGTCCCAGAGGACTGTGTGTGATCGGGGAATCAGACTTTCTAAAATGGCTGCCGCTGTACAACATCAGGGTGTGAAACTGGTTGGAGTTATAGCCGTAGTCATGGTTATTTATGGCTGGAGCCAGGGGCACAGCGCGCTCCGGGCCGAAGGGTTTTGCCTCATGGTTTTGAGCTGTGAGAGAGTGAGAGAATGCGCAATAGGCCAAGACCAGTTGTTGTAATTGGCTCACAACTGTCTGCTGCTCCCGAGATCTGAGGATAACTTCAAACGTGTGTTGTTTGAGCTTTGATTCAGCCCATCATCTTGGCTCAAATCATAGACCAAGAGGACAGTTGTACAACATAGAGCTACAAACCCTGGCGCTACACCAAACAGGAATTTCTATCTCATGGATTTCCAAGTGAATGGTTGGCAGGATAATGCAGCATGCATCCGGTGGAAACAATATGGCATAGCGATGACTGTGTGTGTGTGTGTCTGTGTGTCATGCATGCATGCTTTCCTGTATGCATGTATCCATACAGTATCTGTGTGTGCATCAAAGCGTGCGCTCTCTCCTTCCCTTCAGCTGTCAGAGTGCCAGGCAGCAGTCAACACCTGGATCAGCAGGACTCCCCCTCATGCAGATCTACTCTTACACACTCTACTGATCTCCATCCCCCTGCAGAGGGAAAGGCTACACAGCTGCTAACTTTCCCAGGACTTTGCATACAGCCTCATACAGCGCCGGGCTACTGTAACTGAGCCCCAGCCATGTTTCACCACGTCCAACAATCCATTGATTCTGCGCTTCGGAGTCTAGAGTTGCGTTATGTCCGCCGCGTATTGTTTTACTTTGCTTTTCATGCTGTATAATGTATAGTGACAGCGTTGACTTTTATTTGTGAGGATTAGATATCCCCACATAGGTTGCTGAGTGAAGCTTGGTGTCCTGTTGTTGCTGGGTTAGTAGTAACACAACGCCCTCCGGCATGGCTTTGTTAATTGTGCCAGTAATCTGTTTAAAATACATGGCAGGGGAACATGGGGGAATTATCATCGAGGTATTTGTATTCCTCTCTACAAGTCAACAGTACATTCTCTTTGTTCAATAATGTATTCCTCATGTTGGCATTACAGTAAGCTCCCCCACACTGCACACACTTTATTCCAAGTGTGGCCACAGTATCCGGCAAGGTGTGCATTTTCAGTTTCGCCTCAGGTCTCCCGCTTGGAGAGCCAGGCATACATAATCATAACATCGCACTATTTTTACTTGTTCCATAGCAAGTTTGGTTTAGTTTGGTGGAGTCCAAAGTCTTGATGGACAATAGCCAGGACCTCTACGATCCCCTCCCACAGCCTCCCCGGTGGCCTATTACAATTCTGTATTGAAACATGCAATCCGGTTGGCAGCCAATCAAAGGGCAGCTTTTCCGCCCACATCCCCCGGCACAAACCCTAGGGGTCAATTTTCAGTGGTCTCTCGCACCGTCTCCGATCACAGTGTTAGCGGCTGCCATGAAAAAGAGACACATGCGAAACAATCTTTCCCCCGGTGGAAACTGGCAAACCCACCGTAGGGGTTTGGCTGGACGGGCATTGCCCAGCTCTTATGTCACTCCTGCCCTGCTTCCTGAATACTGGGTGGTGAGTTCATTGTGAATGCCAGGTGGCATGGTGTGTTTAAAAGCCAGCGGATGGCTAGGAGTGATATCAAATATTCCCTCAGAGAGCCTCATGAGAGGGCAGGGAGGATGTGAAACAGTGGTAATTAGAAATTGTAGACAAACCGAGCGCATTACCTAGTTTCGTGCTGAGTCTCACACTCAGGGAGACAGAGAACGATAACATTTCTAAAAGAATCTTGGATCGCTAATACATTTTTAAAATGCTTAATAAATTAGGTCATTATTCCGCGCCTGAACCTCCCTTAGAGACTTTGAATCTGATCTGGTTACTCGCCGATTGAGACAGACACCGGTCTTCAGGAGTCTTGCAGTACTTAGGGCAAGGAGAGGCTGGAGAAAAGTCTCGCGGCTTACAGTTAAAGGACTTCATTAAAGGCAATACAGCATATCTGTGCTGATGGGATACTCTATTTGAACTGAGACGTACATCAACTATTCTCTCTAAACAAGGAATTCTCAATCTTATTTCTTCCAAAATCTCCTTCAAAGGAGCTGGCTTTGAAGTGAATTATAAAGTGGCAGGCCGCTTAATGGGAAGCAGAACCGATAGGCTTGCTGCGGTGTAAAAATAGTATAGATCAGAATAGATTTTATTTTATATCCTATATTTGAATGGTAAGATGATGTAGTGTGTTTATGTAAAAAAAACGGAAAATCATGCAATGCAAGGATTTTCTAAGTTGCAGTTTAATAAAAAATTTAGGCAAAAGTTGTATTTGTTATGCTTTCTTATCTGGCGTATGAAACACAGTTTTTATTTAATCATCTCTCAAAGCAGGCAGTCATGAAAACTCAGAGTCAAACTCCAATCAACTCATTTATTTTATCATGGAATTCAGGCTTAGCCGTAAGAAAACATATCCTAATCAAGTACCAAATTGTACTAGTACAGAAACGTATGTTCATTAGAGAGCATCAGGTCTGCACCAGCACACTACATCAAGAGAGCCTCTAAAAATAGCCTCCTTCCCATCCTGCTGGCCTTTGAGGATCAGAGTGGAGCGAGGCAGCTGAACGGAGCCGGAGTAAAGCCTCGGCCCGCGGACAGATGTTTCGGAGAACAGGTGGCCGGGGTTGTCCCCTGGATTTGCATGGCTATGACAGACACAGCAGACCTCACAGACTTCAAAGGCCAGGAGCACGGCTGCTAATGATCTGTGGAGAGAGTGAAGAGCGGCGAGCGAGCTTCACAGGCGCCGTGGAAGGGCATCCTCCACCGAGGCCACAGAAAACTTCTTTTCTGCTACTGAGTGCTTCTTGTGATGAGGTCACGCTTTCTGCTACCGTTGGAGGGTCATTTGATACTTGAAGCCATATCATCACGTTACTAGAATGGAGAAGTTCGCTTTGAATGTGAACAAATTGAAATTAATCTAAAATAGAATAGATGAAGGTGCATTAAGTTAGATTTTCACTGTCCCACAGGACAAAATGACCATAATATATCTGCGGAGGGTTGATAGGATTGTTGATCAATACTAATGAATGAAATCTCTGGCTTTCAGAAGCTCACTTTCCAGTCCGTGCTCTCTGTTTAGCAAACAACACCACCCCCTCCTCCTCCACCTTCACATTTTCAACTGCTCAGTGATGGAGGACGGTGCTTCAAGTGAGCAACCAGCATAGCAACACATGCAAATGAAAACCAGTATTATTATGACACTATTTCCTTCGTAATATTACCGCTTTACTAGATGTTTCTGTTGGATCTCTGCTCTAATTAACTATGTTCTATTGTTTGATTGTTCTATGTTCTATTGTGAATTTTTTTTAAATATTTCTGTCCATTACAGGCTACCATAAGATATGACAGAGACCTGAAAATATTCCTTGGTCAATGATAGAGATTGATACAATTTATAAATTACTTAATGCACCTTTAACTCTGAAACAATGATAAGAAACAAGCCTGTTTTTAAGCGGTAGCCTACTGAAGAATGCTGGGTAAAACAATGAAAGCCGTTAATTAAAACTAAACATATGTGGAAAGGCACATTAATCTGGCTTAGCCGAATGAAGACTGCTCAAAAAAAATAACAAACACTCCCAGTCCACGTTTGAAACCAAGCATGAACTCTTCAAAATCTGACTTGATGAGATTTCCTTTTGCCAGACAGCAATTAAGTGAGACAAGCCAAATCTCTCAGTCTGCTCCCTCCCCTTCATCTGTCATATTTTCTGCTTTGATCTCCCCCAACCCCATTCATTAAGCAAATACAACACACTGCCACATAAAGTTCGCAATGGAGCCCTTAACATCTAATAAATAATGCATTCGCCCCGGGATCAAAACACGAGATGAGCGCCGAGCGAAGGGTGAGCGCATGTTTGGCTGGACGGTGAAGGAAACATGCTAGTATACAAATGAACCGCTAAGCCTCAGCAGTCTATAGTGCTGGATTAATAGGAGCTATTATGGATGCAGAGGTTTGTTTCCACCTATCAATCTGAGGCACAGGGGGGTGAAGGTGAAATGTAGTGCTGGATAGCAATATTAGCAATGCATTTTAAGTGGAAGCCTCAGAGTCCTGAGTGACAAGACAGGAAAGGAATCTGTTTCATTGGAATTGGTTGGAATGCTGTTATAACTAGGCCTATTTCTCATGTCATCCATAGTACTATTGGTCTATATATGAAGCGTTTATTTCCAAAACACTATATATCCATTTTGAAAAAAAAGAAAAATACCTGAAATTCTTCATTCACCGTATATAAAATTAGAAGATCCAGTCTGTTGAAGTGCTATCATTGGGTTAACCAGGCACGTAAGTTGCAGACTATCCCTTAAAAAGTACCATCATTTGTTTTAATTTTTTGTTATTTCATTTTGCAAGAGTAGCATCAGTTTTTGTAAATGGTGAACAGCTAATTTTGGAATAAATCTACTGAAATGTAAGCAACCTGAGATTTTGCACTGGGAGAACAGCATACCCCATTAATCAAAACTACAAATCCCACAATCCTAAAAATGATACCTGCTGTATTGTGCATGCAG
Source organism: Centroberyx gerrardi (assembly GCF_048128805.1). Taxonomy (NCBI): domain Eukaryota; kingdom Metazoa; phylum Chordata; class Actinopteri; order Beryciformes; family Berycidae; genus Centroberyx; species Centroberyx gerrardi. Next base: position 6,003,254 of record NC_136005.1, read on the forward strand.
GTCATCTTTCCCCCGTGAGTGTAAACAGACAAACACACTCCTCCCGTTTCAGTTCCGGGTGGCCTTGTTGAGGCCTTGTTGAGACAAAGTGACCCGAGTCAGCAGGGGGGCTTCGACTCCATCTTGGCTTCATTACTCCCCACCCTTAAATCCCACAGTGACCTCCCTCTCTTCTGCACCATGTTCAAATAAACATCCAGAAAAAACTATTATTCCTCCCCCTGTCCGCTAATGTTTTCTGGGTTCCTTCCTCATTTCTTTCTCTCTATTTGTTTTCCCTACCTTCATCCTCTGATGGGAGACACGCCATGACCTATGCTCTGCATCCTGACCCCCCCCCCCAACCCCAACCCCAACCATCTCTCTTGCAGTGGTTCGGCCTGGCAGAGGTTACGGTCTGCGTTGACTTTGTGTCCACTGAGGTGTGACTCTGCTGTTGTATATTAATGATCTCCTTCTATGCAGGCGGACAGCTAAGGTTTTGGAATGGCTTGCCAGCTTTGAAAGGGGAGTAAATGGACTTCCTCAGCTTTTGTTTACACTGGTCCCCATAAGCTGAGGTCCCAGGCTTACTCCTCGTTCACATAGAACAAAGAACGGGTTGCCAAAAAGCAGGAAATAGCTCTATCAAACGGCCGTCCACACTGAGAGCTACAGTAACGCCTCGACATGGTTTCAATCTCCAGACGACACCATGCTGCGTGAAGAACGGCAACACAGGAAGCGCCTCTTGGAAAGCCCTGTAATCGTCACATTATCTGTGCCGCCCCGACCGCTCACACATGGCCTATAAGAAATTACATTTAGTCACAAGGTGGGCTTAATAACGCGGCCCTTTGTAAACGGTCGCATTTCACTCCCCGCTCCCTCTCCTCCCGCGTGTTTTCCGTAATTGGAATACTGTCTCTAGGCTTTCGGAGAGAAAGGGCCCTCCCAGGTAATCTCCACCATCTTGGCGAAATGCAAACATGGCCAAGTCTCTCCTGAGAAGCCGCCAGCTCAGAGATGTTTATTTTCCCCTTTAATAACCTCTTTTATTAAAGCAGGGTGAAAACAATTACGGGTGTGCGAGTTCTGTGTCTTTAATAAGGGCTTTATTGAATAACCGTCCTCCCGTCCGCCGAGGGAGGGCCTCCGAATGTGACACAAGTGATATTGCCTAATGTTTAAATGGGGGGGACGCCTGAAGGGATTGCAGAAGTAATTCGATTAGATGTAATATGCACCAAACCTCCCTCAAAATTACTGTCTAATTCCTTTTTACTGATAGGGAGAATAGCAAAGGCTCCTGAGGTCCATCCCAAAACAGCACAACTGGAGAGATGGATCCTCAATGTGTCCAAAGGCATACGGTATATCATGATGAAATATCTTGATTATGAGTAAACCGGAAAGGGGTTACCTCTTGGGAGATTAGTTGATATACAGTGTGGACATATTTTCGCTCTTTTTCACTTGTAACATGTGAACTTGTTTAGAGCAGAGGGAGCCCGGGGGAAGTCCCAGAGACAGGGAGGAGAAGAAGAGGAAGACATATTGGATGTTGCTCATTAGGGATAGGTGTTTCCTTCACAGGTTTTCAACAATTCAGGGAATGCAATGAGTAAGAGGAACGTTTCCAGTCCAACGAAAGTTAAATTGCGCTCCAAGTATTCAGCAACTCAGCGTCCTGTGTGTTTCTCAGCCAGCAGAAATCTCATATTTGATTGCCAAGCTGCATATTTTTTATTTGAAACGTGTAAAATAAATCAATCAAGATTTTTGAGAGTGTGAATTTCCCTATTTTTGGTCCTTGAATTAAGCCTGTTTGAAATCGATGCACCAGACAAGCCTAATTTTTCTTACCCAGCAGATGGACTTTCTTAGTCATTTCATATTTGATTATAATAAATGCTTTTTGTCTTACACAACATATAATAAGACCCCTGAAATATAATTTTAACCTGATGAAGAACAATTTGTTGGTCTAACTTAGAATTTATTGACACATATCTCTTAAAAAACTTTCAAATTACCACTAACGAGACTTTTCTGAATTCACTGGTAGTAAATCGTTTCAAGCACCAGCCTGAGGAATGAAATCACTTTTAAATGGTCTTTCCCTGATCGCCAGCAGTGTAATGTTCAATACAATCCAAGGTCTTCTGTTCCACTAACAAGTAAACTTTGTTCATTGCTTTCCTTTCACCTTCTGCCTTTGTGTGGCACAGATGCGCTCCCTCTCAGTGGGTGTCATTAGAGGTCTGAGCCGATTCCCTGTAGCTTCACCCTCTCACCACGGGGTGCAGCTGCACCAAGACTTCAAAAAGCATCGCGCTCTGCCTGTGAAAATCTCCAGTCCACAGACTTACAGCCAAAGAAAACAGCTCAGTCAGTCTCAGTCAAAGTAGCACCACCGCAGGGATTCTTTACAGTACCATCCTCATCCTGTATGAGGCTGGTAGAGAGTCCCCTACCCCCCCTTACACACACACACACACACACACACACACACACACACACACACCACTGGCTTACAAGGCAGGTTTGTGCCTCCACCTCTAAAGGGTTGATGAAAGCGATCAGAAATTCTATTTGTTCTATTTTGAGGAATTTCAACTATATTTCTAGAATGATTGTAAAATAACATAAATATCATGATGACATTAAACCTAAGAAACAAATGCATACTTGGTGCCTTTCTACAAATGTGTGCAGATCAAAGTGTGACTTGTCAATACATACACTACCAGTCAAAAGTTTGGACACACCTGATTGACTGTATTATGTTTTTCATGATCTTAAAGCCATTCAAGTTGATGCCTATGTATGAATTTATTTCCAAAGCCTTTGCCTTTCCATCCAGGGCGGCTATAAAGAATCTAAGATATAAGTTAGCTAAGCTAAAATATAGTTTTGATATGTTTAACACTTTTTTGATCACTGCATAATTCCATATGTGTTATTTCATAGTTTTGATGTCTTGTGGAAAATAAAGAAAAATGTGTCCAGACTTTTGACTGGTAGTGTATAGTATACTGACAACTTATTATCCCACACACAGAGGACTACACTTTGTTTTGCCATATGTACTACATGCGTTCATACATGCATGCTGGGTCAGAGAAGCAGGTGGCCTCTTTTACTTGAATGAATTTCACAGTCAGACGTGCCAGCTTTCTCAGTACCTCAAACCAATTCTTGCCACAATCTGTCAAAATTGAGAGGCAAAACAAATTAATTTTGGCTCAGGCAAAGATTTGCTCTCAACTGACTCAGTGATTTGCATTCTGCAAGCTCATACATTTCACACACTCAATTCCATCTTCACCTTACACCAGACTTGGAATGTTTTTCCAGGCACTGTGCGATTTGAATAACTATTGATGCACTAAAAATACCAACTTTCTTTTTTCACTCGAGCCAAATATGGGTATTTAAATGCATGGAGAGTAAGTGGGAACAATAGGAAAGGAGATTCAGAACTATTTGCATGCAAAGAATTTCTCCATGCTCAGTACACACCTCTGGGCCAGCTGCTGCTGATTGCTGGACGCTTGGTCTCATTTCCAAACACTGTAGCTATGGACTAACAGGGTTAATGATGAATAGCAAGTGCAATAATCATTACACATGAGTTGATCTCTGGAATTAAAGCTGGGAATTAGCTTTTGCACATGTGACATCTCCGGGGTTTTCTGCATTAAATCCCACGTACAACAAAAATGTCATTTATTTTCTCTCAAATACACAACAAACCTGGATATCATCAAACACAATATGTTCACATTCAAATATTATGATAAAGAACACTGTCTGTCGCGCAACTGCAGGTTTTGACATTGCTGCAGTGCTCAACACTGAGGAAAGGTGAATGAATATACGTCTTTTTAACTCAACGCAGCACCGCAGTCCACTGTTTTGAGTGTGGTGACAATTAGAGCAGAGAATGGAGAACGAAATGAACTGACCAGCGAGGATGAAAGGGATATTATTGAAGTGCAGAGCCTGTGACGACACATCTGAGCATAGAGACATTATCAAATTTGTCAAACTTTCAGATGATTAGGGCTTGTCTAATTCAAACGGACAGACAGATGGCTGGGTGAAGCGACCTGTGAAATCCAAGCCTTATTTAAAAGCAGGCTGGTTTTGGGCAAGGGGGAATAAATATGTAAACCCGACCTGGTCTGTGAATCGAACATGCCTCCTCTCATTCCCACTCTTGCACCGTCCCACATTTCATGCTTTCGGGGTCCATTAGTTATAATGAAGTGTAAAATAACCTTCAATACACCTTTTGGAAGGGCTATAGACGTGCCAGACCGAAAAAAGTGCCGAAATTCCCGCCGGCTCAGATCATTTCAGGATGGAGGGTTTTGAGAAAAGGGAACAGACGAGAGTGAACGAGAGAGAGAGAGAGAGAGAGAGACCCTCCTTTGTCTCTGGTTTGAATCAACGGCTTACGGAAATATGTCTCGATGGAAGTAAACTGTTCTCAATGGGAAACATGTGACCTCAGAAGTGGCGAGGCGCTTCGAGAGGAGCGGCGAGCGGCCCTCTTTACTTCTGAGAGGTGCGTCGTGAAGCGCCACAAAAGCTGCAGGGTGCCTCCTTTGTTTGTATTACAAATGGCCCCGCTCGGGGTGAGAGGTCAAAGCGATAATCACATATGTAAACACGCCTCTCCTCCTGAGCAACACTCTGGAAGGCCTTTTCGCTTGACCCCGCCGTTTCTGGCAGGTAAGTGTTCGCAATGCATCAACATACAGGAGGAGGCATACAGTGCAGAGTTTACTGGGTCGAATCTCTCAAACAAAGAAAAGCTGAGGTGAGATAATGATACAAACACATTCACACATCCACACGCACAAGCAGGCACTCACACACACCCACACACACTCGTACACAGCTCTCTAATTAATAGCCCCTCTGCCTCCTGAGTCTGTGAGGCAAGTCCACCCTAATCCCTTGGCACTTAGTTCAGAATAATCAGCGCACAGCAAAGTCTGCCTTTGGAACGCTCTAATTAGCATCATTGATTTTCTCCTCAGATTCTGACATGCAAATAGTCCAAAAACAAGTCACTTTTCTACGAGGCCCTATTAGTCAAAAGAAAGGACTGTAGTTCATTGTTTTGGCTGCGCAAGTTCAGGTAGAGCGAGGCTAGCGATGTCGGTGGAAAACAGAGCAGGAGGGTACTATCAGAAATAAAAAAAAATAAAAAAATCAAAGGCTTTTTGAGCATGTAGCACTTTCAAAGGCCATCGTTTTGCTGTTTTTAAGGGGGTTTCTGTGCTAATGCTGCGAAAATCATCTCAAAGCATAACTGGCTTAAAGGATGTTTACACTGATGCTCTAATTAAGGTATCTCTCTGGTGATTACTTAGCCAGTCGGTTTAGCAACTTCTCTTTTTTGGTAAATCGGGGAGCCTGCAGCCTGAAATGAGCAAGGGAGCGAGCCAACATCAATAAGAATTGCCAGTGTCCACATGCCAGGGGGAGAAGTAAATTGCAAGTAATGGACTGAGAGTGCGGAGATGTTTATCAGACTAAATGAACAGATCACACTAGAGGGATATAGGCCGCTGCGTGACAACATGCCAGAAAGTGTCTGCGTTTGGAATGACGTGTGCCATGATTTTTTTGTATTATAGAGTGAAGCTATGGCTGATCATTTGGGGCAATCATTTTCATTATATTGAAAATGTATGTCAGCCAGGCACGCTTTCCCTGTCCCTTCCTCGCTGCTGCACTGCTCTCATGGGTAAAAACACATATTCGTCGACACACAGCATGCACAATAGGTTGCTGTGGAATTCAAAACAAGGATTGGATTGCGCTAATTAGCTACTGGCCGTGTCCAAAGAGTCACAGCAGAGCAACCGCAATCATCCCTCGCCTTCTTAACGAGTGCGGGTGAGGAAACCATCACAACTTGACTTAGCCATAACCCTCCACTGGCAAATCCATAAAGGAAAGGAAGAACATGGATTTAGAGAGATCCTTCCAAACACACAAGCCAGACAGCAATTCATCTCTCTTCTCTTATCCTCTCTCTCTCGGTGTTTCTCTGTCTTTCCCTCTCTCTCTCTCTCTCTCTCTCTCTCTCTCTCTTTCTGTGTGTCTCTCTCTCTCTCTCATTCTGGCTCTTAGAATTTCTCTCTCTCTCTCTCTGTCTCTCTCCCCATCTCTCTCTCTCTCTCTCTCTCTCTCTTTCTCTCATTCTGGCTCTTAGAATTTCTCTCTCTCTCTCTCTTTCTCTCATTCTGGCTCTTAGAATTTCTCTCTCTCTCTCTTTCTCTCATTCTGGCTCTTAGAATTTCTCTCTCTCTCTCTCTCTTTCTCTCATTCTGGCTCTTAGAATTTCTCTCTCTCTCTCTCTCTCTCATTCTGGCTCTTAGAATTTCTCTCTCTCTCTCTCTGTCTCTCTCCCTCTCTCTCTCTCTCCCTCTCTCTCTCTCTCTCTCTCTCTCCCTCTCTCTCTCTCTCTCTCTCTCTCTCTCTCTCTCTCTCTCTCTGTGATTGCATCCATATGCTCTCCAGGGATAGATGGGGTCAACACCCTACTTACTCACGCCACACTGAGGCACTGACACTTGTGAGAAAGCCCTTGCGAACGCACACACACACACACACACACACACACAACCACACATACACAAACACATAAATACACACATGCTTTATCAGTGTGATTGTCTCCATGCAGCAGGCCCAGACTGTGTAGTCTCAGTGCTTAGCGGAGACGATGGGGATCCGGGGATTTTCATGCCAGCGCTTAATACCGTAACATGAACGTATGGAGCACGTTACTCCGCAGTGATCCACCTCCTCCTCCCAGTACATTTAGGATTGGCCCCTGAGAGGATCTGGCATCAATTAAGTGGCGCTCAGAAGAACCGGGCTTGATGGGGGCCAACGGATCCTTCTGCCTTCAATCCCCTCTTTTGTTCGGCAAAGCGGGGAGAGGTCGTAAATTTGAACCTGAAGACAGTGCGCAAATTGCAGTCACACTTGCAAGCGAAGGGAATCAAGGCCAGGGGAGGGAGAGGGAATTAGGCCGGGCTCCACCAATCGCCCAAATCCTTTCCTCTTTCCGTCTCCAAGGCAGGGAAACACACACACACACACACACACACACACTCAAACACACACACACAGATATGTATATGCCACCAGCACATGTTGCTCCCAGGCAGCTGTGGCCCTCTGCCCTGCTCACAGACGAAAAAGCAGATGCGCAGTAACATACATAGGCTCAGACACGCAAGGGCACACACACACAGACACGCACACACACTTTCAGCCACCAAGGAAACATCATAACAAACAGTTACAGTAAACACAGGCGGCGGTCCAAACGGTTCACCATTCTCCTGCTTCTGTCTCCCTTCTTCTTTATCCCTTTGTCTCTCCCTCTTTACTCTCTCTCTGTCCCTCCCTAGCTCTCTCTCTCTCTCACACACACACACACACACACACACACAAACATGATTGAAGGACATCGATAAAATCTGCTATAATGAACCCCTCCCCCAGACCTTGCCGGTGACCTTTGGGAATCCGATTTACTCCGCCACATCTCTTATCACATCTCTGCTGTCACTCATAAATTATGACAATATGACATTGGATGATGCATCTTCCCAGACCTCCACCGACACTGTGTGTATTCAGCCAGCCAGTCCACATCGCTTTGTCTGCATGGAGGAGAAAGATAACACTGCCAGGAATAGGGGGGTTCATTCCCTTTGTAGCTAAATAGGTAGCTAAACACTGCTGTAGCTAAATAGGTAGAGTAACTAAGGAGTTTCAATAGATAGAGCATGGCACTAGTTCAGCAGTTCAGTTTGCACAGGGGAAGCACACACTACAGCAAGTAAACATGTCGTCCCCCATGAATGATGCAGGCACACCTTGAGCCAATCATTAACAAGAAGCATCATCCCTGCAAGTTTCATCAAAATCGGACCAATCGGTGTCTGAGATGTAATATTTCAGTTAAAAAATTTTGACCTCTAACTATATCGCCCCCATCAGGCCAATCAGTGTAATTTGTAAGGATAGCTGGATTTGTCTAATTTATGATGTAGGAGTTAGGGGTTTTCAAAGTTTTAAATTCTGACCTGTAATCATAGCGCCACCATCAGACCAATCAGTGTAATGTTTTAAAATGATAGAACACAGTGCCAAGATGCGTCATCTCTTTGGCTATTAATTTGTTAAATTTAACAAGGAAATAGACTGCTACTCTTTTTTGATAAACTGTAAATGCAACGTTGTTTTTAGAGCTAACAGCGCTGTTGCATTATATTGCTGCTGGTGGGATGTATAAGGTAACCTGACGTCCTGTGGAGGGCTCCTCTTGACTGGCTCGTCATCTGTTGTATATGTTGATTGTTGCGTGGTTATTATATATATATTATTGTTGTTGTTTTTTATCATTGCTGCAAACAGAATTTCCCCTCGGGGATAATAAAGATTTGACTTGACTTGATCCCCCAAGTTTCGTCAAAGTTTTTTCAATTAATGGCTGCCATTAGGCCAATTCATGTAATTTTTTAAATGCTGGAACACAATGCGAAGATGCATTATCCCTTCAAGTTTTGTCAAAATCAGACTGAGATATCACCTTAGATATCATGTTTGATCAGGCACTGTAGCCACGACACAGTGTTTACAATAATCTAACAGTAGTCGACACAGTGAATGGGCAGAATAACCGCTCAAGTATAATACAGGAATTCTTCTTGGTGGCGTTGGTGGAGGAACATGTCAACAATTGACTTCTGAAAAAAAAAAAAATATATATATATAGCTTTGTGTTGGATATTACTCCAGCGGCTTGTGAAGAGCCAGGTGCGCTGTACACAACCGAGCGCCGCCTTTCATCTGGGGAAGCAGTGGTTTGCACAGAGGGTCGAGGGGTCAAAGTTATTTCAACCAGGAGCGATTCGGCGGCCCGCTACCTCCAACCCCAAACCCGCGGTCACAAGATCAGAGAGGGAGCGCTCGGATTAGCACGCCATCCGTTTCAAGAAAATAAGGAGAGCGTTCTGCCGCCTTAATCCTGTGAGAGAAAAACCTCAATCGAACCCTTGACCTCGCAAACCGCAGGCTTAACGGAGAACTTTGATTTGTCAACGGTGACCACAACAAAGCCGGCCACACTGGCTGCCGGGGCCGAGGCCGCCGCTCCTGACGCAGGGTCATGTGACACTGGGTCATGTGACGCCAAAGACGGAGGGGATGAGGGGGGTTTCATGATAATAACAGCAATAATAGCAAAACCCTAACTATAATAATAATGATAATGATAATAAAAAATAACAAGAAGAATAGCAATGGGCCTAAAAACATGAATTTGCATAATTAAAGTAATTGGCCCCAGTGTTAACCTTTGCTGCTGCATTTTCTCTTTTGTTGTTTTTTCTTTGTAGAACCTTGAAATTTGCTTTTAATTAAAATTAGTTTTATATATAATTATTTGCAATGTATTCATTTATATTAGATAAACTAGTATAGTGGTAGTAGTCATAGTAATAGTAGCAGTGTTATTATTGAATATTATAATCAAAATTACTAATAAATAAACAATTTACTTGTTACACATTTTTCATTTAAAGCAAATCTCCAGGTTCTACAAGGAAAAACAATAACAAAAATGAAAATACAGCAGCAAAAGGAAAAACTGTGGCTGACTACTCCGCAGTAGTCATACAGTCATGTTTTTAGGCTCTTCCTAAAACAGATACACAGAGTGCATACAGCGGACATACAGAGAAAGCTTTGGGGCGAGAGGCTGCTGCCAACACATGCACTGCAACGCTGCTATTTTCTAGCCAACCTGCAAGGACAGAAATCATGATTTTCTAAGACTAAAAACTTACTTACCCATAACTTTAAAGCTGCAGTAGGCAAGGTTTTTCACATTATCATCAGTCTGTGACCCTGTGTCCCCCTGTTTGTCTGAAATCATGATGATGTTCAGGATGTTTCGGAGCATGAACCATTTGTTGTGGGCGTCACAGCAACAACAACAACGGCAGAAAGCAGTTAGGAAAGAAAGTAAGTAAACGTGTGACAGACAAAACCCCTTCAAAAACAGGGCGAACGTTGGTATTTGATTGACTGTGTTTGCCGTGCTGTTTCGAGGTAGACAGATCATCAAGATGATTGACAAGTGTCGGGGCGTGAACTTGACCAACTGAGAGGGAGGAAGGCGGGACTAACAAACACTTTGCTGACTCAAAAAAGTGATATATTGTAGCTTTAACCTCACTGCAGACTTTATGTCTAAAACAAATCTTAGATAGAGATGAAAAAAAGCAGATTTGTCATCTTTGATACAGCGAGATATAGTAAATGTTGAGGCTTGGCCAGAAAGTGAAAACAGGAGTGGAAAAGCCTCCTTTCGTCCCCCAGCTCTTGTAAAGCTCCACGGTAAACAATGGGAGAAGTAGCTATTTTCCCAGCCGTGTGAGGCCCGCACCTCCGCTCCGCAGCACGCTGAAAGCGCGGGCCAAAGTGCACTTTTGTTTGTTGTTTCATCGCCGACTCATGTTTTATTGGTGGTGACTTACAAGCTTCAACATCCATCGTATTACATCGACGGTGAGAGGTTGAGGTCAGCGTTGAACGACGTGCCTTTTATAACTTGCCATCGACAGAATGAAATACTATGTGGCGGACTACATTTAACAAAATCCAGAGCGGTTATTATCGTATATGAAATGGAAAAAGGCCAAGGGAGAAGATTAGGAGCCAGAATTAAGTGTAGCACGATCAAAATTGTATGAAGTCATATGTTGATGTGGAATATTACAGATAGAGTGCAGCAATATTGAAATTAGGATGTTGACTTGTAGCACATCCCAAGCCTGGCACTGCTACAGTACAGTGTGTGAGTCATAGTGGTTAAGAGAAAATGGGCATCCCTTAGCCCAATGAACTTCCACTTTGAGTTGGGTACACACACACACACACACACACACACACACACACACACACACCTACTTGCCAGCTCTGCACAAGACTGATGGAAACCATAACATGGAGCCGAAAGTCCTCTGGGGATTGAGGAACGCCACACACTAACACAGCTCCAGTTTCCCTGTAACCCAAGACCCAACACAGCAGAGAGAGAGAGAGAGTGACAGAGAGTATGAGAGACAGAGAGGCAGTGACAGAGAGAGAGAGAGAGAGAGAGAGAGAGATGTATCCGGGAGGAGTGACACGGCACACCAGCACGCAGACCTGGATCAAATATTTTATTTGTAAATAACTGTCAACATTTGTTTCACCCTCCTTGGGGAAGCAGATGGATGAGATTTACTGTATCATGACAATTCTCATCGTGTCATGTGAGCTGACAACCGTAGAAAAGTCTATGAAATACACTTAAAGGGGCATCAAGTAATCCAGGGACTTTATCGACCTCTATTGGCGACGAGTAGGAATTACAACAACATCAATAACAGAAGTCTCTGGCCCCGCCCCTTACAGTCACCTGTACTACAAACACTGCAGTCATAGTTTCCCAATAGAGATGACTGAGCGAGCTAATTAGAGCAGAGATCCAACAGAGATGTCTAGTGATGCTGGAATAACGATCCTGCTTTGGGTGTGTGTGTGTGTGTGTGTGTGTGTGTGTGTGTGTTTTGAAAGCCAGAAATCTCAGCACATTGCACAGTAATCATTGAGTCATTGGTATTGATCAGCAGTCCTATCAATCCTTATTTTGTGCTATGGGGGCAGTAAAAATCTGACTTATTGCCCCTTTCACTCTGAAACAGCGATAATACATATTAAAGGAATAGTTCACCCAAAAATGAAAATTCTGTCAAAATCTACTAACACACTTCACCTGTAGTAGATAATGACAGGATTTTTATTTTTGGGTGAACTATTCCTTTAAGAAACAAGCCTGCTTTTAAACAGCAGCCTACTGAAGAATACTGGTCATTATTATGGTCATTTTGTGCTATGGCGCAGTAAAAAATCTCACTTATTGCCCCTTTAAGAATACTTTCCTGTGATTGTCTAAACTTTCTGGCTCTCATTGTACTGTTCTGAGTTGCAAACCCCACCACTGTTTTACTCCAACTAGGTTAAAATATCCTAGTATCCTAATATCCTTATCCTACAAATTATTTGCAAATACATTTTGAAGCCAAATCTTCAAGCAGGTGGGCAGACAAACAGAATAAAGACACACAGAGACAGAGAAAAGTGGGGGTCCATGCATGTGTTTTACAAAAATAATGAGTTTCTTTGAGATCAGGTTTTTTTCAAGAAACTTAGACAACCAGAGGAGCTATTTAGAGAGACAGGAAAAGAAAGACAGGGCTGAAGATAGAGATTCGAATCGCCCTTACATCTTCATTAGGTGAGGTTAGACACTGGGAATGTGCAACAGGAAGACAGAGAGAAAGAAGCTAATAATAAGTAGATAAAAATCTCCTTCCCCACTAATCAGCAGGCGAGCCAACAGCAAGAGAAAACATCTTCCTGATTCCCTCCAAGTGCTGAATAAAGCCGCTTTATTATTGCAACTTGTATTAGGTTACACTATCTCACTCTGTTTGTCCCCCCTCCCTCCCTGTCCGTCCATTAACAAACACCAGAGCGAGCCGCAAAGTGCAAATGAGGCCACCGCTGTGTATTGGTGGTTGACTAAGCCTATGGATGAGCACAAACAACACAGCAAAACAGACCGCTCTGCCCGTCAACTCAAGCCATTTTTATCTTTCTAATGAAGCGACCGACCCCTTTTAACCTTCTAATAACATTTTAAAAGGTATTAAGTTTGGTAATGAGCAGGACTTCAAGATTTCAGTAAAAACAAACATCAAAGGACACAAAAAGTCAATATTTATAGTGTCACTCTCGATAAGAATCTAAAACCATTTATTTACCTCAAAGATAAATAGTGTTTTTCTCAAAAAATAGCAGTTTCATACTACAGTAATCCACTTTGGCTCAGTTTTGTTTATATATACTTTATTTTTATTATTTTAACAGGGTTATAAACAGAAGTTGGTAACGTGAAAGACATTTAAAAGGGGAGTAGGTTGCCAGGAAGTACATTTTCTTTTTCCCTTTTTTAAACAGACAGTTCACACTTAGTTGGAAAAAAGGGGAATTAAGTTTTCACCTTCTCAATTTGCCTGTAATATGCTATCCATTTGTCCCAATAAGCCTCTCCTTTGTCTTTTTGTAGTCTTAGAGTGAAAGTCAAACATTTCACACTGTATATACAATCAATATTCATCCACTGGCTAAGAGTAGGAGGTGGGTTAGACTAGTGATTCTGAACCTTCATATCAAGGACCCCTAATTTAGTATGCATTAGAGCCACGGACCCCCATTTAATGCGATTTTGTCTCTCGGACCCAAATCTGAGAATATTTTTATCGTTAGATATGATTTTGTCCAGAGTTCCAAGACTATCTGTATTGTAGGTAGAGAGATAACAGTAAAACTATGATCAAAATAATCATTTTTCTACATTCTCTAATTGTGTTAACTTCTTCCCCCTCAAGGACCCCTGGTGGTCCCCGGACCCCACGTTGAGAACCACTGGGTTAGACTGGGTTTGATTCCTGCAGCAGCCACATGTCCTGTCCCAGCATCCTTGAGCAAGACACTGAGGCCCCTACCTGCTCACTTATTGTAAGTCAGTGTGTATACGAATGTCAGCTAAATGCCTAAAATGTAAATACCGGCATGATGGACGGCCCCCATAGCTCCCCGCTCCAGGCTTTATGTCCTTCCTCGCAGCATGATGGACGTGTAAACACCTCGAACCCAAAGAAGTCGGACCAAACTAATCCCAGACGCCTCACCTCTGACCCCTCCCACCTTCCGCCGGGGTCCGCCGTTCCCCCGGGGGCGACGCCGGCCGCGCTCCTGGTTCTGCTCGCCTCGGAGTCGGCTGCGCGGACGTGACACGCCCGCGACGGGGCCTGACGCCGGCCGGGAGGCTGAGGAAACGCAGGACCGGAGCGTCCCGGGGTTTCCTTCGGGGAGCGAACTCGGAGTCTGGGGCCCGTTTGAACTCCCTGGCCCCGGCTTTTGGAGTTCTCCAAAATGTTAGCGTACAGGGCTAAAAGGTTAAGCCCCTCAGGTGTACACAGACCTGGGAGGTGAGGGTGAGCGGGCGAGTTTACATGATGCATTGCAAAAAAAAATGCTCATCTTAGAAAGCAATTTTGTGTCTTAAAATCTCATTTTATTTCAAATAAGTGATAAAAAAAAATGTGCCAATGGGGTAAGAAGATTTTCCTTTTTAATACAGCTTGCTTTTTTTTCTTATTGGAACCTTTATTATGAAAAATGTAATTGGAAGATTTAATATGAGATCACTTTTTTTTTGCAGCTTGTACACTGCCATAGGTCGTAAGCATGTATAGATGTTAAAAATGCACACTCATGCTTTATATTACAATCAATACTGTGATTACACAGTGAACGCACGGCTTCTTCTTTGCGCATCACACAGCATTTGTAGCAAAGCCAGAAGCAGACAAGCTCTGGCACTGGCACTATATTTCAGGATTAACTTATTAGACTTCCATTTATATGAATAGAAGAATCAATTTGAACCATCTGCCTGGCGCCTTCACCTATTTTCCAACAGGCTGTATCGAAATGCAAATTGCGAAGGCGGATGAAAGTTAAAGCACATTCCCAGCTAATATGCCAGCATGAGCCCCCCGGACTAGGAGGTTTAGATTGTTGGTATTGGTTGCTACGAGATGGGCGCTCTCTCATTTTAAGGGTCACAAATGTAATGCCCCTAATTTGGGTGGGAGAGCGCATCTATGTAATTACAATAATCTCATGCTTCCCAGAGCTGAATGGAGATGTTGCGTCATGGACTTGTGGTGCAGAGACGCGGCAGGGAGGGAGAATAATGTTAATACTGGAGACAGCAGGGGAGATATGTTCATAATCAAGGATTTAAACGGAAAAATCAACTTGGTAGGCTTCGTCCACCGACATAAAAGTGTTACAAGCGTATCGGTGCTGTGTGTGTGTGTGTGTGTTTGTGCCACTAATTTCAGCCAAGTATTGTAATTGTTATCAGCTGTGCATTATTGCATATGTGCAACCATGTGTGCATCATTTAACTTTCAGCACCAAGTATTTACAGTACGGCAAAAGGCATACACAAACAGAGCTGCAGCCTGGTGGAGCGCGCTGCCAGACAACACATTCCTCAGACCTATAGAGACTCCTTCGTCTTCCTCAAGCATATTCTGCTCATACTCAACTCCATATCCATGACACATTTTCACACTTCCAAACCAAATACAAAAACAGAACGGAGCTGCGCTCTCCACCCTGGGCCATTGTGAATATCATTTACATTTTAAGCATTTAGCTGACGCTCTTATCCGGGGCAAACTATCAGCGAGTGAGCAGGTAGGGGTTCGGTGTGTCTTACTGAAGGTCCACCTCGACAGGCGGCCCGGTCTCCCGAAATTTCCCCCGAAACACAGCAACAGTCTGACAGTGAACTAGCACAGTGAAAGTAAGGGTGGTGGATTGTCTGGGTTCAATTCCCATCTTATGCAAAGATGTTTTCTGCTATGAGATTTATTGGATAGGGTGTGCAGAATATTGCGGGCAGGAATCTTGGTCTGAGGATAAGGTAGTAGCCTGTTTGCATCCAATGAATGATAATGATAGTGACTTCTATGTCACCATTATTATTATTATATCTCCATTTTCCTGCTGTGTTGAACTACCAGTATGAATTTTGTTAATGTTATGTATATTTATTTTTATGCAACGCTGCTGGGTGACACCCACATTTCCCCCCCATGGGGAATAATAAAGTACATCTGTATCTGAGTTAAGTTTTTCTTATTTGACTCTAACCCAACCCTAACCCTAACCCTACCCAAACCTTATCCAAAGTTATTTTTGTTGCCTAAATTTAACCATTAGCTAACCTTTTCACGTGATAAACAGGTGAAAACAGCATGCCCAATTCTTGCTATTGTCACATAATTCTTTCATGGTGGAGGAACGTAATCTGAAACATTATTCCTGTCCACAACATGTAATCTGTGTTTCAGAGTTCGTGCTCATTTCATGAAATTTTAACTGTGCTGTCAACCGGACTGCCGATGAACACACTATCGCTATTGCAGGGGATCAAACTTGTGACGTTTTGGTTATGGGACGTCTCTGTAAGCACTCCGCCAACCTGCCACCCACTTTCCCCTTCATAATATGAATATTCTTAGCGCTATGATAAAGGTTGAAGTCTCCGTGTGTTTGTGGCTGTGTTGTGGAAGCGCCGTCCTTCCCGATGCGTTGATGGACATTGATGTCGCAGCAGGTTGCCAGAAGACCCCGAGGTCTGGCCAGAGATATGCCTGTGAGTAATTACTCCCCTCTATCTAGGGAAGCTCAGAGGAGACATGCATCACTCATTTATTGAAGGAGAAAAAAAAAATCTCAATGGCTCACAATGGCACCCAGGAGCAGTGTGCAATTAATTGATAAACGCGCGGACGTGATGTCCCGTCAGATAGTATGGAAGTGCTGCTAAAGAGTGCGCTGGGGCGTGAATCAAAGACTGGAAACTGCATTAAGAGAAAGTTAGTGAAACGCCATTAACCTACCAAAGCCCCTCAACTGATAGCGGAGGGCAATAGAGTGAGTTTTAAATTGCACCAAGCCCTCGAGATTATGGCGAAGTCGGCGAGTCTTCCATGAAAGGCTGCGGAGCCGTTTTGATTGCTTCTGACATGCGCTCATGAAGTTCCATCGGCAAGACTTTGAATCTGAAAACCGTCATTAGGGATGCGGTAAATGTGTTTTGACCGAGTGATTATTGTATATACACACGCGCTGATTTATAATCAGATTGAAATTTTGGTGGGGGGGAAAAAAAAATCATACTTTGCCTTGGATGGTTGTATTGTAAATACTGTGCGCATGCCAGCATGACTACAAGTTTCCCATAATAACGTTAGTATTAGGCTCTTCCCAAAGGGCACCATCAATAAAGCTGAGGGTTGAATTCCTTGTCTAGGCAGCGGACGACAAATCAGGAGACTTGGCGAAGAAGAGGAACCCTCCCTTATACAAGAGGGTTTGGTAGTCATACGCACACACATAAACAAAAAATATGCACATATATAAAATTTACTCATACTTGCACACACACAGACACACACACACACACACATCCTCCTTCCTCATCTCCCTCTGTCTGCTTGCTGGAGAGATTCCCCTGGCTTTGATTAATCTCCGCTGTCAGGGGGAAGTTCCTGTGTTTGGGTCCCGACAGGCAGGTTGCCCACTCCACATCTGGAAGCTCTACCCCTGCCATCCCTCCACACACACACACACACACACACACACACACGGACACACGGACACTCGCTCACAAGCACGCTCAAACACACACACACAAACACAATCACACCAAGAGGTTGCTGCCGCAGACACACCAATCAACCAAAAGCTCTCTTTCCCAGCACACACCTTCTCCGCATTTGCTACCTTTGTTTTCTTCCTCTGTAACCAATTATTCCTGGAGAGCTTTAGGTCTCTCTACTTTCTCCATTATCTTCTACTGGAATCCCTAACAATCAGTGTACTTCTATTATATAGGAGTATTTCAAGATGACATCCAGAATCTATTTGACCATCTAAAATTCAAATCATCCAAATTTACAAATTTCATAAAGAGTTTGAATATTAGATGGAATTAGCTTTCAGCGTCTTTGAAACTCAAAGGAAAAATCAACCTTGAAACACTTTAACATCAATGGTAAACGTCAGGTTTTGGTGTCAGTCCCTCAGAATCAAAGAGCGAGGGCTTCTTTGTAGAGCCGCCATTTTGCACCGACGTTTAACAATCAAACAGGGAGAAATCCATTGTAGAAGAGACCAATTTCTCCTCCGACAGTAGCTTCAATAGACCAGAATGCAATGCAGCCACTACATTTTGAGTATAAGCGGAGCGGCTGCAATCATAGACACGCTCCAGTGTTCATGAACTAGTTGGTTAGCTAGCTATAATTGTACGCCCATATGCTCACCTTTGATTGAAAGCAACAACTTCACGTCTGCTCTCTGGGGGTTGTAGAAAGTAATTCTGGGAAATAACTAACTGCAGTAGAAGTAGACGAAGCAGATTGAGGGAAAGTGGGGTCACCAAAAAAGTAAATTATAACTTTTCATCACAAAATAACTCCTGATCGATGATTTCTAACAGCATGAGAGTATCCAAGGGTGGATTTTTCCTTCAACCCATCAACTCAAAATACAGCTCTGCTTTACTCCGCTGTTAAATACTGCACTGTGTGTACTGTACTGCACTGTACAGCCTCTAAACATATGCAAAACTCATGTTTAGCTGCCAAACCCTGTGCGTCCTTGTATCCAAAGCTCAGACAATAAATTTCACTGAAAGCAATGTCCTCAATCCAATAAATCACTATGTAAACACAGCCAGTAGCCGGGTAACGGTGTTTCAACGCCACACTGTATTTACGGATTGGGCCTTTAAGGAGTTAACAGGATTCAGTCTGTGCTGAATGTATACAGTATGTGTGGTGTGTGTGTGTGTGTGTGTGTGTGTGTGTGTGTGTGTGTGTGTGTGTGTGTGTGTGTGCCAGGAACAGGCTTACTGCACTATTCTTCATCGCAGTAAGTAAGATGAAAGCCAAGTGAACTGAGACACAGGAGATGAGTGTGTGCTGAATGAAATCAGAAGATACAGCGAAACAATGAAACAATGGTTGACATTCTCATCCTGAAACACTGTTAGGCCATGTGCAGTTTGCTCATATGCTTTCACAAACGCTCAGACTGTAATTGCAGCACACAGACGCCTTTTGAAGCACAGTCACCCCGCTACTGGCATTGTTTACAAAGTGATTTTTTTGGATTTAAGACATTTTTCCCACCATATAAAAAAATATATATATATTCATTGCCATAAGCCTTTGATATATAAGGACTGACAGGATATGACAGCTAGACTTGAGTTTTACGGGTATTTTGGAACTCGTAAAAAGGTTGGCTTGCATTTGTAGTGTTTGTCTGTAGTGTATATACTTTGAAACCGATATGATATATACTGATATTTGAGATATGATGGGCTGAGAAAGGTCCAAAATGAGGCAAACATTAAAAAAAAAACTGTGAATACACCCAAAGTTGAATAAAAAATGACAATTTCAGATTTTAAGCACAGAATGGGGATGCCATGTGAAATAAATAAAATAAATAAATATGCACCCTATACTAGTTACAATAGTACATTTTAACTTTTAAACAAAGGCATCAAAATTACCTGTGGTTCATCATCCAGTATCTGTAAAATAAAGGGGATCCAGTCTGTAAAAGTGTACTTATTTTTGTCAAACCAGGGTTTATTACCTCCTATCCTAAAATAGCAAAATTAGTTTCCATTTTGTTCTATCTAGTAGTTTGTACAAGCATGTGTCACTTTTTTTAATTTTTTTATTCTGGGCTTCATTTTTGAATTGACACTCTTCAAATATTCATGCAACATCCCAGAAAAAGAGGAGTGAAAATATGACACGTTGGTTCAGAGCCTGGCTAGCTCTGGTTGCTCCACTTTGACATCTTTTTTGTGTGTGTGAGACAGGCCACCTTTCATTCCCAGACACTTCGTTAAGTCGACTTCCTCTCTCCCCTCAGACCAGAGTGTTATTGTAAAGTGTCACCCGCTGCTGTCAGAGATAGAGGAGATTGTTCTGTTACTGTGTGTGTGTACATGTGTGCATGTGTGGGTGCATGCCTGTGTTTTGTGTGTGTGTGTCTGTCGCCCGTTTTGTCCATTTATCTTTCCAACTGCTCTGTGAGAATGTGTGCTGTGTGTGTGTGTGTGTGTGTGTGTACAGTGTGTGTGTTGGTGTGGTCACAGGAAGCGTCTGTCTGCAGCTAAGTGCTAGCTGTGACATGACACTGCCACTCAGTGGACTGATGCCAGAATGCAACAGAAGATGAGGTGTTCTCTATTGAGACTCCACAACATCAACCATTCACACTTAAAATTACTATTACCATTACATTCTATTCTACTGTAGTTTAAATTGCATTAAGTAATCTAGTTGCATTAAGTAATCTGGTATAGTAATCTGTATCAACTTCTTTCTGCATTGCAACAACATTGAAAGGTGACTGGCACAGCTTACGGTGGCCTGTAATGGACATAAATAATGAAGTCACATAGTCACAATAGAGAGGAATGAGATAGCTAATTAGAGCAGAGATCCAACAGAATATATCACCATGCAAAATACTGTAATAATAATAATACTGCTTTGTCATTTGCTTTTTTGGCTCGAAAACGAGGCGTTTTGAGTTTTTGTTCCAAACCAGACTACGGGCCGAAAAGTGAGTTTTGAAAGCCAGAAATCTCAGCACCTGTCTAAGTAAACGATGAGTTACCAGTATTGATCAACAATCCTATCAAATGATTGCTTATTGCACCTTTAAATGAATGTATGTAATAATTAATGACATTAGCTATACAATGGAGGGGATATTCAGTTCTAATTGGCTGAAGGGTGTCAATTGCAAGTGCCTTCAGTGTTGTTGATGATGATGATGATGATGATGATGAAAATTGACAAGTGTGGATTTTGACATATGGACACTTTAGGACAGGTATAAAACGTAGTGAATAGCTGTTTACTCTAATATCGTTTTGGCCATCCATCATTACTGTAAAATATCACTTTTTCCTACATGCACTGCAGCTGCATGATGCAATACAGGACACATCCAGGACAGATACACTGTTGGGAATTGATATGATGACTAATACCGTTACTGCACTAGAATTTTGATAACACTCCAATTATCGCAAAGTGCTGCGGCAATTATCCGAACATGACATTGAAGCAAATTTCAGATAATAGTCGTCTTAATTGAATTGCCGCTGCCGAGCAAACTTTCTTTTGAACTTTCAGACATGCTTTTCACCATGAAGTCACCCAAGATTGGTCCCCTGGGTGCCTGGGTGGAGAGGGTCGTGAGAGACGGCGAATTGTTGGAGAAACGAAGGTGATGACACAGATGGACAGAGCAAAAGCGAGACAGAGCATAACAAGGGAACAATGGAGTAAGGGAGATGACGATGTCGATAAAGTGAAACCCAAGAGCGAGCCAACAGATGGAGGAGCGAAGAATGTGACCTGCCAAGTTGCTCGTGGCACTCCAGGCCCGGATAGACGGATACGTACAGTCGGGAGATAAAAAGGGAGGGAGAGTGGGAATGACAGATGCACGGCAGGGAAGAGCGAGGGAGCGAGGGAGCGAGGGAGTCGGGGGGGGTGGGGGGGAGACAGCGAGATGAGAGAGAGGAAGTGAGACTGGCGCAAAGGGGAAACGAGCGGGAGACGAGTGGCCGAGCGAAAGGGGGAAAGAGAGATCTGTGAAATACAAATAAAAAGAGTACAGAGAGAGAGAGAGTGGGGGAGAGAGAGCGCAAGAGAGACCGAGCGAAAAACGGGTGAGAATTAGGAGAGGGAGCTCAGGAGAAACAGGCAGCAAAACCAGCGAGGGAAGCAAGAGAGCAGGGGAGAGGCCACAGCTTGTCTTCCTCCGATTCAGCTGTGGAACAATAGCTGCCTATCACTCTGTCAGCACCTAAGGGCGCAGAGGGAGTGAGAAGGCAGGAGTGACACGGCGCTAGCATCAATGAGCTATTGTCTGTGCATGAGCCTCTGCTAGCCAAATCTTGCTCAGTTTCCTATTAAAAAATCCTAACACTATGAGTAATGGCCGGTGTTTGGAGAGCCTGTTCTCTTTGTCCAAGCCTGCAAATAGCGTGATTTCGCAAATGCATGCAAACTGTGGATGCATGCGTGTGTTTGAGCGTGACCGTGCCACCTGCAGTTTAAGGCCCACACATGCGTAACACAGGCTAATACTCATATTAGAGGTATCACAGATGCACTGGACACACTCATACATTCATACACACACACGTACAAACAAGTACACACACACATAAATATTGAACAATGATGTCCTCTAATGATTTCCATTACCTTCCTCCGAGCTCAGGCTCTGTTTCGATTTAAACTTTTACTGTTCCTTGACAACATGTATTAAGCCAACGGAGAGTGGAGAAGGCCTGGAATAAACATCCAGGGATTCTAAATAAGCGTCTGTGTGTGTGTGTGTGTGTGTGTGTGTGTGTGTGTGTGTGTGTGTGTGTGTGTGTGTGAGGGGATGAGCTCCTCGACAATCCTCCTCCAGCTACAAATGCACTGTAAACAGACGAAATTGGACTTGGTGTACAAAGTGAGTCTGGCTGCCAGGAACCAGCCACTCCCAGCAGCAGTCACAAATACATAGAAACATACAAACATGCCTGTGTGCATACATAGACATGCATAGCAACCAAGGGTGCAAGTAACTAATTACATTTACTCACATTACTGTAATTGAGTGGCTTTTTTGTATTAAAGTATCAAACTACTGCTGCACTCTTCATAAGCATCAGGAACTGGGTCGACAAATTGCAAAGAAGAGAAGAGGGTTTGACATTGTTTTTGCACCTTATTTTGTATTTTCCAAATTTTCCAATTAAAATAATCGAATTTGAACTCTGTTTTCTCGTCCGTTTAGAATTGCATGGAAAAGATCAGATCTAACAACTCTCTCTCTCTCTCTTTTCTAAAAAGTACATTTTAAATTAGCTACTTTTTACTTTTACTGAAGTAGATTAGCAAAGTACCAATACTTCTACTTGAGTAGGACATTCTAGTAGTCTTTCACTGCATAGCTCATCCCACACAGAGACCAGCGGACTAAACTGGTAAAGCATTATGTCGCCCTCAGCCTTGGCTGTTCTTGGTCCAACTTTTGACCTTTTGAAAGATGCAGCAGTGCTGAAATACACAATTAAATCAAAATCCCAAAGGGAATTTTAGATTTGAGTTAAAAATTTTGACCTTTAATTTCATTATGTGGGGGTATAAAAAGGTTTAAGGGGAATTACGTAATCTATGACCAGCAACCAGTAGAAACTGCAACAACATTGATAGAGCTATCTACTCCGTCGTTGGCCTACTTGACATAAACAGAAAGTACAGACTGGAAAGTAAGTTTTGAAAGCCAGAAATCGCACCACCTTGCAAATAATCGCTGGGTCACCGGTACTGATCAACAACCCTATCAATCCACAACCTGTGCAGACAGATTATGGTCATTTTGTGCTGTGGGGCAGTATAAATCTAATTTATTGCTCCTTTAAGTTATTCCCATTGCAGTATGCTGTCTCAAACTCACTGTTCCCACAAACACAAAGGCATGGTGGCTGTGGTGGTAGCTGAGGGAAACGCACATATTTACATTGCAAACATGTCTGGCCCAGCAAATTAACCAGAAACATACAGGTAATTGAAGTAAACGTACAACATACAGAACATGCGGGCACAAACCTCAACGCAGCCCCTCGCACAGCCTCATCAGCGGCTGAACGAATACACTTCCCAAGTAATTTTGACAAGGTAATCATTCAGAACACCAGGCAAAGCTTATGGCAAACCGTCGGTTTATTTGACTTCAGCCCACTACATGTAATAACATGGCTTTCCTGCGACCTGTTAATATGGCGCAGTTATTAGTCTGGCTGCGGCCCAGCTCCGTGTGCACCCGCTCCGTTCATTTCTACACGTAGAACTGCTCTTGGTATTCTGCGTTCAAAGGGAAGGTCAATGTGGTTCTGGTTAGGAAGGGAAACGGCGAGACAAAGAAGCAAGAGGAGAGAGAGCTGCCCATGTAAATGTTCTCTTAAATCAACATGTTGGAGCACACTTTCCCCCACCATTTTGACATACAGAACTATAAACAGTGTAAAATAAATATCTGCAAACGATAAAGGAGCGCTTTGGGGTTTATCAGTCCCGCGTGTGTGTATGTGTGTGTGTGTGAAGAGTTGAGTGAGGAGAGTGGTCACTTAGTATGTTAGCATGCATGTGTGTGTATGTACATGTACTAACGAGAAGAGGTGGAAGAGTAGCCTATATGAGCGTGTTTCTGCCATGCAACAGTATGTATGAGTGTGTGTGTGTGTGTGTGTGTGTGCCTGCTAGGGGTGTGGTGGTGGGGGTGGGGAGGTAAGTGACGGCGGTTTCTTGGGCGTCTTTTCAGGGCTTGTATGTATAAATATCCATTAAAGCCACATTTAGAGAGCCAGCCAGCCAGCTAACCAGCCAGCCAACCAGTCACACACAGTGCCAGACATTCCACAACACTTTTTTCCCCCCATTTCCTCCTTCCTCTCTCTCACCAGTAATAGCGACTTGCTTTGATGGGTTGATATACTGTACTTTCCATATCAACTTGTTATCTGCCCGCTTTTACGAGCAAACGGGAAATATTACAAGCGCTGTTTGCTGCCTCGCCATTTCTTATGCTCTTTGAAGTCGGTGTTTTCACTGCAAAAAAAAACATCCATCTAATTAAGTCTTTTAATTCTGTAGCAGAGTCCTATAATCTTATTTTTCTTCAAACACGTGTAAAATCTCTGCCAGTGGGTTTCCCATGCAGGTCAGCTCATTTCATTTTTGAATCGAGTGACATAATCCTGATGCTGGTGGACTGATCTGCCTTATTTCAAGATATTGTCACTTTTTTTTTCCAAGAGAATTCTTGAAACAAGTAAATCTGCACTGGAAACAAGTGAGATTATCTCACCCCATTGGCAGTTTTTCCACTCACTTTGAAGAAAAATAACATTTTATTATGGATAGATGTCTTTAATTTTAAGTGTTGATGCTTGTTGGGTAGTACAGAGTTTTGAGAGTTTCTACCTTGCTAGTTAACTTGATGCAGTGGAATCTCTGAGGAGTTTTGTTCCAAATTAGGAAAATGGGATCTCCATCATTTGGAAAATTTCCCAAAAAAAAAAGGTAAAACTCATTCTCGACTATTATTGATGATATTACCTACCTTCAGCCCTGTTACAAAAATTACAACATTTAATTTCATTAAGGACATCAGTTCAATCATCTAAAATGCATCATCCAACACATTCTCTAGCTGTGACAGTTAGGTAGGATTGTTTAATATAAAAACAAAGTCCATATAGAGTGTCATAGAAATATATTACACAGATCAGAGTAGATTGATCAGAGCAGATTGAAAGAGTATAAAGCTGAAAGGATTAGAAGATAGAACAGAACAGAAAAGAACAGACCACAGCAGAGACGAACACAACAGAAAAGGACAAATTAAGAAGCATATTTCTGCTGGTCACTGGTATAAAATCAGCTTGCAGCCCACATTTCCATATCTTGAGTTAGAGCAGACAATGTGCACAAGTCAGTCAACCACTCTGCTCTGCCCTGCGGACTTTCCATCGCCACATTCTCCGCTATCTGACAGACACGCCGCGGAGCAGGAAGGGTGGGAGGTGCGTTCGGGAGCAGCGATGGTTTTCACGGTCACAGACCACTGCACGGGACCCTATAAATGTCATTCTGCCTGGTGGGAGGAGGGAGCGAGGAGGGGCAGCTGAAAGCAGGATCACCCCGGCGATAATGTGTTCCACAGCCGCTGCACTGTAACCACCTGCAGGTTTAAATCAAATCCCCCATCTCTTCTCTGAACAGTGTCAAAGGCAGATATTGAACCGCTGGATTCTGGCACTCAGACCCAACGTACCCTCGCACTCACAGGCCGTTCCTATAATCTGTGGGTATATGGACATGGGGGGGGGGGGGGGGGTTCACGTCCCAGGCAGGGGTTCTCATGAGGAGTATGGGTCCAAACCACCTCGGTGTCGCACAACCGACTTGTGGACAGCCCGGTCCTGGTTAGTGTTGGTCATAATTACAGCCAACAGCGGTCCCACTGAGCAGGGAACCTCAGTAAGATAACCCAGCATAGTTATGGCAGTGGAGGAATTGGGGTTTTCCTTTTGGAGTTTCCAGAGTAGATCGTGTTTCTGTTTGTGGAGATGTCTCGTTAGTGAGCAGCGGAGTGGGCAAGGGAAAATCAAACCTCATATTTCTGCGTGATTTACGGCTACTTTGAATTAGTCTGGCATGGCCCACCAGTTGGTGGTTAGCAGCGTGCATCACAATAGTGAAAGTAGTTAAGGACATCCAGATCATTTTAAGCTGCAGAGTATTGTAGCTGCTTGCCTTATCAAGGGAAATATGCCTCAGGATCTGATGAGGCCACAATTCAAAAGAGCTATTGAGACTTGTTTGATGAATTTTCTAAGAGTCTAAGCATGCTTTTTGTGTGTGACATTGTGCAGTGACACAGTGCTTGAAACTGGCTTGTAGTAACGCTAAACCCACACTTAGAAAATAGCAGCCTGGCTACTGGCCAAGTTTGTTAAAGAGGGCTTCACTCATCCGTGAACATGTGTACATTGTGCTGCTATCAGTGAATGTGTCCTTATGTTTATTTATCTAAATCTCAGCCCACCGCCGAGCGTTAAACCACAGCGATAATAATCAGAGGCGCTAATGGTTACTGATAGCACACAGAGTGAGTTCTTTTAGCAGCCTGCTCCCACACACACACACACAGACACACATGCAGGCCGGCAGGGCTAATCCAAACAGCAGCGCTTCTCGCCAGGCCTCCTCAGGCGATGCTGGTGTCAGTGGCCCGCTGCCCCGAGGGCAGCAGCCTATCACACCGCCTGCGGGGCCTGACCGGACCTCCGAGCCCCGAGGGCAGATGCTCCACTCCTCCATGCCCAGCCATCAGCTCCTCTCTGCTGCATTATTGATGAGCCCCTCTGCCCCGGAGAGCGCTCCACCAGCCTCTGCTCTGATACGGATGCTACCGTAGCAGAGTTGCTAGTAGAGCCTGCAGCTAGAAGAAAGTAGAAGAAGTTGGATTGGATTTCAGGGACTATACAGCACTGGATGGATGGATGGATGGATGGATGGATGGATGGATGGATGGATGGATGGATGGATGGATGGATGGAACTATGGATGAGTGTGGATGAGAGTACCCGAATGCCTCTTGGCTCACACGCTATGCCTAGCAGCGCTATTTAGTAAAACAGTGTGTGGTGTGAAATCATACTGTGGGTCACGAATGGAAAATGCTGATATGCAAGCTGCTTATTTTTCTGACACCAGTCATGAGGACTTAAAGAAAACCTCAGCTCCGGTTGAACCCCTCGGTCTGCCAGATCCAGGGGAGGAAGGAAGGCTTCCGATGGGATTTCAAAGGAAACGGGGCTTTGTACTGGAGTCTACGTTGCACGCGGGACGCAGCAGAGAGAAAAGGAAGGGGTAGTCTGGAGTGTGTAGGTTTGAACGGAGATGGAGGAGTGCAGGATGGGACTGAGTGAGTGAACTGGTGAGTTGTACTGTAGAGTGTAGAAAGACGGTGAGTAATGGTCTTGTCTGAGAGGAGGCTAGCTTCCAGGCAAAAAACACTGCAACCCTGGGAGCCTTAACTGGCAAGGATACCATAAACCCTCCTTCTTCAAAAGTCATAAATCAGAGAGAGAAGTCTATACATTTCAAATAAATACCGGACTTAGGAGAAGAGGGAGGGGTAAGTGGGCGGATTTTGGCCAATCCGGCCCTGGCAGATCGAGGATTTGGGCTGTGGTGACATCATGGTATGGAGTTTAAATCACCTACGCAGCGAGGAAAAGATGGCCGTTTGATTTGTGAGCCTGACGTGGAGAAATGGTTGTCATTCTAAAACACTTAATGCTCAGGCCCACGCCAAATACTGTGTGTGTGTGTGTGTGCGTGTGTGTGTGTGTGTGTGCGTGCGTGTGTAAAAGGGAAAGAAATTAACTTTTTTTTCAGAGGGCATTTTTTCCCCCTTAATCTGACTTTTAGGGACATTTGGGTCCTTTTCGGGGGCAACTTTATCGAGCTATGAAATGATAGATTTGCATTGCATATTGGCAAATGAAATCTCAATTTGTACCATTAAGATTTGCTTAGTTTTAAATCCTAATATACCACACATCCCTCACTTCTTTCCCACTGCAGGAAAAAAACTGGCGGAGGCCTTCCAGAAGAGGATGGTGCCGTTTCCTCCACTCTGTCCCCAACTTACCCCCCTTGATTGTTGAGTTTTCTATTATATTGTTTTACTTTTTGTTGCTGCAGTAGACTGTGTGAGGTTAGGATCTTCTTCTACTGCTGGCTGCGTGGTGCCAACATTTTCTACTGCTTCAGGCTGCATACTCAGTCCAAAAAACCAAAAAAAATGCTCAACTTTTCTTGCCGAGGACAGAATCACCCGGTCATAGGTCGCATCGCCTACGGTGCCCCGCGAGGGACAGTAGTCGCATTCACGCGTGAACATTTAACAAGTCAACAAATAAGATGTGGACAGGGTAGCGTGCAAAAAAGGGCACTTGTAATTACCGGGGGCATTTTCTGCTCCCTCATTTTTAATTTCACAGGCATCTTATGAACTTTCAAGGCCATTTTTGCCCCGAGGCTCTGTTCGTTTCTGACCTGGGTGTGCGACCGCAATTTGTTATGTGCCTGGCCTGGTGTGTGTGTGTGTCTGGGTGTGTGTATGTCTGTGCATGCGTGAGTCCATGTGTCCAAACCTTATCTTTATGCTCCGGCTGAACTTGTGACTGTCTGGCCGAGGGAACGGGCGAACTGTCCCGCTGCTCTCTCCCCTCTGCAGCCCACCCTGCTCTCTGACTCTCATAAAAAGCCATATTACAGCGGGATTTCCCCCTTTAAAGTGAGTGACAGCTTATCAGTAGGGGATCAGTTAAGATCAGAGGTAAATGGGCGGCAAGCGGGGGGTACGACTGCGTGCAAATGGAAGACACTTGAGAAAACACCAGTGCCAGGGCCTAATCTGATAGAGAGGGAGGAAAGGGGAGAAGGAAAGGGGAGGAGGGTGAAAGGGAGAGAGTGTGTAGGTTGAGTGTTGAGGTAAGAAGAGTAAGAGAAAAGGAGAGAGTGTAAATGCTTTCCACTCTTGCTTTGCTTCTAACGGTTGGTGAGATTGCGGTCAAACGATGACAGCAGCCTGGCTTGTGCAGGCAGCAGAGGAAAATCCAACCCGATTCTGAGGAAAGGGACAGCGGGTTGTTTCTGGGCAGCAGGCACAAGTTAGCGTACTGCAGTTAGCTCCAGCCAGGCTCGGCTATAACGCCGCATGCCATTTTCTGATTCCCGGCGCTGTTTTGTGGGCGGCGAGGCGAGGCTGGGGACCGGAGCTGTCAGGGCCGTGCCTGAGACGCCAGGCTCGCTCCCCTCCTCTCGCCCACCCGCAGCCTCCCCAGCTCCCTCCGCCGCTACCCTGGCCTCCCCAGCCGGCAGGCCAGCACGGCTCCTCCGACCGCTGTTTTGACAAGTGCTTTAGACATAATGTCACAGGGAACCCCCCGGCCTGCCAAAAATGCTAACTAACCATAACACTAATTAGTCAGCAGGAGAATGGGGTTGGAAATGGTAGCTGGAACGGTGAGCGGTGGCGGTGGCGGCCATTGCGGGGAGACTTGGACCCCGTCCTGATTGACTGAGGGAAAAGGGAGAGCAACAGAGGGAGGGAGGAGAAGTAGACGGAGGGTTAGGCTGGAATTTCAGGGAGTCCATTTCCCTGCGTTGTGGATAGCGGGGTGAACAGCAGGGCCTTCGGGGGCGGGTTGAGTTTCGCGCGGACCGTCCCTGGTGTGCTCCCCCGCCCGCACGGCTCTGATACCATCAGTGTCAGCGGGGTTACGTCTCCTATAACTGTTTAATGGTTTCATCGCCCGTGTCCCCAAGACATTTTATAAGACAAATAAAGTCCTTTCTCTTGTTACGCGCAGGTTTCTTTTTTCTTATGGGTGCTGACTGAGAAAGACCTCCATGGCCAAATTCCTTGGCCTGGCAAAGGAAGGCGGATACAGTATTAAGATTATTGAATCGTAAGCGCGCTGTTGATGAATGACTATTGATTCATGCCAGTTGGACGGCTCTTCCTCTTGCAGACGCTAAAGGTACTATTGTGAAATGTATGAAGACAGAAATGCAACCATTTTTTAGTTTTATGTGTACAGAATCAATCAAAATCACTTAGTTGTTCTCAGTGTTTTCCTGGACAATAACACAGGAAGTGGGAGATTCCCTTTATAACGTGCAACAGACATTTAACTTTGTCCCAGTCTTAAATAACTTGAAGGAAGGGAGCGATTGCATTTTGGATTTTGTTTGTTTTCTTATCTAAAACATGTGGGGAGCAGAGGAGTCAAGGAGAATGCCCCGAAGCTGCTTTCAGAACAGCAAACACATGCTGTCAGCAGGGTAATGACAGTCTGATTGGCCCGCGCTCCCACATGAGGAGGACAGAGGAGCGGCTGACCCCATCTCTAAGCAGCTAAATGATGTCTCCAAGCCTTTACACAGCCGTGTGGCTTACCGAGAGAATTTCCCCCCCTCCAAAGTCATCTTCTGGGCACACAGAGTTATTTGCTTGGATTGGCTTGGCACAGTGAGTGAGGGAACAGAGACAAGAGACAATGCAGTGAATTAACTATGCAATATTAGTTTCTTAATATGCCAAAAATCAATAGCAATGTGAGAGATTTTGGATAAAAAATGTCTTGTGAAAACATAGCCTGGCCTTAAACCAGCAAATACCACAGCAGCATCCAAAAGACCTCCAGGACGACGTTGCATCCAACCATTCCCAAACTTGAGAAATATCTGTAGCCATGCAGGCAGGAATATCAACTTTAGTTTATGACCCATCACAAATTATGTGCGGTTCCTTGGCGGTCAGCTTATCCATCAGAATTCGGGTTTACAGAGAAAGCGGCGATCAGGCCAGGGAGACAATGTGTTTAATGTTTAAAACCGTGGGAGGCTTGCGCATGCGGCCGTGGTTTGCTGTCGTGCAAACCGCTACCGGAGTTTGTTGTTAATGGCACCGACTTTGTTTCCAGAATGAGCCGCAGCACCGTTCTGTTACTCATCCAACGGTCTCATCAGTGTCTTTCTGAATGTGAATTTGAATATCGGAACCTAAACATAAACCATCTCCATCCCCATCAGAGATCTGAAAAAGGAGCCCGAGTCATTTGTGAGTCAAAGAGAGGAGGAATAGCTATCAAGTTTCCATTTGGAGCTGGGAATTAAAAGGACATTGGAAGTTGTAAACAGTAACCATAGAGTTGAAGTGTAACGATATAGTGAGATTGGGTCATTAATCAAACGCATAGCTTACATACATATGCAGGCAGACATTCACACACACCATCACACCTCCGAGCTCACATTACTTTCCTCATGCACACACACACAAACACAGAGACTTGTACAAACACACACACGCACGCATTCGCTGTCTGTTTCTCTGCAAATTATGCTGGAGGCAATTTAGTTGCTTTAGTTAAACGATGGGGAATTTTCACAGTCTAAGAAATGCATAAACAATTGGGGAGACCAAATTGTTGTGCATTGATGTGGAACATTATATCAAAAGATTCTCTTGTCTCAATATGGCCATTACTTCAAATCCCTGGGATGGATTCAACAGGAATGCATTCACTAACCATGTTCCTCCCTGTACAAAGGCACCACACAGATAGATATGGCGATTTGGAAATGATGGGTTTTGACAGAAATAACATCTTCAAAATAGGCCTACGCTTTTTATTACTAGCCTTGGAAGGCGGAAAAAGAATATGTTTGGCAGGGCTGAGTGGAACACTGTGAAACACCCATACACACACACACACACACGCACACACACACACACACTCACAAGTGTGCACATAAAGACAAATATATGAGGACTAGTATTAAGGAAGTGATATCAAAAGCATAAGAGATGTCCTTGGACCGCAGAGTGAAACCCTTGTCAGGATCCTGAAGTTATTGCCAGTCATTGTTTTTCATGTACTGCGTTTATCAAGAGCTTCAATTGAGCGGTAAAAATATAGTCCTCGCTTTCCGATTCCATGCCGCTTGAAGAGTATATGATGCAAAATGAAAGGCTGAGTGCCATTATACTGATGCTCAGTGACTCCTGGCCCCTCTCTGTTTCTTACTGCTGAAATAAAGTAAGGTTGGAATTCAGATCCATGGGAGAAGATGTTGTTGTGTTGTCAAAATGTGAGGAGTGGAGGAGGGTGGGGTTGGGGTGTGTGTGTGTGTGTGTGTGTGTGTGTGTGTGTGATAAAACACTTTACTCTGGGAATGTAGACAAAGTACATTTTCCCATCATTGATGAAGGATGGAGAGATGCAACATAAATCAATATGGAACAAGTATAAAAACAGGATTACAGCTGGTACTCAAGACACCTGACAAGGTTTACAGGATGTGACTTGAATCCACTGATGCTCTGTTGTTGCAGGCGAGATTTGTATTCTGGTAGCGGGTGTGGGCAAACAAGATGAGGCAAACCAGTGTACCAGAGAAATCTCACATACAACAATATCCCAAACAAGTAGTTCTATTTTCTGGTGCTTTCTCAACTTGGCCAGAATCTTAACTATTCATCTTAAAGTGGTAATCATCAGGGTCCTTTTTTATTACTATTTTGTCTCCATCTTTGCTGCTAAGCGTTCATTGTTGTGGTGTTTCTGCATTGCACTTCCCAGAGATCACCTGTCAATCAAACTGTGGGGGCGGGACTGTGACGTCGTTTTCCTTGGATTTTCTGTTGATGAAGTTTGAGTTTCTGTAGATGGCGCTCGTTCAGCCATGGTGGCTATCGCTGCTCATGCTAACTACCCTGTTCTTCTTCTTCTTCTGTTTATTCCAAACAAACCGCTGTTGCTGCTGCTGCCGGAAACGTAAAATTTTCCTTAGGCAGCTGTTTAGAACAGCAAATGTAAAAGCTTTCATTAGCTGGATATAGGTTGGATCACTATTGTGTTATATCAATCTGTGATAGAGAGTAGCAAAACGGGCATTTATTTATATGAAAATGTAAATAAACAAAATAAACCTTGACACCAAAAATAGCAAAAGGACTGAGTAGTTTGAGACTCTTCATTTTAAGAGTGAGAATAACATGAAGTATAGGGAATAGTGGAATTAAATGCTTTGGCTCTGGTGCTGGACTGAAGTCAGCCCTCAGGTGCAGATAAAGGTTGTGCTGAAACCCCCCACTGGACTGTATTTGATATAACTGGGGAGAAGAATGGGGAAGTGATAGTGTTGTGAGGAGAATAGGGGGGTGTTGTTTTTTTAACCTTTATTTATCCAGGGAAGTTTGATTAAGCATGGAAGCTCTTTTCCAGCGATGTCCTCATATTCACACAGTTACACTGCGCCGCTCCACTGGAGCAGTTGGGAGTTGCGTGCCTTGCTCAGGGGCACTTCAGTGGTAGCTGTTGAGGTTGAGGTTTTCCCAGGCGGTCCACTGGAATTCGAACCGCAACATTTCAGTCACATGCCTGCTTCCCTAACCTCTAGGCTACTGCTCCCATGATATACCCAGACAGGGAGTGAATGATTGAATGTTTAGACGTGGCTAACTTTCCCGTCGGGATAGAAAAGAAAGGTTTGAAAAGCTGCGGGTAAAAATGCATACCGCTGTAGAGAGAGAACATTGCTTCAGTCTCTCCTCCCAAGCTTTTGTCATGAACAAAAAACTGAGCCCAGTCTCTCCGGGGGGTTGATTTTCTATGACAGACAGTCACTGGAGTGGGACAAGCCAGCATCACTGCTGTTGCACAACAGCTACTGCAGAGGCTCTGACATGCTACTTGCCTAATTTTGAGCTACCACAGGTCAGCCCAGCGCTTGTTGTGAGGTCAAATCTTCAGACTCGCTCTCCCTAGACACAGAGATGATGACTCCAGGCATTGTGGCATCGCTTTCATTGTGCTGCGAAACAAACCTCTTAGTTGTTTTCTTGGTAATTTGAACCACATGAGAAGGGAGCTTCAGGATCAAACCTATGGGTAAGGGTCATCCCCACTGTGCCTTATTAGTGGAAAAAGGTCATTAGCACAACAAAGAAAATCTTAAGTGTCAGCAAAGGAACTTGAGAAGAGCCACTGAGAGTGGAGCAGTGTTACATCACTTGACAGGCTTAAAACGTTAGCTTGGATTCTTTTAGCAGCAGTACAAAGTACCTATGAATCCACAGTCTGGTAGGAGTCTGGACCAATTAGCCATTAGCCGTTTGCCAGCAATCCAAAAATATTTTTTCTCTACATGGAGCTGTAGCCACCCTCCCCACAAGTATTTTAACAGATACCTGTATATCATATATCATAATGTCAGTATCATAATGTTGATGCACAATTCTTTCACAAACCACCACTTTGTTCTGGATTTAACTCACTCTGATTTGTCAAACCGTAATACTTATGGACATGTACAGTATGCATCACATGCCCCTGCAGGATTTATCAAAGCACAGCATCTTAACCAGGGTAAAAAAAAAAAAAAAGATCTGAGCTCATCCTGTAGGAGACAACAAATGCAGGGATTTTGATGACACTGGTGCAGAAACATATTGAAATCTTTTAGAGTTTCACAGAACATATTGAAACTGGTGGTATAACAGGGCCTCACATACAGTGCACTGTATGTGAGGCCCTGGATGATAGACTATGCACATCACATTTCATATGTACTTTCAACACTCTATGGCTTAAGGGCCCCTTTTACTTGATGTCAGCAGTTAAATTATGTTGTGACTCTTTGGACCAATTGGGACAACTTTGGCTAATGGACTTTGTTTGACAGGTATACCATTCTGTGCACCGGCTTGTTTAGATCAGGTTGTCGAGTACTCAAACTGACTTTACTCCCATTTGTTTGGCCCAATAAACACACATCATATCCCATCTGCAAATCAGATCCAGAATTTAGATGATTGTTTCCAAGCTGGAAAACAAAACTTGTCATATCATAAATTCACCCTAAGGCGTCTTATCAGTGACAAGCTTTTTTGTTGTTTGTCCATAGCAACTGAGAAATGTGTTGATTTGTAGTATTCTGTGTTTGTAATATGGGATGGGAATAGGCGGCTTAAGATCAGACACTAGTCTGCACAAACATACACACTCAAATATACTTGCAGACACACTACGCACGCAAATTCTGCTGCATTCGATCAGCATAGTGTCTCCTGAAGTTGTTCGGTCAGGCTGGCCAGCTCTTACATCATCCAGACGCACCATTATAAACACATTCATAAACACATTCACGTCTATATGCACACAAACACACATATAAGATAAACTAAGATGAAACATGAATAATCCCCATAGGGAAATTGGGTATACACATGAACACGCATGCATATATACAGGCATACACATACATGCACAAATACACACACACACACACACACACACACACACACACACACACACAGCTCTCAGCTCTGTCTGCCTGCTCCTGATCCAGAGGGCCAACAGACGCCTCTGTGTCCTTCTCTCACCACGGCCAGTTTACACAGACTCTGATTTATGAGGCAGCAGCATACAGCCAAAACAACGCCTCTGACCTCTTTTCCCACAATTCTCTCCTCCTCTGTCTTCCTCCTGTACTCTCGCTCACTGACATGCAGACGCTGAGTCGAGAATCTTTTTTACAGTTGGGCCGACTGCAGTAGACCTGCGTCAAATAGTGTTTGCAAAAACATATTAAAGGTTGTTTTAACCTACTTAGGTGCTGCACGGGCAAGATTTTTCCAAATTACACCACACAAGCAGTGCCAGAAAATTAAGAACAGGAAAGCTTAAAAGACAATTTAGTATGCTTTGACGTGACTGATAACTTACCTGACCTAATGCAGCATACCCCCACCATCCAGTAACACTAAAGCACTAATGCTGAGAATTAATTGCAAATATTTAACCCAAGAGTTGTGCCAGATACACACAACATCTGGAGTGAATAGTTCCCCCAAAATGCTTCCTCTGTCCGGTATTATATCTGCTGTGGGAGAGGAGTGGGATTTTTACAGCGCCTCTCCATCGGACAGGGAAATGGACGTCTGGAGGGTGGTAGAGGCGGCCCTGATGTCACTCTGTGGGGTCCAAATACACACTGCAAAAAATATGACTATCATCCGTCTCTGTCCCATCCCCATCAAGTATTGAGTATTGAGTCTTAAAGGCATCCAGCAATGCCTATGTTCCCAGAATCAGAACTGTTTTTGGTGAAAAGGCATTTGATTATTTTGCACCACAGTCCTGGAACAATCTCCAGTCAAAGCTCCAGCTTGAACATTTTATTCTCTTAAATCAATTCAAACAAATTATCCACAGTCTTATGCAAGATGTGTGCTCCTGTTTCTGATCTAAATTGTGATCTTTTTTATTGTACTATTTTTGTATTTTCTGCAGAATTGTATGTTTTATTGTGTAATCCCCGCTGTCATTTCTTGGCCAGATCTCCCTTGTCCCACTGAGATTTTGAATCTCAATGTGATAAAATAAAGGCTAAATAAAAAAAGCTGCACAAGGCAACTTTGCACTTAGGCGGTCCCAAGTGGCCGCATGAGATAACTGCTTGAATTTGAAACTTCATTACCCAGAAATCAGGGGGGATGCGAGTAAACCTAAATTTCTTCTTCTTAACGGCTGATGGGGGGTTCAGCTATTGTTAGTGAGTCCAACTTTCTCTGGACGCAAGTTTTGTATTTCACTCTTTTATTTCACTCCTCACTTCCCACCAGCAACCACACCCAACAACAACACTAGAATTTCATTCGATTTCAACCTACGGTGTCTCATTGGGGGAATTGGACGTCCTTCCCTGCAGCCTCGGGGGTATTTTTACATAAAAGTCTTGCCTGGCGCTGCTTTAAAAACATGTTTTTCTTATCACAATTGGACAAAAGAGAAACGGCCATTGGGGTGAGATAATTTCACTTGCTTTGCACAAGTTTTCCTCTACTTGTTTCTAGGTTGAATTGAGTGGCAAAGTCTTGATGCTATAGTGGAGTGATCTGCCTCGAGGTATTTTCACTTCTTATTCTCGAAACAGGTGAAACTGGACTGGGAGCGAGGGAAACAATCTCACACACTATCTCACATTTTTTTTTTTTTTTTTTTTTTTAAAGAAACACCAATGCAATAATAAGTCTCTCGCTATGATGGACATTTTTTGCAGTGCAGAGGAGGCTGACAGCGCCGGGCTCCAGCTTGCAGGAGAAGCCCCTGGGTCCGCGGCGCTCTCTGAAGTGGGCTGAATGGAAAAGTGAGGCGGGCCAACAATAGGACTCGGAGGAATTTTGCAACATGGAGATGGGTGTGAAGGGTCATCTGGGCTCATGTTGACCCCCCCCTCCTCCCCCATGATTCATAGTGTGGATGTCAACACCACCCACGCGCTCTCTTCTTTCTCTCTTGATCTCTCGCCATCTTTTCCCCACTGGTGGTGGGTTCTTTCAGTCTCTATCTCCTGTCTCCAGTATCTTCCATAATCTCTCTGTCATTCTGTCTTGGATCTTTCTCTCTCTCTCTCACACACACACACACACACACACACACACACACACAGTCATACATACAGACATCAAGATTATTATCTCAGAAACATATGTTTTGGGTGGAGACTCCCTGGAGCCTAAAATTAATACAGAAGAGAAACAAAATATTATGGTGAGTATTCTCAGTGCAGAAAAACTTATGGAGGACAAGAGGAAAATGACAGAGGTCTTAATTCTACTTTGTCAGTCTTGCCAAAGGCACAGAAACAAACACCAACCCCCGAGTCACCTCAATTTCTCCCCTCAGAGAGCGAGGAGATTTTGCGGAATTACTGGAAATTACATGTTGAATTAAAAGCCTATTTTATCTAAAAACAGAAGGCCTGTGACAGAAAGAAAAAAATGATGGAATGTTGGCAATAGCTCTCCGCTGGCTTAACTACTCCTACCACCCCTCACAATTTTACATTACTTTATTGTTTCAGTAAAATAGCTTTTTCCCCCCTCAGCTTTTCTCTTAATTTCTCAACTTTTCTTTTAATGGATGTCATTTGTCAAAAGGGAGAGAGATAAACATACTCTCGGCTGTGGGATTTAAAAAGGGAAGACATTCTGCCTCCTTTTCTCCCCCAGAAGAACAAACTTTTTGGATTAGTGTTGTTATTCCACTGTCTATTTTCATTTAATGATTCTTAATTCCCCCGCCTTAGTTCCAAATCTCCCGTCGTCCGCGGAGCCGCTTGGCAGGAGACAGCGAAGCCAACGGGCCGCCGTCCAGAATGACAGCCTGTTTGTCTGTCTATCTGTCCTCCCTGCACCCTTGCAGTAGTCACACACACGCGTACACACACACACACAAATGTAATCACACTGCACATGCTGACCCACCTACACATACAGTAGGTGACTTAGTGTACACACACACACACAAATGCAATTATACTGTACATGCTGACACACCTACACATAGTGAGCCACCTAGAGCACACACACACACACACACACACACACACTAAGATGAATGTGATGAACTAGGCTTGACTTGTGCAATCTGGCTCGTTCGATGGCCCACACCACATGTAACAGTCAATGTAGATTCCCATAAATCACAAACACACAAGACTTTACTTTGCATACAAAAAAACCATCGCTGTAACCCCAGTGCCTGTGACCTGCAGCGCAACTCTCTCTCAACCCTCTCACTATTTTTCAGTCTGAGAAGAAATATAGTTAGCAGCGTCAGTCCTCCTACATATTCTGGTTAAAACTGCCTGAGACAAGATGGATAATCACCTGAAAATTGTGGAGGTTACAGAATAGTACATTCCTTCTTCATTCTCTCATTCTTTCTGTCTATCGCTCCCTCATTTTCCCTTCGGCGGTGACAGGCACGCGTCTCGCGCCTCGCATTTTGGACATGGTGCATTTTGGGTCGCTGCCCTGGGCACTCCAAGTTGAACATGTCTCAACTTAAGATGCGGCCCACATTCAAGCCCGGTGTCAGACGGAGAAAAATTAGAGAGCACTTAGAGAGAAGTAAGCAGCTAGTTTTCTGGTGAGTAACGTTAACTTTAGCTACATCCTCCATTTTGGAATGGGCTCCTCATTCTCTTCTTCAAGAGCAGAGCAATCAGAGCAGAGCAGTCTCCATGTTTATTTTCAGTACTGTCCACATCCCCTTTGTTACTTCAGGTTAGCTAGGTAATGCTAATGAGATAGTAGCTGCATAGCAACAGGAATGATGTAACACTTCTTGCACCTTTTGAGCTCTTGGTCTCTCTGTGTTACGAATTAATGCTCTCAGCTGTGCTTTGCGTTTGAGCAGGAGCAAATCCATCCTCCATCCTCCTATCTGATCAGGTGCCATGACATTGTTCCGACGGCCCATTATCCCGAAACCCCAATAGTCCGAAAGCTCCTCGCCTGGCTCCATCCACAGCCGTGGCTTCTGACAGCCTTGACCGTAAGCTTGCTGTAACCCCAACCTCAGTGACCCCATGCCTCAACCCAACCACCTCCGGGATAACAGGCTGTCGGACAAATGGGCTTTCGGTCCAATGGGTGGACATTTTTCGGACTATTGGGGTTTCGGAATAATGGGCCGTCGGAATAATTGGGCAGTCCCCATCTGATCACAGGGTTAGATGCTTTGCAGTTGCGACATAAATCTCTTAGGAACCATGGCTGGTGCCATCATGGAGAAGGTCCACTGGAGAATTGGCTGTGTGCAAAAACCAATGCTTGAGCATATAAAAACAGGACAAGAAAAAGAGAGATACCTGAAAAATATTGTTGTGGTGTGGGTGTGGATCAATTCAGCAAGCTCCAAGTAAAAGGGAATCTGGTAAGGTGGTTTTGTTTCCAAATTTAGGTTAGTACACCGTCTTGTCTTTGTAGTCTCTACTCTGAAACCCTGAGTTGTAGCTTGAAAAGCATCAGCTCAGTTGGTTTATGGCTTTAGCTAGCTAACTAGCCTGGAGGCTAATTTATCAAAACGATGATAGTTAGTTGACCAGACAGGTTAACAAACTTACATTATCTACACACACACAAAACACAAAATCAATCAGTGGCAAAGTGATTGGTTCCCAATCAAAAACAGCACAGGTATTAACCATATCTATTGAATTCTGTTGAGATGGGTGATCGTACGTGTAGAAATAAACCTGCACTACACACCTACGTCAACTGAAAGCCCTAAAGCCTCCCAGCATCCGTAGTTAATTAGAGACAGTGTCCAGCCTGGGAAGCCTGAGTGTATGTCATCACTTTGTTGTTTCTGACAGACACCAACAACAAACACATGCACCTCGTCTAACAGTCAGCAGTTTTGCAGCACTCAGCGAGGGTGAAATTCAAACCTCGGGCTTTTGTTCTTGTGGCTGTCCATAGTTTTCAAAGAGTTGTTGGCTTCTTTCAAGTAAAAACCCTCCGAGGACAGCGAGTGCAGTTTTATAAACAACTGCGAGAACCTGAGCCGTTTTGTTTTCCCTTTCCTGCCTTCCTTACTTCTTTTGTATCAGATCTGGGTCAAATATCATCTAATAGTGTTACTGTAACCTGCTTGGAGCACCAGATGTGCTGCAAATTTTCCAGCGTTGGTAAGTGTTGGTTTTTCAATAACAATTGTTTGGAATTGACAAGTGCTGATTGGAGACTTGTTTGTCCACTCATACAGCTGATCTGACTGTGGGTCGGCTCTTCAAAACTTTCTAAAAGTAACTTAAAGGGTAACTTCGGTATTTTTCAACCTGGACCCTATTTCCCCATCTTTTTGTGTCTAAGTGGCTAAAGGGGACAACAATTTTTGAAACTGGTCCAGTATTGAGCGAGATCGCATCGCCGGCAGCCGCAAAACAGGCTGCAATGTAATCCGACGGGGCAAATCGCACCGTTAATGTACGTCCACTAAAAGTTCTTGTTTTTGCCACTGACAGGCTCAGATTGTTATTATAAGTGTCTGACAACATTATGGAAAGGACCTTACAGAGAAATGAAACGTTTTTCTTTACCTTTCGCTTGATCCGGTCTGTGTGTAACCAAGTCTCGCGAGAGTTGAGTTGTTGCAGGAAGTTACACACAGACCGGAAAAAATTGTTGTCCCCTTTAGTTACTTAGACACAAAAAGTTGGGAAAATAGGGTCCAGGTTGAAAAATACCGAAGTTACCCTTTAAGTCTAATGGGAGGTATGGATCTAAATACTGGCATAGTGTTGATTTTTATAGTCGCAGAGTTAAAATAACACCAACAATTTTGCTGCGTGGGTGGACCAGGATCAGGACTCCGTCAAGTGAGATAGCATCAAGTAGGTTGTCAATCACAGCCGAGTACAGAAAAAGTAGAGAAAAGTACAGAAAATGTCATTTGCAAACTCCTTGGGATACCAGATGCGTGGGATTTACTACATCAGGGCAATTCAAATAATGTCAGTTGAGGTGTCACTCACAGAAAAGTGTGCTAAATTGAAACTTATTTGCAAAATACAGCTTCCTGCCTCCCTTCTTTTAGAGAAGTAATCATGATGAAAGCTACTGCAATGATAAATGTGTGAACATGCCATTTTCCTTTGAGTTGCAGAGGCAGCTGATGTCTGTGAAAAGCCTCATTATTGAGTCTGTTTGTGCGCCAACAGTGTGCCGGCACTATGGAAGACAAGAGGTTATATTCTATCAATCCCTCGCTTAGATGAGCAGAAAACACAGGCACAGACACTTAAATCCGGGGATGGAGGGAGAAAAACACGTTGAGCTGTTTAAAGATTAACTCTGGTCTCGAGTGCCTCACACCTTCATGCTATCAAAGAGCTACTGTATGTAGCACAGAGCGGAAAGGTGCCGCTTTTCACGACTGAAGGCACAAAATGAATCACTTGCGGTGCTGTCTGTGTTTTGTTGACACCACCATGACTCTCAAAACAGAACTTTAGAGCCACAAACGTCTCACTCTAGACTTTGGAAGAAAAGGAAAGATATTTGAAAAAGATTGAAATCCTCGGAGGATGTGACCCTTCCTCTCT
The DNA here is from genome assembly GCF_048128805.1 of Centroberyx gerrardi. Lineage (NCBI taxonomy): Eukaryota > Metazoa > Chordata > Actinopteri > Beryciformes > Berycidae > Centroberyx > Centroberyx gerrardi. The sequence continues at coordinate 6,045,130 of NC_136005.1, forward strand.
GCCACCGACATCGCTGACAGCAATAAAGTCTGCAGATAAACTCCCCAGATATACATACTGTATATCTTATTCACAACCCGTCTCCATATTCTGTTGAAATCCTTAAGGCGTACAAAATACTGATGCATTTCCGTATTTTACTTTAGGGTGGGTGAAACTATCCAAAAGTACTTTATCTTCAAGAGAAAAAGTTGTTCCTGATTACCGGGTATGTAAGATAACATTATGTTTAAAAAATTTTGCTACGACATCATATCTCTCTTTATCAGTGGGAAAACAACAAAAATGTCTTTCCCTCCATCTCAAGAAGATTATTACAACTGATGGCAGACCAAATGACATTTTAATTGGTACTCAGTAAGTAACGTGCATTATTTAATATTTAACCCTTATTTTGGTTTACGCCTAGAATCGCATGATTTTGTTTGTGTAAATTGACCAGTTTTAATGTTGTACTATGATTGTTTTACTCTTTCTGTGAAGCACCTTGAGATTTCATTGTATTTTAAAGTGTGCTATATTATGTTTATTTTGGGAGTCAGTTTGGGAGTCAGTACGGCAGCATCAACAGAAAAGGGACATCACTGCAAGTCATGGATAGTCTTAGATTGATATACGTAAGAAAAACAGGAATTTCTGCACTACTTTATAGGTGCAAACAGAGAAAAAATTGGTTCAATAACTCAATAAATTCTCAAAAATATATGATTGGACGATTTAAATTGTTACAAATTCACACTTTTCTATCAGACTGTTGCTGCGACAAACAATCCCATTCCCCGATTCCCCAAGCATGTACTTCAAAACTGTCTCCTTTGTGTAATTCAGGTAGTGTCTCAGTGTAGTTAGACAACACAGCAGCTCTTGCTCTGCCTCCACTGTCACCCTGTGACTCAGTCAACTCAGTAAATCCAGTCTGTCCAATCGATTAGCCACCCGTCTCTAAGCCCCTCCCTAATGTTGGAGCTCGGAGAGGCCGCTGTGCTTCCCACCTGTTCGGCACAGATAGGCCACCATGACGCTTGTTACAGCGAGCGCCGAGCCATCCGCTGAAACCTTACATGATAATGCATGTGCAAAAGTTCTGATGAATTCAAACTGATGGCTTGTTTTTTTTCCCCCCTCTCCCATCGGTGAGTTTGCTGCGTCTGATGGGAGGAGGTTCATGATAGTCGACCGGCTCCAGCTTGCAAAGCCCAGACTCTCTGAAACCAACTGATAAGAGCGGAGAAGGCGCTGAGCTACCACAGCAGCTTACTAATGGAGGCCTGCGTCTCCTCCTCAGCTTTACTCCCCATTGTGAGGAGCGGCCCTTTTTGTTTTTGCATGTTTCTAGTGGCCGGATGCTATAGCGATTATGCCTCTGTTAGAAAGTTGTTATACTTTGGAGGTGACTTCATCCTTGAAGTGGGTTTTGTTTGAATACAAATTACCCGCTATTGAGTTGCAGGTAAATACAGCATTACCGAGAAGATAAAGAGCAGAAAAAATTAATATATTCAGTCTAACTTGGTGATAATGGCATGTTAATAAGCTAAGCAACTCAATAAATGTTAAGTAACTGCACCCACAAACCACCAAATAATTAAGTAATGGGTGCGCAGTTTCTGTGTAAAACCTGGTAGTTCAGAACCTTGCCAAAGCCGTCATTTGTCAACCAACATAACAGATTAGAAACATCTTAGAGAAAGAGGGAGCCATTAGCATTGCATCAAATTCCGACATCTTGGCCACAAGACCCTGCAGGGCTTAAAGTTAATATGCATTACACCAGCGTCTGTCAGGGATCCATGAAGTGAATTAATCCGAACAGGTCTGCTTGGCAGCAGCGAGGTCCTGGCCAGACAGCCGAGGGCAGGCCGTCTGAAGAATCCATATTAAAGATGGAGTCCAAGACTTGTTTTCAATATCGCAAATGCTCTGGAACATACATTGAGGAAAAGTCCAAAATCATCCGACAATTTGACCCCGAGGAGTCCAACAGCAGTCACATTAATATACTTTAATGGAAATCAAAACAAACACGATGAACTGCGATAGAAGTTAGAGAAGCAGACTTGTGACCGGAGCGTCACCAGTTCAAACCCACAACACGCCGTGTGAGGGAAGTGAAGGAGTGATGCTCTCTCCTCCCACAACAGCTGCTGTGGAGCTGAACCCCCAGGTGCTCTAGAGCAGCGGTGCTCAACCTTTTTGACTTTTTGACCTTAAAACAGAGTGATGCCTACTCACGCCCCGAGTCACAGGCTGCATACGGTGGAAAACAGTTCAATCAAGGAATGATTTTCCCTTTTCAGGTTGTTTTATTTGATTCATTATCAGAGGAGGCTGAGAGGCTGAAAACTGCTCAATATTTCACAAGAAAAAAAATAAAAAATTAGAGAAAAATCTGAAAAAATAAACATTTACATAAATAAAAATACATAATAAATTTGTATAGTAGAATTATGCTGTTTTTCATATACCATGAAACATCTTGTGACCCCCCCCAAATTATCTCACGACCCCCTGGAGGGTCCCGAACCCTAGGTTGAGAACCACTGCTCTAGATCAGCTGCTCAGTGGCCAACAGTAGAAGACTCAATAGGTATTTTTTCTTTCCTCTGAAAAAGAGAAATTACGTATTTTTTATGATATAAAAATGTATAGATAACTAGGTATTCAACAAGTGATGCATGATCAGGAGTGAATCAAATCTGATGTTAGTAATCTGATATTTTAAAATACGAATATGATATCCATAACCATACCAACAAGCAAAATGGGAGAGGGCCTTTGCACTCTTAGGCAATAGATTTATTTACCTTCAACTCTAAGTCTCTTGCTTTTTTAATTTTTACATGAGGGCTTTGTACTGTTGTTTGATTACATTTTCAGCATTTAGATGATGCTCTTATTCAGAGCAATTTGCAATAAATGAGCAGGTAGAGATTCAGTGGGTTGCTCAAGGACAATCAATCAATCAATCAATCAATCAATCAATCGGGGATCAAACTTGTGACCTTTCTAATATGGGACGATCACTCCAACTAGCAGGCCATCCTGCTGCTCAGTTGTTTGTCTTTGCTCTTCTTCTTGTGATTTTGCACTGTACCTCACTTCCCGCACGTACCTTTGGTTTGAAAAGAACTCTAAAAATAAAGTTCTTACGATTATTAAAAAAACATTTTTCAAGGAGGCCAACAATGGGTGCAGCATATTTTTGAAACTGTAAATTCCGACTTTAAAAGGCTGCGGATTGGTGGTCTTTGGAGTGTAAATTAAATTTCTCTGCTGTATTTTAAAAAGGTGGACCCAGTGCTCTGTTTTGAAATGCCAAGAGGATTAATGGCAGTGATAAGTGGGGTTGGTGTATTAGGCTAACTCCTTTGAGTGTTGCCATTTCCATTTCAACTATAATTTGCGGAGCACGGAATTAAAGTATTACAGAGGGAGAGAAAGGGAGAAAGAGAAATAAAGAGGAGAGAGAGAGAGCGGACTGGAGCTTACAAGGGATACAGTGCAAAGGTTCATAAACATGCCTCTTCAGGCTAGCTGAGCCCGAATGTGGGGAAACTACAGTGAAACAGACGGAGAACAAACATGAACCCAGGCAGACATCCACAGCCGCGGCGGCACACTGTGACTTTTTCTGCATGACTGGAGGGACATATCGCAAGCTGCAGCAGGGGCAGAGGGCAGATGGTGCCTTTGAGGTGGGAGGGGGGGAATGTAAACCAGTAGATGAAGAAGATGTGTGTGTCTGTGTGTGCATGTGTGTGTGGTATACAGAATAGAGAAGTGAGCGAATGCTGCAATGCAGGCATCTGTGTGTGCGTGTGTTGGTGTTGGGAGTGTTGACATAAGGTTCTGGCTCACAGCGGCATTTGGAGGTGAAAATATGTTTTTGGGAAAGAATTGTTCCAGATGCCTTTGACTTCCATTTCCATCTGTACTGGATGTATTTTTCTGTCTATGCATTTTCATCTAAGCTTTATATATCACTTGCGCAGCTGAGGATGAGTGAGACTATCATCGAACTCCGAGCCAGATCTTGTCTCGTGTCAAACGGCGCCCTCCCGCTGGGAAGATCCATGCTTTCTTCAGAATCAGTCATAATAGCATGAAAGTGGCTGCGTCTGTGAACTTCCCCCTCGCTCACACTGCAAAAATGTCAGTTTTACCGAGCAATTTAACCTCGTATTGAGTCTTGAAGTCTTATTCTTTTTGTGGAAACGCAGAAATGTCTGCCAATGGTGTGGGACTTTTTTTCAATTGAGTTTGGCTTGTTCCCAAAATTTTCTAGAAACAAGTGTCAATACAAGAGAAGGCAGATCCTCCATGAAATTATCTCAAACAACTGACAGATTTTTTTGTGAAAAATAACCTTTTAAGACTAAAGTGACTACGACACTGAAGGACTAAATGACAAAAATGGGATTTTTTTGCACTCGCCTCTCCTCTGATAAGTGGGATCATGTCTCCATCTAGTGTTCAGCTCTTTCTCTGCCTCTCATTTTTCATTCCCATGACCTGATATTCAAGGCAAGGCACCTTCTAAGACAAGAAAGGTCAGTTTTTTGCATGCAGTTTATTGTAGCAAAAATAGTTTCATTTTATAACAATCATAATACTTTTCCAAACACCGTTGCAAAGTGCTTTAGAAAAGGAGTAGAAACAAAAACGGATGTAATCAACAGGAAAAGCAATTAAAGCAAGGCAAGAAATAGCGAAAGCAAAGGGAGAATCATAAAAAAGCAAGTCTGTGAAAATAAGTTTTAAGAATGATGAAGAATGAAAAAAGATGATACAGATATAGTCAGCCTGAGCTACTCACGTAGGTCGTTCCCAAGTCTAGCGCTGTCTCTTGCTTTTAATCTGCATTTTTAAAAGTGATCAATATATATAAGATGGACATGAGAGAGAGACTTCTTGACTGAGGCAGACACACAGAGAGTTGCAGTCTAAGTGAGAAGAGATAAAAGCATGGATGACTTTTCCCAGATCACTAAAGGATATAAACTGCTTAATTTTAGAAATATTCTTCACTTGAAAGAGACACGATTGAACAGCTCTCTTGACCTGTTCATCAAAGCTCAAATTAGCATAAAAAATTACACATAGGTTTCTTGCCTCTGGCTTTATAATAGCAGACAGAGTACCTTATTCATGGTGAATTGATTTTAAAATTAAGACAGACTGTTTCCTTTCTTGAGAGAGTCGAAAGGCTGAGAGGAAGACAGAATGGGAGAGATGTGAGAGAAAAGGGTTTGGCGGGATGTGACTATAAACTGGTAGGGATGCATGTGGTTCCCTTGGGGGTCTCAAACACCAAAAAATCATTTTCAGTAGCTGTCCTCTCACTATATTTTTGTTGTTCGTTGTTCTTATTAACATTACGCATCAGCAGGACAGTTGCCTCGAAAATGTAATGTGCTGTTTTACTTAAAGCTAAATAACAGACACACAAGACAGATAACAGTTTGAATTTTGGAAAGTTTGAAGGACTGGAAATCAGTAAACTGCACACTCCCCGGACAGAAATGTCTCCTTCTTAGTGGGGGTGGAGATGAAAAAAAATCTTTTCACAGCAGGTTCAGCCATCGTTGGTGAGTTCAGCTAGGAGAAAGTTTTGTATTCCGCTCTTAAGTTTTGATTCGTCATTTCTTGATTTCTCACCAATGTCCATACCTGACACCAGAATTCAATTTGGATGAATCTCAGTTGTGGAACGCTCTTATCTGTTGCAGCTGCACTTTGTGATTTAGGCTGATGAGACGGGTGTATTTTCAGAATAGAAAGTCCTAGAACACTTGTTACATAAGAATCTTCCTAGTGCAGCTTTAAATGTATAATTATTTGTTGTGTTGTGCAAATATAGCATAAATGAATCCTGCAAGCTGGGAGTGTGGCTTCACATGAGGGGTGTTGAGGATCATGGGGCATCCTGAGACTCAACAAGGAACTGTCTGTGCTTTGTTTTCAGCCAAGACCTATTTAGACTTGGCTGATCCTGCTGGTCTGATACTGCACCTCTGACACTGCAATTTTGACTTTGCTCTTGCCTATTTACATTTGTTATTTTGACTGTATTTTTGCTTTCGAATGTAATAATCTTAATGGGTCTACCTGCTTGTTAAAGGTTAAACAAAAAAACTCTTCTGGTCAAGAGAGGAGAAACGGCGTGTTGTGGCATTAAAGGGCATAAAACCTCCAGCCAGCCAGGCGGCACCTTTCCTCAGGCAGTCAGCAGCTGGGACCGGCCCGTCGAGCCAGCCCGTCGAGTCGGCCCACAGGCAGGGAATGGGAATTAAGAGCGCCGCGGCTTTCTGACGGCGCACCATACATTTCTAAGAGAGCTTTGCTTTCTCCCTCCCTCCCTCCCTCCCTCCCTCTACCTGTCCAAAGTCTGAATAAATCCTAGAGACGTTTGCAACGCAAATGCAAAAACTGTCTGTTTGGAACCGCATCAGCTAAAAATTGGGCCTGAAAGTAGAATAAAGCTGTGTTTAGGCATGGAGGTGTGGGCCGGCTTACAAGGAGCCTGAGTGACATTAGTGGATAATTAATCCTGTCGTCCCTATAGCATGTGTGTCAGTATGTAAATTGATGATACAGTTTGTCTGTGCATCAATGGCACAAAGACAAATTATTGTACATTTGCAGTTCAGGAACATGGAATTATTCTGACTCTGATTAGGCATCACAGTTTAGTTTTGCATGCATCAGCCAGGGTAGAGAATCAAGCATAGCTGTGACAATATTGCTGACACACACACACACACACACAGGTGCAAACACATACACACAAAGTAAGACACACAGCAGATACATACAATCATACATACATGCGCTAATTCATCTATACACACACATACACACGTTAACATTTTCTCTCTCACATGGACACACACACACACACACACACACACTGATCATTCTTACTGTACATGTCCAACCAGCACTGCTGCCTCCTGCTTGGAGAGGCCCCTTTGGCACTAATTCATTTAAAATAATAAAATATCAATATGAATATTTTTCTCAAATTCAGGACTCCTGTGAACAATCAATATGCATGTATGAAAGACAAAAAAAATATATTGTTCTTGTTAACCTGACCAATTATATTTTGCATGAATTAAACTGAACACAAGTCACTGGAGCGCCAACAAACTCCTTCCCAGTTGCCTTCCCTACTTTTACTGCTTCTTGGCTAAATCTTCATGTTAGTTTTGGACCTACAGCTATACAAAGGAATGTGAGCCAGCAGATAGCTAACTGTTAGCTTTTGGGTAGGTAGCGAAAAAAAAAAAAAAAAAAAAATCCATGTAAATCATGCAAAGTGGATTCTGTCACAACTACTGAACTACAGAGAACCAATGGAAAGATAATGCAAGATGGCCGACCTTTCCCTTTAAAATGCAGTCAAAATTTGGCCCCTCTCGCCTCCCAGAGTGGTAAGTTGGACACTGCACTGCTCCACGGCAACATTTGGCAGTCTTTACTTATAGTGGAACTAAAAGCTTTCTTTTGGACTGAGCCCCTCTGCTGCCACCGGTCTCTCCATGTGGTAACGGCCGTCACAGTGAAAAGTTTAGTTAAAATATTGCCAATCTTCAATAGCAGGTGAAGAGGCAGACGCAGAAGGCTCTTAAGGCACTCCATTTGGGCCTGTGTGAATTATGCATAGTGACACTGACACCTTGAACATTTCCCCCCGTCAAGGGCTCCCAACAATTATAGATAGATGTGTCTCCTTATGCTTTGTGAATACATTATTCATTAACAAAGCCACAAAACCACAGACAGGTTTGAGTGACGGTACAGATGGTTTTTACAGCAGCGCCAGTCAAATGACTTAATATATAAACCTCATATTTCCTTGTGTTTCCTATTATTAACATATGCTATTTCTCCACAGCACCTTACAGTACAGTACTTTAAGTGCATTCATTTTCTTCATGGGAGGGTCCAGTAGGAAACAAATCCCTCGTTCTGTCAGAATTAGCGCTGTGCCCGGACCGCTGAGCAGCACAGGACCGTGCAAAAGGTAAAAAATGCTTTGAAAAGCTACCAGCTGGAATCGCTCAAAATCAGAATTGGACATCACAGGTCATTTGAAGCATTACGAGCATGAAGATTTGTACAGCATGGAGGGTTTTTATTATTATTATTATTGTGCCTCACTGCTAACCTAAATATTGCTCCTGCCTTTGGCTTACTAAGTGCGTTTTTACAGTTATGGACTGACTGAATGCCTTGTAATACCTGTGAATTTATATGAAGCAGTGAAATTCAAATAAGTCAGAAATAAATCTAATTTAAAGAATTCACCTTGTTAGGTTTGGGATAAATTGCCTCAAGGCAGAATAAAAAATGTTCAACATTTGACATCAAGTGTCAGTCAAACTTCTTAAGGTTGTAGTGAATGTTTTGAAAAATGTATTCTAGAATTTGCATTCCCGTCTTAGATGGGATACTTCGTGTCATATCAGAGAAAAATCCCAAATACATGTATTTTTATATGCATTATGCAACTTTGTAGCATAAGAAATGCACAAAAATCAAGGGAATGAATTTTAAAAGTATGCCCCTTCTCCAAATTCCTCCCTAGCTGTCCTTGGATAAATTGCAGATTCATCCCTGTGTGTTGTACCAAGCAGCACTGCAAGCCCTCATGTGCCAAATCGACTGCCGTCCGGCTTCACAATGTTTTCTGCCACAACGACCCCAACTGCAGCCAAATGGGAGGGTGCTGAAGCCCGGCCGCACTGCACCATCTACAGACTACTGGACTATTTTACTGTCATCCTCTGCATATCTATCCTGTTTGGCAAAAACCGACCTGTGCTCATGCAAATGACCTGTACATACTTCTGTATATTATATACATATACATATTTATGGACAATTTTTGCATGCATGCTACTTCCATTTGTAACTATGATCTATTAAAGTGCGCATGTGTATGTCAGGACACATTTATCTACATACACTCAGTGTGTCAGGTTCTCCTCCCTATTTATGCAAAGAGCTCTCTCCTCCAGACAGTGTGTCACATATAAATAAACCATAAGTGTAAAGAATACAGACAGGGTCAAGAGGGTCAATTACTGTTTGACTGAACATTAGAATGGGCAAGGTGTGTGATCTAAGTGACTTTGAACGCGGTGTGATCATCGGCGCCAGATGGGCCGGTTCCAGCATCTCAGAAACAGCCGAGCTCATGGGATTTTTGCGCACTGCTGAGTTTACAGAGAATGGTGCGATAAACAAAAACTATCCAGTCAGCAGCAGTCTAAAAATGCCTCGCAGATGACTCATTCAAGCTAATGGATGCGCCATAAGTATGCAAATAACAGCTCAGTGCAACAGTGATGTGCAGAGGTATCTCAAAAAATGCACAACTCACAACAAGAAAATGAAGCTACAGTGGGCACATGATCACCAAAACTGAACCTGGTGATAATTGTCATTATGTCAAGATGTTTCCAGGAACATGACGGTGACTTCAGTTTACTCCAGTAGCTTGCACAGTCGCCAGATCTCAACCCAGTAGAAACCTTTGGGATGAGGTGGAATGAGATGAGCGTAGCATGAACGTTTCACTGAAAGATCTGCAGGAACTGAGTGACGCTACACTACAAAAACTGACAGACTTGTTAAGTTATTTTATCGTGCACCCAAACTTATCAAGCTAATTTTAGGATTTTTTTAGAGAAATACATTTTTTATTTAAAAATGAAATAATTTTACCAGTTTCAACAAATTTGACTTTGTTTTCAGGATAATGTAACTTCTTGTTGTCTGGAAACAAGTTAAAATCACTGGACAGCTTGTCATTTTTTGCAGTGTATGGACCAGGATGTGACGGTCATATGACTGTTTTTGTACAGTAATTTTGTCTCCCTGTCGTCTTCAGCCAGGTCTCGATATCCTTTGAACCCTTTATTCCCTCTCTCTGCTCCTGCTCTCTGCTGCAGGTCTGTACACGTGGAGAGAGAAGTCACAGCTAAAAGCTCCATTGAATTATTGCCAGTCTTCACTCTGAGGTGAAGAGCGAGACTCACAAAGCTCTGGAGGTCCTCCGTTATGACTGCATGAATTATGCATAGTGACTTTGACACCTCAAACACTTCCCTTGTCTCGGCCTCACATGTGTTTCTTTAATGCTTTATGAAATATATGTATAATTCATCCACAAAGCCACAAAACCACTGTTTTGTCAAGTTTTTACAACAGTGCTGGTATGATCTACTTTTGAATACATAACCCTCATATTTGTTAGCAGCTGTTTCCTAGGCCTTCAACATCATTAACATCCAAAGCACCTTACAGTATCATGACTGCATTCATTTTCTACATAGCTGGTCCCAGTAGGAAAGAAATCAATAATAATGCCAATTTCCATGCCATGTTCTATCCATTGAGCAACACTAAGCTGTTTCAAAGGTGTATACTGTATATATATATATATATATATATATATATATATATATATAGGTTTAGGTGGTAGCTTTTCAAATATCTGTCTGTAATTTATGTAATAAAAATGTTTCAGAAGCATGAGGATTTGAAGAGCAGGGAGAGATATTTTATTGCACCTCAGTGGCAGCCAATGTTCTTCCAACCTCGGTTTTCTTTTTCTTTTTTATTGCATTAAAAACTAAATTAATATATTTGAAGGTATGACATTTAACTAACAGAAAAATCTATTTTTTGGAGGAATTGACCTTGTTTGATGTGGAATAAATTTCAAAAATTTGTTAAATATTTAATATATCCATCAAACTTCTGATCTGATGTTCAGATCTTCAGGATTTAGAGAAAGTTTTGAAAAATATTTCCCAGAATTTCTGTTCCATTCTTTGATGGAAAAGGGCACTTTGTATAGATGTCAGACAGAAACTCCACCTAGTCAGAGTGTGTGTGTGTGTGTGTGTGTGTGTGTGTGTGTGTAGGTGTGTGTGTGTGTGTGTGTGTGTGTGTGTGTGTGTGGAGTTTTTGAGATTGGGCAGACACAATACAGGGGAACAGTGGAACATCACACTCCTAACTGACTATCAACTTTAGTTTGGTGGAAAAGTACAGAAGAAGAACATAGGAGTGGACAATGAGTGCGAGAAACTAAGCACATGAGTTTACTTTCAGTAATCTTCTACAATCTCCTTGTATAAATTGCCAACAGGTGCTGAGTCAGCGTCTTCCATGGTAATACTGATTGCAGCCACATGGTGGTGTCATTTGATTGGAGAAGATACTGTACGTCTCTATCAGCAGTCCAGGCTGTAGAGAAGGTATTTCTATCCATGACTAATGCTGATATGATGGAGGTTCTTTCCTGACCACAGCTACACAAAAACAGTCTGTAAAACCTGCAATAAAATTTCATTTTCTTTGCACATTTATTCATTTAATTTTTCAATATTTTCTATAAATGTATTCTTCCTTGAAAGGTTAATTTGCCTTAAATCTAAAATACCATTATTGGTTTTAATGGAAAGTTTTAGTGTCCCATGATGGTCTAAATGCTGTTTCAAAGGTTTTTCCAGCCTGACAAAGATAAAATACTCAAGAGAAACATAACTTTTTTGACAAAAGCAGTGGTCAAATTTAACGATACTGAATATCGGCATAAAATATAGACTATTGACAGCTTCAATCCAAAAATACCAGTATTGGTATCGGCCCTTAAAAACCCATACTGGTCCCTCTATAGCAGAGAATTGTTCATTTTCACACACTGAACAGTGCATACAGACTATCTTAGACCAGCGGTTCTCAACCTTTTTTGACTCATGACCCGTTAAAACAAAGTGATGCCTCCTCGAAAATTAATCCCCGTCACAGGTGGGCAACCAAAGAATGATTGTTCCTTCTCAGGTTGTTTCATTTGATTAATTATCAGAGGAGGCCTTGAGGCTGAAAAATATTCAGTATTTCACAAGGAAAAAAACTCTGAAAAAATAGGCATGATAATATATTTGTATAGTAGAAATATGTTGTCTTCTATATCCCATAAATTATCTTGCGACCCCCCAAAATTATCTTGCAACACCCTGGGGGGTTCTGACCCCCAGGTTGAGTATCATACTGTGAAATTATCACTAAAGCCATGAAGGTAGAAATATTACTGAAAGCAAGATGGCCTTTCCCAACCTTTTGATAATAGGGACAGCTTCATAATCCTGGCCTGGGTCCAACCTGCAGAGAACCTGAGAAGCTTCTGGAATAAATCTGTCTGTCTTCCCTCAGGTGCTGCAGTAAGAGCCTCCAGCATCTACACTTGAACAAATACACACACAAGCCACTATAAAGTGATTAATATTTTTTTGGTCATCATCCAGTGCACTTTCTTATTATTCTTTCCAGAACATTCTGTATAATGCAGGGTGACACCTCATTGACTTGAGAGGCTCAGTGACTCCCGCTGACAGGAAAATGGAGAGTTATGGCGGCATGACAGAGGGAATGTAGAGATTCATGACATGCATGAGCAGCGGGGAATCTTAGTCTTATAAGTCTGTTTTAGGACATTGCCCTAAAACTTATAAGACTTACAAGATTTCTGTAAAAGAATTGATTATTGTTGCTATAAAATGACATATAATTCATATCATCATCATCATATTTTGACTTTTTTATATATATATTTTATGTATTTATTCATTTCACTCATTTATCTAATTTCTATTTTGTATATGTATGATGAATGTGTGCTGTTTTCTTGTCCTGCTTCAAATTCCCCCCCCCAAAGTATATTTGAATTGAATTTGAATTGAATATAATTCTGTTTCAATCATCTCAGGGGAAGCAATTTAATGACATCATAGGATTGCATTTTTACTTGATCTTGAGAGTGCGTATTTAACTGTCATGAGACAAAACATTTTTTAGACGTTTTAATTTTAGGAAAATATCTGCTAGTGCAAAATAGCAATGTTTAAGTCAAATTTGGTGGAATTCCCCTTTAAGTGAAAATAAATCATGGTTAAAAACCTGAAATGAAGAAATGGAACTGATAAACCCTGAGAGCTGTTTTTGTGTCTTTAATTTTAAAATTTGTTTGGCAAATATAGTCCAGCAATATAGAAAAGTAAAAACTTTTTATACAAGGAGCTAAATTAGAAGCACAAGATGTCATACTAAACAAAAAAGAAAAACAAAATCAAATCAAAAGTATTTCCCAGGTGTGTTTTGGTTTGATTTTCTGACAATAGGCATTCACTTTTAAGGTTACAGTATGGTTTGTGTTGGGATCCAAATATTCAAATGCAGATGTATTTTCTGGCCATTCACTGACGAACGTTGACATTCCCTTACGACTTGTATGCCCTTACGTCTTGGAACCATTTCCTCTCTACCTCCTCCTTGCCCAGCTCCCAGAGTTTCTTCAGAAGCCGAGTCCCACTTTGGGCGGTGGTCAGGTAGTACTCGCTGTCCTCCGGGTGCTTTGAGGCGTTGTGCCGACCGATGACCAGAGACTGGCAGAAGCGGCAGAGCACCAGCAGGTAGAGGGCGTCCCGTTCCGCCTGGCTGAGGGGCATGATGCTCTCCCAGCCCGCTAACACCGCTCCGCCGACATCCAAAGGACTGGGGTTCTCCAGCATCAAGTACATGATTGAAACCGCCACCTCAAACACAAAGCAGTTGATACTGAGAAGAGCAAAGTCCAGGATGCCTGAAACTTCATAGCCCCCATTGTCAACGGGTTTCACGATGATATTCTGGTCGCTGAAGTCCCCGTGAATTATTCCTGTGAAAGATAAGGAAAATGTTATTCATTTCTTGCCTTTAAACGTAAGGAGAACTAGTGAATTTATCTGAGGTAGTGGCACCATTCCAGTATTGGTGCATGTCAGGCAAATTCCAGGCATGGATTAATGGAGAATTTCCCAGATAAGAAGACAATAGCGGCATTTTAGCTGCCGCCGGTGTCAGCAAAAGCAGTCGAGCGGCACCAAACACCGCTGGTGTAGAGAGGCATTTATGTCACTGGGTTTTGCCCTTGCCGCTGATGGTGATTTATTAGGTGAAAGGAATTCCAGCGGACGCGTGGAAATAAAAGGAACTTGATTGCTATCTGGTTTGTATTACCTTTTCTGAAAGAGCTGAGTTTGGGCTGCACACAGGTCTTGTACTGTTCCATGACTGCTTTGATCACTTGCTGCAGGGGATCCCCATCCATCGCTGGCAGGTAGGGCTCCAGGAGAGGGGTGTTGGACAAACTCCAAATCATCTCATCTCTTTGTAAGACGCCCAGGTTTGGAGATGTCATCTGAAAACATGACATTTTTTCCGAACTATATGTTATTGCTCTTGTTGTTGTCTGTCCTGACTGTGTTGATCCCTCAAACTCATCAGATGTACTGTAATGTAGAAGTGTGAAGATGTGTGAGGAAATGTGACAGAAGGCAAAAACAGAGAGTTAAAGTCATAGTCAGAGTAAGCATAATCGCATTAAATCGTGGAGTATTCCGATTTTAGTTGCATTATTGAAGGCCATTTTAGACATGTGTACACCTTAATCCAACTATGACTCTATTGGAGGATTTGCAGAGGATTTGGCTTTTTGCGAGACAAGCGGCATTCCGGCATTTTTGGGGTGAGGCTGAAACTGTCACCATGCTCAGGAAATGGATATCAGGATACTGAAGTTTTCAATAAAAGCTTAAAATGTCCGTGTCTCCAGTGATTCTCCTTTGTCCTGTCAATTGGACTTTGCTTAGCTGGAATATGAATGGAATAGTTCTATAAGCAACACATGGAACCATCTTAATCAGAATATTGTCTTGTTTAGAATAAGGCCAATAGTCGGATTATTACTGCTGTAAACGTAGTTAATGTCAACACTGCTAAAATCTCCATCTTAACAAGTCATTTAGATTTCCTTAGATGTGCCAAAACTCTAAGCTCTTTTAAAAGTGGGCTGAAAACTTTCCTTTTTTTCCCAAGCTTTTGACTAACCTTGTGCGCATGTATATAGGGATATATGTGTGTATATATACATATTTTAAATATATGTGTTTTTAGCACATTTTATATATATTTCATGTTGTTATCTCTACTATTTTAAAACATTCTTCTATTTTCACTGTTTTTCTGCATGTAAAGCACATTGAGTTTTCTTGTGAATGAAATGCGCTTTACAAATAAAGTATGACTCGACTGACTTATGGTGCATTCCATTGGAAGTCGGAGGTCGATAGTTCCGAGTTGGAATTACCGACTTCCGATCTAAATGCGTACCAGTGCGTCTTCTCGGGAAAACATGGACGCACGAAGCACAAGTCAACTGAATGGCGTTACATATGGAAACTATACAAAGTTGTTCCAACACGTTTTCCTAACACAAAAACTACATATCAAGTAAAAGTACGAATGGATGCTGTGACGTCAGCTGTGTTTATGTCGGAGAACTCGGGCAGAATAGATCTTCCCCGAATTTCCGACTGGGAATTCCGACTTGAACGACCGTTCTGTTGTACTTTTCCGTGTTGGAAGTTGTTTTTCTCCGAGTTCCGAGTGCAATGGAATGCACCATAAGTCTCTTATTGAGTCCTAAAAATCTTCTTTCTTGATAGTAGTGCAGTGATCTGCCTTATTCTGACTTGTTTCAAGATACTGACCCTCATTTCTAGAAAATTCCTATATTCCATTATCTCATCTCAATTGGCAGAATTTTTCCTCTTGGTTTCCGCAAAATAAGATTTGAAGGCTGAATATGAGACTAAATGACTTGTTAAGATGGATGTTTTTCGCAGCGAACAACTTCAATAGTGCTTCCTTTCAACCTACCTGTTGCAACATGTTATCCATGGTGGCGGCCATCTTGCCCACATGATAGAGAACTTGCGGTGAGGCAGGGGTTTGTGCGATGGTCGTTCCAGGCAGATAGGTCATCAGCCTCACACAGTAGGTCTGACTGCCAAATCCACAGTCTAACAAGGCAGGGCAGATATGTAAGCATTAGGCATTTACAGTCAGTGTTGCTGCATGTGAATGGTTTCGAACTTTCAAAATGGTCATCATAGGTAAATGTAATACTGTTTTTTTCATCTGTGTTCATTCACACTGCCAGAAAAAAAAAAAAAGAGTGCAGTTGTACCTTTTTTTCTGAGGCTGCAGAAGTGGTGCGGCAACAGTGCAAAGAAATCACCAGCACTGCTAGAGAAAACATGAACTAGGTCCAATTTCCGAAAACCTTGGAGGAACTCTTAACCACATAACGTGCAGGAAGAAACAACTCGTCAAAAATGTGTGTTGATAGGATGCCTTCCTCCTGGAGTATACTGTATGTGTCAGAATGGCCATGGGAAAGGCTATATTTACTGTTTGCTGTGTGTTTGCTGTGTTTCTTGTTTGTCATGTGCATAAGGATACTTTTATTTATGGATTTTGTACATACTGGTTTGGCTTTTTAATTGCAGGATCAATCCCATGGAGGAAAAACGACTGATGTAAAGTAAAACATAATGCTTTAAGGTATGAATGTGGCGTGGTTTTGACTGGCGGTTTTGTCTGCATGCAGCCCTGAGGATTCTTTGGTTTGTTTCAGTTTTCTGTTTGTCTCCAACCCCCAACCCCCCAGAAACATGACGAACGAAGAGCAATAGCATCACAAAGCAAGACAAATACCCTGCAGTCTAAAACAAACCAATTGAACAGACCACAAACATAGCAGTCAAATAAGAGTCAAATAAGAAAGTGCAGCAAGTAATATACTGTATGTATATACTATAAAGTGTGATGAGTTGGATTTTTGTTGCTGGAGTGCCAAAGACAATTTTCCATTGCATGTAATGTAGTGGACAATAAAGATTTATCTATCTATATTTATCTATCTATATTTTTTTGTTTTCCATTTCACTGAATGCCTTATTTTTATCTATTTATTTCTATGTACATACATTTTGGAAAATTGTTAAAAAGGACCGAAATAAATTACTACTACTACTAAATTACTACTACTATGTATCTATGTCTATATATTAACTGTTGAGTGATACACCGATCAAACATGAAAATCCTAATATACAGGGCAATTGTGCTGTCCCATCCAAGGCTAGTTGGTCTGTATCACACTTTTTTGATATGTGATACAAATTTGATATGTGCATGGTTGCAGGGAACAGCGACTGGAAGAGGTGGACATGGAGTGGGACACTTCAGACATTCTAAGTAGATTTTTAACAGCGACTTGAATCTTTTTTACATGTCCTCATGGGAGAAGGCGTGATATCAGAAGCTGGTTTGACCTACACTTCAAGATTTCCTCCAAGGTTTTGCATCGGTCATGTTCGGACTCAAGAAACAAGTAAGTTGGTACCTATCTCTTCCAGGCTCATTAGCTGCCCCTCGGCGGTGGGCAGGGCGGTCTGAGCAGGAAGCCCCCGCTGCTGGAGGAAGGCCATGGCGCCGGTCTGCACCTCCAGCAGGACGGGGTTCTTACTGTCCGCCGAGTTCATGACCTTCAGGAGGAACTCGGTGCCGTCCTCGTCCACCAGGAGGAAGTTCTGGTCGAAATAACTAGGCAGGTTGCTGATGTCAGTTACCACCAGTCCATAGAGTCGCTGGGCCAGCTCTTTTGCCTGCAGCTGGGTGAGGTGTGGCTTTGATTCGGCAGCGGTGGCCTGGTCTGCAAATAACAGCAAAATTACAACATAGATTTTTCATATCAGATATATTTTCAGTTCTGTTTTTGTTTATTTTGGTTTGCTCACTTCTTTGTCTCTTTTTAAGCTTTGTTTTTTTACTACCTCTGTCACAAAATTAAATCTCACTGGATCGGCGTGTACAACAGCGTGTTCCGATTCCTGCCAATATCCAGCAACTTCTCACAGCCGTTGAAGAGGAGTGGACCGACACTCCACAGGCCACAATCAACAACCTGATCAACTCTATGCGAAGGAGATGTGTCGCACTGCATGAGGCAAATGGTGGTCACACCAGATACTGACTGGTTTTCAAAAAATGCATATCTGTAGCCCTAGTCATGTGAGATCCATAGTTCAGTCTTTTTTCAAGATAAAACTGCACATTTTAGAGTGGCCTTTTATTGTGACCAGCCCAAGGCACACCTGTGCAATAATCATGCTGTTTAATCAGCATCTTGATATGCCACACCTGTCAGGTGGATGGATTATCTTGGCAAAGGAGAAGTGCTCACTACACAGAATTAAACAAATTTATGAACAAAATTTGAGAGAAATAAGCCTTTTGTGTGCATAGAAAAAGTCTTAGATCTTTTATTTCAACTCATGAAAAATGGGAGCAAAACCAAAAGTGTTGCGTTTATATTTTTGTTCAGTGTATAATTTTCATTTCATTGCAAGGATGCTCTCTTTTCATATGTCACCGGGTTGCTTGAGCTTCCTTTTTGCCCACTTTTTGTATCTGCAGATTAAGATTATATTTAATATTATTTCTAAGAGACTAATCAAAAAACGTATTGTTTAACAGCTTCCAGGAGATTCCTGGGCGGAAATATCATTGGACTCTTGGTATCTTGTCAGGTTGTTTTTCCAGCCTTCGACAGCCTCTCAGCAGCCTTTTCTAATACTTACAGAGCTCACTAGACACCAGAACACACAGCAAGAGTATGATAGCTTTCCTAAACCATTAGTCTATATTATTGACAGTAAATTTAAAATACAGCTGTGACTTTATCCTAACAACTATGAAGAGTTCAATTCTAAAATGAGTCATATTCTTACAGAATGATTATCACCCAAAAATTGAAACAAAGAATGATGTTTTTTTTAAAGGATAGTATGTAGCGTAGGTCCTTGGTTGACATTTTACAGATATTGTATTATGCATATTCTAATGAATTTAAGATTTCTGACATTAAATGGATGACTAATCTGCAATATCTGAACTTTTAATGGACTTTTCTCCCAGAAATGAACCCAAAATAAGTGCACTTACCCATTGTCTTTCAGTCAACTGGAAGTAAAAGTGAAAAGACTTTCTCCTCTTACATTTAAATGCCAAAAGTCGGTCAAACCAGATTATCAACCTCTCCAAAGAGTGGATGCTCTGCTTTCACTCAAAGATCTCCTTAGGAAAAAAGTTTCAGTGGGACTACCTGTTTAAAGGCAAAAAAAAAAAATAATCACTTGCTTACATAAATTTAGTCAGTCTTTCATTCATTCATTCATTCAGTCATACTACCTGTTACGCCCCACCGTTGGTTGGCCCTACGGGACGAACAACTCTACCGACACCTTTTAAAATACCCAAGCCGTGGGATTTATTAACATAAAGACATACAAAACAACCAAGACACTAAATCAAGACTACAAACAACCGTCAAAAGACAACAACACTAAATAAAATCCCAGGCTGAGAGGCAGCAAGACCAGCAGTCCAGCAAACCAGACGCCTCTCCCTGGAACAGGAGCCTGGAGCATTTAACCACTTCCTTTCCTGGGCCAGGTGGACCTCACTGAGGACTGATCAGGTGTAGAAGACCTGGGTGGAGCTATAGAGACAAGAGAGGAAAAAGGGACAAACAGCACAGGGAACACATACAGCCATAACACTACCTTCTCCTAAAGATCATTCACAAAACAGTGTGGTTACTTATCACTAAGAGAGGCCACTGTTGTGTCTGTAAAGTGAAGCGGCAGACAAGTCCACATCTGGCTGTTAACAGAGGCTGCAGAAACACCACACATACAGTACTGCCATCCTTAAAAAAAATGTGATATGAAACACAACAGTCTACAAAGGCCTCACGTACTTGGAGAGAACACTGTTGGAAGAATGTAATTAGATTCTTTATTACACCCAAAATTAAGAGCAAATGCATGTCTATAGCACAACCATGTTGGATGAATGTTGCACAAGTTCAGGCTTGTGTTCTGCTTTATTACAAACTGTAAAATGCCCAGCTACAGGCTTTTACTTGAACTCTGTTCTATATGCTGTTTTTATTCTTGATTTATTTTTTCTGTGCATTTGCCCTTTTTTATATAGTTTTTTCTTCTATATTTGTTGTTCACATTTTTATTTATTGCACACGTTTTTTTATCTTGTAAAATATTTTGTAACTTCACTTTTATAAGTGATCTATACGTAACAGTGTGCTACACTTGCAAAACTGGTAATTCATCAGTGTCTTGACTTCTTTACCTCTTTTTTTAAACTAAACAACCTGTCAAATGTACTGAGTTGAAGAAGGCGATTTGAGTAGAATTAATCAGAGCTAAGATTTATTACTTCCATCCATCGTCCATCTAATGGCTGACTTGCATCATGGGAAAAAATCACAATTGCAACACACATGCACACGCACACACACACACACACACACACACACACATTGATGAGAACCGCTGCCTTCAGTTGAGATTGAAATGCATTCTAATTTGTGTTTCTGTCTTTATGGTGAGCTAGTGTATGTTGCGTGGCAGGGTCCAGTCTCAGACACGCTCGACAAGTCTGGCAGGATTCTCTTGCTGACACTTTGTGGCTGAGGTGCAGTTTGCAAGCAACTACTTGATATATATATATATATGTATATATATATATATATGTATGATATCAATAAGTTGGCAACATTTGCCATGATGGCTATTTAGTTATTTCCACCAGTCACAGCGAGCAATTATCAGTATCCGTTTGCTGAAAATACTTGGCGGGTTGATGGCAGTTAATTATAAGGCTCTATTTATAAGCTTTTGGGTTGATATCGTGGATTGCATGGTAGCACACAAATCCAAAATATTTAACAGTCATCCAGCTTGAAATGGCTCAAACAATTCAATAACACTTATCAGAATGAGTTAAGCATGCAGAAAATTGGTCAATGCCAACATAATCTTGGAATCTATGGAACAAGAAAGAACTTTTATCTTATCCAGTGTTTGACTGCTGGTGTCCTCAACTGGCCCAAAGAACTAAAAGGCAGCTCATGATGCTGTCTCTCTCTCCCCCGTCAGCTCTATCTGTCTGTCTGACTGATAGACCGCTCAATCTCCTCCACTACTGTCTCACACACTGATCATTAGATTCAGACCTTGTTTCTCTCTCCCTCAAACGTTTCTCTATTGGGAGCCATGACTCCTGTTCTCAGGCGGCCTCCATCAGCGTCTACTATTGCAGTTCAATGGTGTCTTTTTGTTGTATTGATTTCTGTTCATTTGAAGCACATCGTTTATATTCGGTCCTCAGGGTTTCTTCATCCCATTTCTTTTTCTCAGCTGACAATGACTGATTGTGTTTTGTATTAAGTGCGACTGATGACTTTCTACCTTTAGTCTACATATGAACATGGAAAACCAGCAGACGAAAAAACACAATGGTGGGGCTGAACATTTTAAAACAGAGTCCCTTGAGGTAGATGTGGTCAAATTAATTAATCAATGAATTCATTTATTTGGCAGCACTAGAACTAACAGCAGTGCTACGAGTGAGTTCTGCTAACATCAATGTGCAGCAGCATATTTTCCTTTGGTATTCCAGCAATTTTGCTGCCTTCAGGTGCTGTCAGAAATATGGTAATTACAGCTTGAACACATAGTACATAGTTGAAAAGTCTGGATTTTCTATGAGTTTAGGGGAGGTATCTTTGGGGAAAATGCAAATTATTAGTATTATTTTCTTCTTATCATTTCTTCTTTCTTATTATTATTTAGTTTCTATTAGACTCTTTTTTTTAACTTCACTTCACTTCACTAATACATGAATTTAAACACTGAATACATGCCTAATGCACATTTTCTCCTCTTCATTCTGCCACTGTGGCCCAAAGCATCCGTGGTTCACTTGATTCACAACAGAAAACAACAACCACCAAACACTACTTCTGCTGCAGGGTCCATGTTGTTATTATTTTCCACCAAAGGCGTTTGATTCATGTTTACAACTTCATTACTTAGAGGCAGGAGCTTATGATGAGCACATGAGGGCAGCATTATACCATGTTTACCCCAGGCTCTTACGCCGATGGGACAGACAAACATTGATTGATTGATTGATTGATTGATTTGATTCTAATGTCATACACCATACTGGTGCCGAGCCCACATGGAATTACAAGACGCTGTAAAACAAAGTGATCAAGCAAAAGGTACAATACTGAAAACATAGAATGATATTACAAAGAATTTCAACTTTGTAGTATGCAATATCTCATTCAGAATTCAGAATAAATAAAGATACAGATATTCAAGTCAGATATTCAAGTCTTTGACCATCCTCCATCAGATGTAAATCACAGTGAATTAGCTTAATTCTTAAATCATTATATAAAAGGGCAGTAAAACATAAAGAGAATTTCATTTTCAATCTCCTCTACGCCGCAGAGTGAACACAGTCGCTCTTCCTCTGTGGTGTTATTGTATCGTCCATTTTCAGTAGAAACCTGATCTCAACTGTGCACATAATGATCTTTCACCTTTCGTTAGATTGTGAGCAACATGTGGTTCAGGTGCAAACAGATGCTTAATGAGACTGCGTGTCCTAAGAGAACAATTAATCTGAATGTTGCGTTATGCATTAGAATTTCCACCCCATATGTAAAATGACAAATTCGTCTTAAAGATTCTATTAAAAATACCACGTATCTCTAATAATACTTTGTTCTACATGTGTCCAGTATCGAGTATCTGCAGGCCGTAATGGCAGCAAATAAAACAGCAAAAGAAGACAGCAGAACATTCCCAACTTGTTATATTTGCTTCTTCATATGCAGCGTCAGTCCCTTTGGCCTTTAGAACGACTGACTATCTGTTCTACTATTAGTGTGAGAGGACAGACTGCTGTTTTGGAGCAGAAGCTGTACAGGCTCAATTTCATGTCAAGAGCAAACTTCGGACAAAAACAAAGCAAGTCTCCGAAGTTTTCATCCATTTTTATTGTTAGCGGAAGGAAAAAATTGTTTCGACCCGGACAGAAAGACGAACCAGAGGTGGCGTTTCTGGGGCGTGTCCTGTGTTTTCAAACTCTGAGCCAATCGAATGTCTGCCTCTGGCTCCGCACGGTCTCATTATCCAACATTTTCTGACGAGAAGTTCTCCAGACCTCCGTGGGTTTGAGGCAGAAGGTGTGGCCATAAGTGAGATTACCCCGGTTCTTGGGAACCACCACGACCCCCCGGGACAGGAGTCACGGTTCCCAGTAGAGCAAAGTTTGAGAGAGAGAGTGTTACAAGGTCTGGATCTAATGATGAGTGTGTGAGAGAGCGGCGGAGGAGAGTGAGTGGCCACTCAGACAGACAGATAGAGCTGAGCCAAGACCAACAAGGTTATTTGTACGGACTTGGAACAAATGATTGCTTACCATTGACAGAGGAGGAGAGTCGGTGTGATTAACTCCTTGGCTTTGGTTTAGTTGAGGACACCAGCAGTCAAACGTTGGATAAGATACCATTTCCACTTTGTTCCATAGTTTCCAAGAAAACATTTTTGCAGTGATCAATTTTCTGCATCTTCACATTCTGATGTTTGTTTACAGTGTTATTGAACTGTCTGGGCCATTTCAAGTGGGATGAGTGTAAATCTTCTTGGGATCATGTTGGATTTCTGTGCAATCTCAGACATCAGCTTTGTCCTGTGGATCTGCTGGGACATTTTGACTTCAACTGAATCAATAGAATGTAAACATTTGCTAGAGCGATATACTCTATTAAAAATGCCACAACCTCACGTAACCTAACATGGACTGTAAATTTATCTGTGGTGGGGAAAAAGTGTAAACAACTGTCTCCCTTTTTTTTAACTTTTCTTTCTTTGCTCTTCTGAAACCAGACTTAGCTGCAGGTTTTATTTCTTATTAACCTTCTCTTGCTGGTCAGTGATTTTCTGGTGTGATAAAGTCGTTTCTCCTGCGGAAAAGCCATTTAAACACGTACAGACATCACAGCAGCTGAGCTGGGATAAACCATTTTCTACATAACATATTCAGCTCAGGGATGCTCCAGGTGCTGAAAATAAAAAAATCTCCCCATATCTTTCCACAGCAAATTTTATAAATGGCTATGTATATGAAGAATATGTGTTTAAATCAGCAGAACAGAAACATTATTTTAGCAAATATTTATCAAACAGTAAAATCTATAAACCTTGGATCCATGGTTGAAGGTCCTCAACCAGAGTGACAAATCAAATCAAACTGATGACTAAAATACAGAAGCACCGATCAAAACAAATTTTTAAATCAATCTGACGTAACACCAGGTATCAGTTCAGTTCAGTTCAATTCAATTCAAACTTTATTCAAGACTCACCTTAAAAAAGAGGTCCATAGCAGGTAAAAACAATTACACGTAGAAGAAAAAGATACACATATAATCAATAAGACTCCCAGAAATATCAGCTCAGATATTTTTCTATTGGATTTTCAGTTAAACCTCAGTCAGATTCCAGCTGGACGTGACAGCTAACAGCAGACAGCTGGTTTCAATAAACTAGAAACTTCTCCAGCAGGTTTGCATGGGATTTTTTTGTTTTGTGGGAATTTTCCAACTTCTAGCAAATGTAAGCACATTCATGAAAGCAAATGTGCTCATTATCTCCCCATGGTCACTGATGACCTCCTAATATAAAGGCCAGTTAGATGCTGATTACTACACTTTATCCAGAGGGAGTCATAATGAGGCAGCAGGGAGGCTCGGTGTCTGGCTCTGGAGAGATTTGAACAAGCGATCTTCAGTTTAAAAGCCGGTCTCTCTAACCGCTGGGCAATCTCTCCTCATCTGACACCAAGCTTCACCTGATGATCTCTTGTTGATTGAAATCCCACCTTGTCAGTTAGGCTATATAAAGCCCAGCTGGACTCTCTGAAGCCTGCAGATTGTACTACACTTTTCAATCTGGGCATTTAGCTGACACTCTTATCTAAAGCAGCTTTAAAAGACTGAGGAGTGTGGAGTCTACTGATGGAAATAGACACTGTATTGGCCGCTGGAGGAGTTGAAGCGGGAATTTTCTGATTATCAGTCCAGCTCTCTAACCACTGAACCACATACTCCTTAAATGCACCCTGATAAGCCCTTGTTGAATGAAATCCCAGCTGGACCTGGTTGAAATAACAACAGCTCACTAAGAAACAAATAGACGCTCTAATAAAGAGCCTGAAGCATGAAGACTTGAACCTGGGAGCTTTTGAGTACAAGACAGTCTCTTTATCCACTGGACCAGCAAGGTTCTCTTGGCTCTGTCACCTATAGCCTCTGTTGAAAAGAGTCCCACCATGTCAGCTGGGTTCAACACCAAGACTGGAAAAGCAAATGTGGTTGAAAACCGTGTTTGCTAGCAAAGTTCAAACCCCTTCAGATCTGTTCAGATATCTAATGTAAAGAATCCTTCAGTAATTCGGATCAGTTCAGACCTGTGTGCAGGTTGTGACCCTGTGCAGAGATTGTGTAGAGGTAAGACTCTCCACTCTGGAGTCACCAACCCATTCTCATTCCCAACTTGTCCTATGTTGACTCTTTGTAAAATCCCTTGGTGTTGCTATAACGACGCTAAAGATACCCTTTCGCATCTGTATAGGACGCACCGGGTGTTCAATAGACTCCATGGTAAAACCTCTCGCGACATTATCGGACGCCTACAACTTTCTCTCCTAGACCACGGAACACAGAGTCTAGCCTACATTTTGTGCCCAAATAAGGGATTTCGGTTTGCTTCATTTCTTTGCTTGAGCTCTTGTACGTGATCACAGTTGAAATCAAGTGAAATTTCTTCTATTGTGTCAGTTATTGTTTTTGTTTATTCAAAGAGTGTGAACATGGACTCCTTTGAAATTCAGAGATAATCTGATGGTCTTATTACTGAACGCTTTGTGAAGTGGGAAAAGTATTTAAGGCTTAATGTGAAGTTGGAATATTTTGTTTTGACATTAAGCTTTAAGAGTGTTCATTGATTTCACTGCAAAGTGTAGTGTTTATTGTAAAGATAGGAAATATTGGTCATATATCATTTTCTTGTCATTTTGATGATTTCGGTGAGTCTACTGACAATTCATATTAGACCTAAATATAAAAGAAGGGAATAATTCATGCAACCTGATTACATAAATGTCCTCCATTAATCAATGTTAACTAAATTTCCAGTTCATGTTATTGAGTTTAGGCTTACCTTGGAGGGGCGTCTCACCCATCCTGTTGAATATGGGGAGGGAGGGTTTGTGCTAAGTCTTAATCAGAGTAAACGAGTGCACATTTTGCAGTTCAGGTGCTGCCGTGTGAGAGAGAAATCCTGAAACCCACTTTGCCATATTTTGTAGTATTCATACTGGCTATGTTGTTGAGCAGGATAGGTATAAATATAGTTGCACACGTAAGTACTGAGACTATGGACCAATCCCAATGTCCCCCCTATGGACTGAGCCCTGAGCCCTCACAGACTTAATTGACGTCACCTGTGTGCGCAGCTGTAGTGCCTGAGTGCAAGAAGTCATGGGGGCTTGAAATGGTATAGGAGGAACGGGACAGCACTTTGCGGCATCACGTGTTGCCTTGACGACGTCAGACGTTGCTATCTCCCGTCAATTAAGTCAATTTGTAATTTACTCTTTGTTTGCGCTTTTGTCTAAACAGCATTAGTAAGCTAAAATGAAAGAAAAAAAATGTGATGAATAATGTTAAATAGGCCTAAGTATATGTTTTGCAGCATTGCAAAGCTTATACTGTGCTAATGGATTTAGAAAATACTCTTCATTCTACTAGAGGTTAACCTGCACTACATCATTACAATATATAAAATATTAAAAAAAATAAATAAAAAAAAGATACAGTAGGAGGTACGTTGAAAGCAAACGGTACTTTTAATAAAGCTTAATGAGCACAAATAAGCACATAAGAAAGGCTATATTATGTGCTGCTTATGTTAGCAGTATCTAACACCCTTCTTAAACCTTTAGGAAAATTTAGCTTTCTTTTTTCTCAAATGATCTGTTTATTAGTGTGCTTGCTGTAGGCAAAGCACACTATTACTATTTCTGTTTTAATGTTGCAATGTTTTCTCTTTTAACTGTATCTTGTATGTAGTTTCACCCTTTCATTCCTGTTTCTCTCTAAGTTCTTGTTAATTGTTTTTTGTGGTAATTATTCCTTAATTATGTTTTTTTTTCTTTTGTATCACGTGTATTGGCTGATATTTTCCAAATACATGAATATTAATGTCACAAACGCTATGAACTGTGGGTAACTCCCTCAAGCAAAGTCTACAGAAATGCGGACTTGCTGAAAGTCTGCATAAAGGGCTCATAATGTCCGCCAGTGAGCCCTCGCGCACTTACCGATTCCACAGTGGGACGGCCCTGAACCCTCGCGGACTTGTGGGGAACACGTGTCAAAGTCCGTGAGTCGTGAGTGCGGACATTGGGATTGGGCCTAATTGTAGGGTGGGGACTCAGATCCTTCCACTATCACAATCGGCCAAGGTAGGAACACACTAGTTACACCCCTGGCTCAACCCCTTCGCTACATGCCTCTCCCACCATGGTGACGTTCCAAAACAGCCCAACGGACAGAAATATATCCGTCAATAATTCTTTCCGTTTTCCGACGGATCAGTGTGCCCGCACTAGTGGAATTCAACACACACGCCGTGGGATCTGTACTTGTTTTTTCTCTTTTTCTATCAACCTTGGCACAAAGGTTGTTGAACACACAGTTCACAGAACACACCGTTCTCTCAGTCTTGGCACAAAGACTGTAATAACCTTGGCCGAAAGGTTATTTTCTTCTAGTCATAGCGCAATGACTTATTCTCTCAACCTTAGCGCAAAGGTTGTGTACTAGTTCGTCAACTATTAATTAACAGTTAGCTCAAACTGTTTTCTTTCTCTCAAGTCTTAGCACAAAGACTTCCAAGTCATGGCACAATGACTTGTTTCTTTAGCTTAAAACAATGAATCATAACATCTCTCTTACCCTGTTTTAGATGGATGGAGTATCCGCTGTCCGACAGGCGGCTCTTCCTTTCCCTCAGTTTGTGAGGAGGAACTTGCCCTGGGTCTTCTTCGAAATGACCCCCACCGGTGGTTAACCTTCAAACTCGCCACAGGTGTCAGTCAGTGGAGTTTTCCATCCCATCCTCCTCGCCAAATAAGGTTGTGGAATTTCTTTTAAAGTCTCTAAGAAATTACCATGATCACAGGGTTCAAGATGTGATGAGACAAAGTTCTGAGAGCTCTCAGAGAAGTCGGGTTAACAAGTTACAACAGTTTGCATTGCCACCCAGTTCTGAAGGGTGATTTCTCCTCTCTATCTTTATATTGTGGAAAAATTTAACTCTTTCCCATGGGAGTCTTCTCCTGCTATTGGTTAGTTAAGCAAAGCACCTGGAACATTTCCATACACAGTTTATTCAAATATGTGGCCTTCGGCCTCATCTGTTAGTGGTCAGAGCCTGGTACACAGCTTCTCATAATTAGTTGAACACACATATAATATTCTCACACTACAAGGATACATAGTAGTTACACACACACACACACACACACACACACACACACACACACACACACATACATATATATATATATATATATATATATATAAGTCTTTCAGGGCGATTCTCAAGTCAAGTCTTACTAATTCTTGATTGCAATTCAAAATGCAAGTCTTTCAGGTCTGTGAATGCTGATGGTCAGCATTCACAGACCTGAGAGACTTGCATTTTGACCTGTCTAATTTCATGTTCTAGCCAGGTATGCGGCAAAGAAAACGAATAAAAATAAAAAAAAGCTTTGAAAGGAAAACTTTAAAAATATGAGAGCGGTCTGTGTCATTTGCCCATCACAATGACACGGACCGCTCTCATGTTTTTAAAGTTTTTTTATTTTTATTCTTTTTCTTTGCCGCATACCTGGCTAGAACATGAAATTAGACAGTGGATAACACCATGATAGCAATGATCCCATGTACAGAGACTGAGTGAGCGGATTATTTTTCCAGCTACCATCCCTTGCATTTTGAGGGCTTTTATTTTACACCTTAATTTTGCTGGTTAATTTGATGCCCAGTCACTGGGTTCAGAGGTAGCTATCAAACACAAGGCAGAGTCCAGTTTATAGAGTTCAGAAAGTGTATTGAAATGTTGAATGAATGCAGGTGGTTACAACACAGGCAAACAATACAGATGACGACTGCGGTTGGGATATGACTGGCATGCTTGGTGATTGATGACATATGTGGTTTTGATAGGGAATGTCACGTATCACAAACAAACTGAATGAATGATGACATGGCGTATGAATTTGGCCGAGCGCCAGGATGCTATGCGTTGGCCGTATAGCATTTAGACATTGATCTGACCGTATTTCCTAGTGCGAATGAATGTAATGACTCAACTTACATTGGGAAGAATGCCAAAAGACAATCAATTGTTAAACTGAAGATCCAGATTCAATCGAGGCGGTCAGACGCGACAACCTCTTCATTCACAGGCCACCATGGCATTTTTTAAACTTTTTGTTGGTAATAATTTAGAGTAAGACCCAGTGCCGGGATCTAGTTGAAGAGTTGGGTTTTCTTTGTTCAGAGAAGATATATGAACGTAAAACACGATTAAGCTTACTTCACTCACATTGTTGAACCAAACTAACTTAACGGAATGAGTTGAATAAGTGGACTTTCTGTCTTAGAATAATCATTGTAGCGTAAGTGGGTGGAGGCCATGAATACAGATTTTCTAATCATTGCAGGTACAATATAAAGACGAAAAGGCATCAGTAATAATCTTTAATATTTATAAAAAAAGAAAAACATCTCTATCAATAACGAAAACCATGAATTGGCATATAAAAAATGTATTTGTATGCTGGCGGCTGCGGTGCATGCTTAACATAAATAGGCTAAAGAAGACATTAAGGTCATAGAAATAAATGTAAGCTACTTGTTTTATTTAACTCAATTCATATAGGCTATATTTGTTATTTTGTATTTATTTTCTGAACTCAGCCACACAATTTCTCTAATTTCTTTGAGTTGTTCGCCGCTTACATCCCGGTGCAGCTGGAGAGCCGGCTGTAAACTGGCGGCGTATTTTTTACCGGTTTGAATCTGATCAAGTCTTTGCTTTCAAGTCTCGAGTCAAGTCGAGTCTTAAAGCAGTCAAGTCACAAGTAAGTCGAGTCTCACAGCAGACGAGTCCAAGTCGAGTCGCAACTCATGATTTTTGTTTGTAATAAAGCAGAACACCAGGCTGAACTTGTCAGGTAGAAGTTGAACATTCAGATCCACTGTCTATTTAAGTCTATCTACCAGTTTTCTTGCAAGTGTCCAAAGGCATGTTTTTACAATGCAGGTCAAAGACCACACTGAGATTAATGATTTACTGGACAACTGCATGTTGCCCAGTAGTCAGCAGAAGAGCAGATAATATATTTAAACCAGCTGAAAATAGCCTCACATGCTCTTAAGGATATTTCAGAGGCCAGGAGTTCATAAATGTGAAGTGCTCTATTTAAAAACTATTACAAAAACCTTCATATCTATTTTAAACAAGGGCCTATTACAGTGTATACTGTGTAAAATATAGAGGATCCGGACTGTGAGTGTTAACAATTTGGAAACTAATGACTCAAGTTACCAAGTTCAGTACTCTCTTTTAAAAAGTACCATATTTGGTTTTGTTGTTGTGCTATAATCTTGGAAGAATAGGTGTTTCTGTCTTTTTTGGTGGATGCCTCATTTTGGAAGCAGTTTATGTTTTCAGCCAAGGACACAAACGTCCCTTGTGTGTCTTCAGTATCTGTGTTGTGTTTGTTTGCTCTTGCTTTCCTCTGTATTACATATTTATGTCCTGGAGTCCTGCTGCAGGACTTGGATATCGGATTAATTGATTATTCCTAAACTCACTTTTTTCAGCTGTTTATCAGTGTTCAGGGAAACTTTATGATGAAACACATCCTTCCTTCTTGTAATCTTGACAATACATCGCATAATGTTGTCTTCCTGGATTTTATGTGTGTAAATCTTGGCTTTTGACACCAACTAGTGGTGGAAAAAATATTCTCGAAATGATGACGTATTAGTGGGTATATTCCACTTTCATCCGTCATCAAGTTACAACCCCTAACTCCAAAGGCCACCATGTCATTTTTCTCCAAATTTCACCCTGTACAGTGTGTGTCAAGAATCGTATAACTCTTTGCCTCAGTTGTTCTATGGGGAACCATTACTCAATAAATTACTTCTCTTGACTTGTTTCTTTAGAGCAAGTTTTATGACCCTGTGGCCCATGAATCCCATTCAAAAATCATGATAAATGTTCAAAAATGTATGGTCTGTTTATCTCAACTCCTGAAAAGTTGACAGTTTGAGGAAGTAAAGTTTGAATTCAACAGCAGCATGTTTTATGCATGAATACACCTCAAAACACCAAATTGGATTTTTGCCTCCTCAGACAAATGTTCAACTCATAAACAAGTTAACAGACAGCGGACGACTGTCTGTATTCTTCCAATAATGCTGTTGCTACTGCTGTTTGAATTAATCATTTTCATATTTATGTTAATATCTTTCTTTGAAACAAAACAGTTCCCTACCAAGTAATAGAAATAATAAAACAATTCAAGTCATGGGTTCATGTTTTGATTGGCAAGAGTCGTGTCTACATTACAGGAGAGAGACTACTGTTTCTTTCTTCTTTAATTAGTCTTTAATTAGTTTGGAACAGAGCCAGTTGATTATGAGGTATTGATTATTTCTAACAAATTCATTCAGTACAGGGAGGCGATCTTTGACTAACTAAGTCGGGATACAGTCAAGTGCACATGGAAATGTTTTGGAAGAGGATAGGAAGATTCAACAGCTCATCAAATGTGACTGGATTTAAAAATGTGACTATGCATATGAGTAGTTTTAGGTTACACACACACACACACACCATTTTTAAAGAAGAGCACCAGACTCTTTAAAGACATGTGCTTTTGTTTATTGACAATATGAATGAGACAAATGTATAAAAATACTGAAAGAAGTTTTGGCCCCAGTTAAACCATCCCACACACACTTTGAAAGTTGAGGTAAAATCCCCTCCACCACAGCTGTTGTGACAATTTCATGCAGCACCCAGGAACCTGTATGCATGAAGAATCATATAGTAGATGTGCTAATCTGAGCCTAGTTCACCCTGAGTCACATTCACTTAGTCAACACGTGACCTGACCCGTAGTCTGAGATTTTATGTGATTCTCTACTGATCCCTGAGCATGACAGTTGTCAATGGCAATGTTAATGACATCATTTTGTACATCTGATTTGATCGGATACTTTGCATGATGAAGGATCAAACCTTCCAGGACCTTTCCGGTACAGGACAATCTCCAACTACTAGGCTATCCTGCTTATCTCAACTTTACAAACTGTTGCAAGAAATTGTTGAGTGTTTTTCCACCCTAAGGAAAACAGAGTACAGAGGCAAGAGAGGAAATTAGGATATTATTAATACGAACGTCAGAGGACAGATGTAGGTCCAGAGGCAACACTCATTGTGGGTTTCTGCACCAAAGCTACCAAGACAAATCCCTGCACATTTATTCTTCCAATAAAGAAAATAAAGTTTTTTCTGCTTCTAGCATACCATCCCCGGCATGAATTGAATGTAGTTTTTGTCTTCTAAGTGTGAAGAGATGGACAACTTGAGGCACTTATGTAACAACACATGCACTCTTATCATCTTATATAATGCACGAGTTCAGAAGTTAAGATCTGCTGTCACAGCATGTGACAGCAGTGTCTTGTGATATTGCATAACTTACGAACAACTTGAGATTTAATCAAATTGTGTTTCTGTGCAAGTTGTCAGTGTGTCTCTATATCAGTTGGTGGGCGAAGTGAATGGAAAAATCACTACCATCCCTCAACAACTACCATTAAAAAGCCCTTATCCAAGGCACTTTAACCCCAGCAGCCACCAGCAGATTTACCAGCTCCCAGGTGAAAATATGTGCACCTGTATTTGATACAGTACAGATACAAAGAGCATGTACGCTCAGCACAAGATTAAAAATCCTTTTTAAAAGATTTAAAATTGTTTGCTTGGCATTGTACCGTAACAGGCATAGAGATGAATTAAAAACAGTACAAAGATGACGTTGGAGTACCTCATGCAGATTAAAGACCCAATGAAATGAAAACAAACTTTTTTTTTTTACTTTTTGCCGATGTTGCTGGACTTAGTGTTCATCTTTTCACCAATACAGTTCCAAAAATGTCAAAAAATATTGATTTCTAGAAAAAAATCTAATCAAAATGAACAGTCTCTTTCTAGTAAACAGCACATTTCTGTTGATGCACTTGGGGGCGGATACAAAAATTTCACGTAATGAAATTTTGATAACCATTGAAATTATCCCCCCCACCCCCCCCAACCCTCTGCCATTTTTTTCTAGCATGCAGCTCAGTTCAGCTGCAACATGGACGAAGGAGTGTTTTTGGCTGCTTCACCTAAAACTCTTTTCTCAGACGGGGCAACAGAGGCGGAGAATATTCCTCCACAACTGCGTGCAGACTGCTGTCCGCGTTTCATCTGAGCGGGTTTTACGTTGACTTCCGTGATATTAACATGAGCCCGGAAATACGTCAATAAACGGAAGCTAATCGCGCTCTCCAGGCCACTTCATGGGGTCTTTAATGTTTTGCTATGATACATCTGAAATAACTGCCTTTTATTATTATATTCTATTATATATATTTATTATGTATCGCAACCATCTGTGAAGAGCATTCCTCACACATTCCTCATTTCCTCTCAGCGTACTGAGCAGCACTCTGGAACCAAATCCTCTCCACTTCCTCCTTTCCCAGTTTCCACAGCTGGAGAAGAAGGTGGACGCCCGTCTTGGCCGTGATCATCAGATACTCCTCATTTTCAGGCTGCTGGGACACGGAGCGGCGAGCCAATACCAGCGACTGGCAGAAGCGGGACAGCACCAGCAGGTAGAGGGCGTCCCTCTCCGCCTCGTTGAGGGGGATGACGCTCTCCCAGCCCGCCAGGACGGGCCCGCCCACCTCCGTGGGCTCAGGGTGCTCGATCATCATGTACATGATGGTGATGGCGAGCTCGTAGATGTAATAGCCGCTGTTCATATCCCCAAAGTCAAGGATGCCAGAGATCCTGTGGCCGTTAGTCTTGTCGGGTTGCACCAGCACATTGAGGTCATTGAAGTCTCCATGATTAATGCCTAAGACAGGAGATAAATATTACATGCTTTGTATGTGGGAAAACAAAATAATCACTCATACATTCAATTATATATGCAGTTTCAGCTGATAGTATACAATGAGAATCATGGCATAATGCTCCCCGCTCCCTAAACAACTGACATTGGGTATAAATGTGCAAATGTATAAATGTGAATCAGGGTAGTGCTGAAAAAGAGCATACATGAACATGAAAAAACACACAAGAAATTAGAAGGCAGGAAGCAGTATGGCCAGCGTACAATACTACATTAAACAAACATGCAAACACTGAGCAGATGCAGAATAGGCGAACAGAAAAACAAACAATAACTAGAAGGGCACTCGGAGAGCGCAGACCTCCGCCAAGGTTCGTGCTATTATTGCTTGTTCGTGAGTCGGATCCGGATCCGCTCCAAAATTTAATGGGTTCTTCCTTGGCCCATGCTACACCCTTCCACGAAGTTTCATGAAAATCGGGCTAGTAGTTTTTCCGTAATCCTGCTAACAGACAAACAAACAGACAAACAAACAGACAAACAAACAGACAAACAAACAGACAAACAAACAGACAAACAAACAGACAAACAAACAGACAAACGGCACCGAAAACATTACCTCCTTGGCGGAGGTAATGGAAAATAAGAAGAATTTAAAAAGAGTTCACTCTTCCCTGACAAGCTGTTCTCATGTCCAGTCAAAGCTTTTAATTTGAAGAGATGCTCATCATCCACTCCTTGACTTTGGTCTTAAAGGTTATGATGAGACTGAACTGCTTTGATTTATTGAGGCAGTTTGTTCCACTCCAAAGCACCTGTATATAAAAGTGTATTTTTACCAGAATTACTCTTGTACCTAAAAACCTCCAAGTTGGATTCCCTTGCTCTTGTATTATAGTTACGGACATCTCTTATATATATACAAAGTAACTTGAAAGGTGCCTTGGGGGCTGCACTGTTGACAAATCTGAATACCAAGACAAATTCCTGTATATGTATTCTTCCAATAAAGAAAATAAAATTCTTTCTGCTTCTAGTATACCATCTCTGGCATGAATTTAATGTAGCTTTTGCCAGAGATGTCTTCTTTCCTGGAGGACAAAAAAATAAATAAATAAATGAATGTCAGTGTACCAAATAACCAGCAAAACTCAAAGGCAACTTAAAAGTATCCAGGGGAGAATCTGATGAGTAAATATTACACTCACACTTGCGGAAACTGGAGCGTTTGGGGGCCACAGAGGTGTTGTACTGCTGCAGGACGGACTTCACAGCCTCCTGGACAGGCTCTCCGTCCATCAGACAGACGAACGGCTCCAGGAGGGGAATATTGGACAGACTCCATATGTACTTCTCTCTCTGCAGCACGCTCAGGTGAGGGTGTTCCAGCTGGGCAAGATAGCGACGATGATGATAATGAGAAGAATGAAGAAGAAGAAGGCAGAAGAAGAAAAGTAGAAGAACAAAAGGAAGGAAAAGGAAGAAGAGTAAACTTTTTGCAGCACTTTTCAAAGCCAGTACAATCAACAATAAAAATGTCAGACATGAATTAAAAACAGGGATAAAAAAAAAAAAGAATAAAACAGGCAGAGAAAATGGATTATTTAAAGCCTCCCTGTAAAATGTATTTTAAATTTAAAAGATGCCAGTTTTGCCCAGGCAAAGCAAAGGTCCAGTTTCCCAATCAGTGAGCTGAAGTAAGTTAGATCATCCTTTATTTTAAAGATCTGAATTAGATTCCAAAATAACAAAAACATGCAAACCAAGGCATAATATGATGTGACATAATAGTACGGTTAGTAAATTCACAACTTAACCTATGAACTCCAATCCTAAGCAATACCAATAATGATAGATTTAAAAACTGTTTGTTGTTTCTTTGTGTTTTATCATTTTTCTAATGTGTCGGTTTTGTCGACCAAATGTCCCCTTGTGGGACAATAAAGCCTTGACTTGATAAAGCTTTGACTTGAATAATGAACACATGAATTAAATAAACATGGTGAATTATCACTTTAAACTAACACCACTGACCGTAAAAGTATAATAATATTACAGTTTATGACAAGAAACTTTAAAGGTTCACATAGTGCAGCACTTTGATGTTTCAACATCCCAAAGGCATTTTTAAATCAGATTTGTCGGTATTATAAAACACTGTGAATGACCTGAGCGCTACCTCTTGTAGGATTTTGTCCATCCTGGCTGCCGTCTCGCCGACTTCATAAAGTAACTGCGGTGAGGCAACGACCTTGGAAATGGTTGTTCCAGGCAGATAAGTCAGCAGCCGCACCAGGTACTTCTGACAGCCGAACCCACAATCTGCCGAGAGCGAGGACAGGATTAGTATTACAGCCGTTTCCTGGCTCCAAGCCTGTCCATTATAGAGCCTTGCTCAAGGGCACACTAGTGATAGCTGCTGG
The DNA here is from genome assembly GCF_048128805.1 of Centroberyx gerrardi. NCBI lineage: Eukaryota > Metazoa > Chordata > Actinopteri > Beryciformes > Berycidae > Centroberyx > Centroberyx gerrardi. The sequence continues at coordinate 6,081,678 of NC_136005.1, forward strand.
GGCATGGGGGGGTGGGGGGCGGCGGGATTATCATTAATTCCCCCACCCACCCCTCCCTCCTGAAATGGGTACCTGCTATGAGGTGATGATGCTCACTGCAAATCATGGGAGTGATTCAAAATTCAAAAGTGCCTTACAAAACTGGTGGATAGTGTGCAGCTGGAAAAGAGGCAAGAATGTATTTTGTGCCTGAACTAAAGCGGCATGTAGAATACAGGATATAGAATCTGACGTAAAAAAGGGAACTGAATGAGAAACCTGCATACCGTACCATGCATTTCATGACTTTTATACCGATTTGGCATCATGACTGATTTTCAAGGATCCACACAGCAACACAGCGGATTTTCCACTGTTAATAAGTGTAGATTTTTCAGTGACAGTTACTTGGAGTTGACCAGTCCAAAACTATCTAAAAGTATTAAATTACAGAGTCAGAGTTAAATTCAGAGTTCAATTAATGCTGCCAATTTTGCAGTGCATGTGTATGTACTTGCTCTACCAAGTCTGAAAGCCAAGGGAAAGGAAGGGAAGTCTGATTTATTTATATTGTTGAGAAGATGAAACTGCCAAGGAGATGGAGACCTGCCAAAGACTGAACCCAGCGTCTGTAATTTTCTGCCTTAGAAAGGTGATGGAGTGCTTCAGTGATGGGCAACTGGGCAAAGGGAAAGAGGGCAATGGGCAATAGTAACTGACATATTAGACAACTTCGTTCTGCTTGGCTCACTCCAGATTTTCACCAAGTTCCCCAACCTGTTTTTAATCGCTTAAATCAACAGCTATAAAGTATGCAACTTGAGGCAGGAAATGTTTGGTTAGTCCGGCCCTCCTCCCACACCAGCTTCCCAAACCCGGCCCCGATACAAAAGGTGCTTCGAAGACAGCTGCACTGCTGCACAACACTGTTGGGCCAGGCCATGTGGTCAAACAAAGGAAAGGCCTACATGTAAGATTGAAAGCCTAAAACACCGGCCTAACAAGGGAATCAGAAACCTGAACTCTAGCCCACCCGCTGGGCTGGGACCTTAAACAAAGGAAAGCAGCGCCAAAATTCCAACAGGCCCTGAAGTTCACACCTAGGTGCGAACTGGCTGAAAGCCAACCTCTGGTCTCTCATTGGACGAGACTCGGGAGAACCCCGGGATGTCCCCATGACGTCACCAAGAGTATAAATTCCAGAGATACCTTTCCTCATCGCCCCTTATTGCGACCCCGTTGCTGAACAAGGTGGTACCTGAAACGTTCGAACTATTCTTTTGTTTAGCTGAGGCGCAGTCTTCAACTCGTGGGACGAGACCAGACTGTTTAGTGTTAGCCATAACACTGTTGGATCCAGAAGGATTAGATTAGCTGTTTGTGCATCCGGTATTCTAACTCCTTACACGCACTGCCGTGTGTAGCAGACCTGCAGAAGTGGACTGGAAGAGAATACAGCTAAGGACACTCCTTCCCTCCAAGAAGACAACGTAAGGATACGTTTCTTCCACCAAGTCGACTCCTGGCTGACATCTTCGCTGCCTACGAGGAAAGCCAGCTGGCCGTTGTTCCGTGCACGGAGAGATAACAGTCCCGCAGATATCCTGGGAAAACCCCCGGATCGATAAGACGGACTCAAACACACACCAATCACTCGAGAGTGAATCCCAAGTAAGAGGTTTTGGTTCTGGGCAGAGACTAGAATAGGTGTGTTGAATAAGCTTACTGATCAGAAGCTGTATTTGTGCGTATTGGGAAGCGCATCGGACCGCCGCGTCCATATTATGCTGTATGAATAATACCTCAATCATTATGCTTGCTGCCTAATTTGATTGTGTTAATGTGAAGCTGATTTGTGTTCAATTGCATGCCGCTGAGCTTGCATCTATGTTGGTAGCCACCGTATAAAGCCAATATACTGCCTTTTACCAGTTCAAAGACCAGTAACCCGGCGTACTATTTCCAAGTCGTACCCCGAGTTCCTGTGTGGTAAAAGGCTATTGTTGTGTCTCTAGACGGCGAGTAGAACCTCTAGGTTTACCCTGAGTGTTTCCCCCTTTCTCTCTCTCTCTCTCTCTCTCTCTCTCTCTCTCTCTCTCTCTCTCTCTCTCTCTCTCTCTCTCTCTCTCTCTCTCTCTCTCTCTCTCTCTCTCTCTCTCTCTCTCACTCACTCACTCACACACACACTCACACACACACACACACACACACACACACACACACACACACACACGCACGCCTCCATACGTGCCATATGCTGTTTGTGCCTTTATGCTTGTTAGTTAGACTGATAGTTATAGTTGTATAATAAGTTGTTGATTAACTGCAGTGTTATTGATTATTGATTGATATTGCTAAAGTTAAATAAAACTCCATTATACTTTTAAAGAGAAGTTGTCTGTGATTCCTTGTGCATATGTGTTGCAATAACTGCTGGTTGTGAGGGCCTGTGTACGAATTCACCCTTCACTGTTCACTCATAAATGTACAGTGGTCCTTAAACACTGTCATTTGGGGGTGAACAGCCATTCTGAGACTGTATTGAAGGTTCGGTTATTGGTCCCTGATTCCAGGGTGGTGCCCCGTTTATATTGACTCCCGTCAATAATTTTATGAATATTAATAATTTCACAATTATTAATTATTAATTGCTAATAACCAAACCTGCCCCTATCAAAGCCCAACAACACCATGCATGATTTGATTAGCTGGGTGTCAGGGGGGAAGAGGGACAGGCAGAGACATGAATGAGGATCACCACAGTACTCTGCTGAAGCTCTACTGATACTGCAGGTAGCACAGTCCGGTTCGAAAAGGCTGTCAGTTGAATTTTAAAGTTCACTTTTGTTTGATCATTCAATAAAGATGAACAAAACAAAACCTGTGATATCATTTTACTTGGATAGTCCAATGTTGAACTATCAAGTGACAAAAAGTAGATGTTCAACAAAGTGTCATTTGCCTATTTGCTGCATTTCTACTATAATAATAATAATTAACGTTATTTTTATAGCACCTTTATTAACAAGGTTACAAGGTGCTTTACAATACAATGAGAAGAAGAATGAGAAGAAAAAATTAAAATAAAAACAGACGTCGAATACAGATAATAGATAATGGAATAAAACAAAGGTAAGAGCATGCAGTACAGGTGTAATCAAATGAAAGAACTAAAACATACATATACTGAACCAGAGAAGCCCTACACAACATGGAAAGCTTAGTTTAACCCTGACACTAAGATTAACCCTAACCAACATACTACTTGTCACACCAACAGCACAGCGTTTTCAAAACACATCTAAAGATTACATTCACATATACTGACTTAACAACATGAATTGTTGTGGTTTGTGTAATGACGGTGATTCTGGCACTAGAGCCGTTAGTGCTTTGTAAGGCTAATTTATTGCTTTTGCCCTGTGAGATGGCGATAAATCCATGTATTCAACAAGGTCTATTATAGGCTCAACTCAGATTAGTTTGGCACCTGAAGCGGTAGGAAAAACCACTCGCTATCAAAACATAAGTGCAAGAGATTTATCATGCATAATAGCGTGTGGATGTTCCTACAAACACCTACTTTACTAGTATCAACTGAGGATTAAGCCATAGCAGGTTTGGACATCAATCAAGGCAACATGAGTTTCATCATGTATTTCTGACAGAGAAAGACTGACTGCAAGCTGCTGTGAGAAACACAGCTACAGCTGAACAATTAATAAGAAAAAAATCAAAATCACAATATGAACTTCTGCAATTTCCAAATCGCAAAGGCTGCAATTAATTGCTCAAGAGAGAAAGGAGCGTCCAAAATGGATTTCTAAACAAGGTGTTTAGCTGCAGGTACTCTTTGGTCCATGAATCAAGTACAATATTGGTGAAAACCTTTCATCATACTCAAACTCAGTAAATCCTGCACACTGGCACAAAGTTCAAGAAAAACTTGATGAATGATGATGATGATATGAATCGCAGTTTAAATCGCAGTGGCAATATTCTGTCAAATAATCGCAATTCGATTCTTGTGAATATCTTTAAGCCCTACTTCAAGGCAAAAAATGTTGTAGCCTATTTGGATGCAATTTTCTTCAACTATCTGCTGAAATTTTCTTCAGCTTACTAGAAATGGCGGCAGGCAATGTTCTGATTTCTATATCAATACTTTTGATTTATGGTGCAGCCCGACTATAGTACATCTCTCTCAGATCCTACACATTCGTCTTGTCTCATAATGTGTTAGCTGGCATCATCACAGTTTCTGTTCTGTGGTTGATTGTTGATCAGCAGAGGTGGGGACTTCAGTCACATGACTTGGACTCGAGTCAGACTCGATTCAATTTTAATTGCGACTTGATTTGATGCATGAAGAGAAGACTTGAGACTTAACTTGACTTGGGTTCTGGTGACTTGGGACTTGACTCTGACTTGTACTTTGATGACTTGAAAAGGTTTTAAAGTCTTGACTTGAGATCTTGTGTTTGTGTAAATGACTTAGATTGAAAGTGATGAGATTTGTTCCACCAGACGACTGAATTTAAATTCTGTTTTCTGAATTTGTATGGAATGATTGAATTTATTGAAGTTGAAACTGATTATAGAAATCAAACTCATGATGCTCTTACCAAGTTTTTATCCTATTAAAACCATATTGCATTGAAAAGTCCTAGATATTTAGTCTTCTTTAAGATATTAAATTGATACTGGACTGATTTGTTCTGACTTGACTTGCTGTTCTACATTTAGACTTGAGACTTGACTTGAGTCTTGTGCCTCAAGACTTGAGACTGACTTGGGACTCGAGCGAAGCCGACTTGATCAGACCTCTGTTGATCATTTAGATCTAGTTAGGCTCTTTCTCTGTAAAGTCCTTAGAGACGTGAATGTGATAAGGGGCTATAGCAATAAACAAACTTGAACTTGATCCCTCAGGTCTGAAGAGTGTGACTGGACTCCTACCTATCTCTTCCAGGCTCATCAGCTGTCCCTCGGTGGTGGGCAGGACGGTCTGAGCAGGAAGCCCCCGCTGGTGGAGGAAGGCCATGGCGTGGGTCTGCACCTCCAGGAGGGCGAAGTTCTTACTGGTCGCCACGTTCATGACCTTCAGCACGTACTCGCCGCCCTCGGCCACCGCCACGTAGAAGTTCTGGTCATCGTAGCTGGGCAGCGGGCGGATCTGAGACAGCGTCAGCCCGAACAGCCGCTTCGCCATCTCAGTCACCTGGGGAAGGCTGAGGTTGGGTTTGGAGCGATTCGCCGACATTTACGCTGGATGAAAAGAGCGTGGCAACAGAAAGAGAGGATGTTGTGAGATCAGGGATGGGACGATTTCATTAAATTCAATATATCGCAATATAAAAACTGTGACAATGCGTATCGTGGGGGCAGAAAAATTAATTGACCATCACAATTTCACAAGCTCTCCATCCAAATTATCTTAATGACATTATTAAATTGTTGTTTACATTCTAGCAATCCAATGGCATTGCTGGAAAGACTTGTGGCTCAGAAATGTTTTGATTATGGCTCACTTTGTTACTTGATTTCTTAATTTACGGTATGTTTTTCTGTCACTCACCAATCCACATTGATTTGCATATCATCTCACAAATCATTTAAATACTTTGTCAGCTCAAGGAGATCTATAGCAGCAGCCAACTAAAACAGGTTTCTGATATGGTACTTCATCATCATCCCTCATATAATTACTGCGCAATACTGTTGGAATGTGACTTTAGGTAGCAACACCACCTCCAAATCTTTCCTAACTAAGGTAAATCCATCAACTGTCAAAAGAAATGTCTTCAAAAGTAGAATCAACGTGAGCCTCTGACAATGTGAACATTGTTTGACTGTACAAGAGCCTTCAGTTCATGTGTTTTATTTCTTAGACTACCGATATATGATACATGTGCAAGGAATAATCCTTTTCTAGGTAGGTTTAAGTTATTTGAACCCATGTTTTAAAACACAAAAGACTCAATCATAATAGGCAATAGTCAGTATACAGGTGGCGTCCTGCTATTCGCCTCAGGTGAGTTTGGCTTTACAGGAATTCAAGTTTTACCCCTGCGACAGACTTCAGGGAGGCAGCAGTATGATCAGTAGAAAGTGGCAAAGGCAATATAGTATAGTGACAATGTGTGTGCAAATAATATCAAGCCTATCCTGTTTAATTTGGCGAGCAGAGCGCCAACCTGCCTACAGTCACCTCCAGCAAACCTAATGACAAACATATTCCCTGATTCATTTTTAAGATAGATGATACCAACTCCTCTCCTTTTTAATGGCAATTTATGTGTTTTTTTTATGAGGAGTGTTGTAGTTCTGCATCAGTCAGACTTCTCTCTACACTTGGTTTTAGTGCTGACAGTGCAGGAGAAAGGAGTTTTGTTGCTGTTTCAGGTCTAATGCACCCAATCAGACAGAGGCTCCGGCTGTGAAAACCAAAGTAAAACCTAAAATTCTACAGTTTGCTCCAAAAGCACGTTTGGAAACAGTAACTTGGCACTTTTTTAGTTATTGGAGATGTGCAAAACTGCGCAACACTCAAAGAAGCTAACATGAGTGCAGTGCAAAGACTTGCATATTGCCCCTGCTCACTATATTGCACTGGATAGGAGATATATTAAATTAAATGTGGTGTGCAGCTTTTTTAGTCATTACAAACTGCCTTCCAGTTAGTTTAGTCTATGTTTGTAACTCCAGTCTTCTGAGACTTTCATCTAATTTACTATTTCTATTAATCTACCCAAACTGTATTCATCTGCTACTTATATACCAATGGTCAGTGCTTCACACAACAACTCATTATTAAACTGGAAAGTAAACCATACAGTTAATGTCTAGGTCTGCTCCAGTATCTTGCACTGTGGAGCTGGTGTGAATCTCTGCCACGTTTCAGTGCATTAGGTCTCTAATAGGAATTTATAGGAATATCACAGTGGTACCATGATGATGATGACACTATAGGGGATAAAACAGACTAGAATAAGGTCTCTATAAACTCACTATGAAGTACCACAGACAGGAAGTCGCTATAGAAACATCACCTTCCTATGTGAAACGGACCTCATACTGAAGGTAGCCAGTTGACATTTAACTGAAAGCTGATATCTACCCAGTATTAGTATGGTGTTCCTAATAAAGTGCTCAGTGAGTGTAAAATCAATAAAGTGTCAGCAGAGTGCTTACCTGAGGCCGTTTGATACAATGTGATGAAACAAAGCTATGGGCAATGTGCTGATTTCGGCTGACAAGTCTCCAGTCCTTCACTGCCTGCAGCGGTGCAGCGGACAGGGAGCAAATGCACAATGAAAAAAAAATATGACGTCCGGTCAGGTTTTTCAAAATAAAACTCTTATTAATGTACATACTATGTGCAAAGTTTTTTGGAATAATAGCCACAAAGTGCGAAAGTGAAAAGAAAGACTATTTTTTCATGTCATTTTCATGGCATGGCAATATCATATCGATGTATGACTGTATAGCAATGAGAGCAAGGTGATATGAGCCTATGTGTCAAGTCAGCACGAATGGAACAAATGTCACTTCCGGTTATACATTTCAACTTAAAATCCTACTTGATAAACCTGTTGCAAAATTATCTGAGTAATACAAAGAACAGAAGTGAAAATAAAGGTTATATATAAGGATTAATCTGTTAATAAATATAATTGTTTTTTGTAAACGTCTTTTTCACAGCGCACACTGATAGACATTATGACCAGTATCAAGTCAGCGGCTGTTCCGCTGACCACTAGCCAGAAACTTCCGGTATGATTATTCAGAATAAAAGCGCAATTCATATAATATATCAAATATTGACTACAAAGACTTTATTTTGCACAAAAAACAAACAATTAAGCAAGAAAACTAAAGCAACCTAAGCAAAACTTGGCGTTCTTCTCCCTGTTGCCCTCGACTCGATCTGTTGTGGATTCCACACAGTCTCTGTCTGCCACAGCATCCTCCACAAAGACAGGGGAGAGCAACACATTTTAAAATGCATTCACTCATGGGCAAATGAAACAAAAATGTACCCAAAAAATTTAACAAGTTAATTGTCTGAGGACTGTCTCTGCTCCACTGTCACCACATGCTTTAAATATTCTGATGCCACTCCTGAAAGACACTAACTCTGTCCCTATCAGCGCTCCATTTCCCAATTATCTTCACCTGAATGTTTCCAACACACAAGAACTGCTCACTGGCTCCCCACACATCCCCTGAACCCCCACATCTGCACCTCAGCGTTCCTGCACTTCAGTCTCAAAATTCTATACTTTTCCAGACCTGAATTCTTGATTTGATTTTCAGATTTTTGTACTCAGTATGATTTACAATACTGATACTCATCTTGCCCTGACTAATACCATAATACATACACAACATAATACTAATTCCTACCATATCACTCTATGGATGATGATTATTCTTCACAGTGACAAATATCACAATATGTGAGAAGAAAATATGTATCTCAGGACAGTACAGCAGTATTTTACATACTTTTCCAAACTCTTTTATGCAATTTCCAAGCTTATCAAGGCCTGGAAACTGCCAAATCCTTTCAAGTCTTGAGCCTCAAGTCTCAAGTCAAGTCCCAAGTCTAAATATAGATTACCAAGTCAAATCCAAGTCATTAATGTCAAGTCAATTTAATATCTTAAAGAAAATATCAAGGACTTAATATGGTTTTAATAGGATAAAAACTTCAATCATTCCATACAAATTCAGAAAACAGAATTTCAATTCAGTCGTCTGGTGGAACAAATCTCATCACTTTCAATCCAAGTAATTTACACAAACACAAGATCTTTTGTTGAGACTTTAGAAAGTCATCAAAGTACAAGTCAAGTCAAGTCAAGTCTTCTGTACCTCAATGTACTTCAACTCGTCCATATTCTGTATCCGCTCGTTCCAGCGCTTCATTGAAGCTATAGCTGCTTATACTGAGTGAATTATTCAAACCAAAGATGCTATTTTTTATGGCTGCATCATTACATCAAATGGAAAAATCCAGATGTCTTGTGCATCAATTTACACACATTTCCATGTAATTCAGCCTGGCATGTTCGGTATCTTTGGGAACCTTGGGATCTTGACTAGAATTTAAAATAAAAATTCTGTGGGTTTGAACAAAGCTCGGCCGCGCAACATGCGTTCGTAATGATGGAGACACCGGTGGGACCAGCAGGGTGGAAGAGGTTCAAACATTATACAATTCGGGTCAGCACTCTGACATGATTATTAATGAACCCAGTCCAGATATTCCACTGGTGCAGCACAAAAATGAATTGGAGATGAATCTCTCAGTGTGATCCTGCTTTTTGTTCTGGTTCAGCACATGAAAGCAAACTGCAAGCTTCATACGGCAGTTTAGTTCGCATTTTTCATTTATCCTCCAGCCGTAATGGTGGTGGTTTGTATACAAGGCAGTGAAAACATTATTATGTGTGCTTTCATTACAATACACAATACAGTGAGAATAAAAGGGGTGAAAACAAATTATATACAAGCTTAACTGTAAATGCGTTTTAAGAAATGACTTTGCCAGCCTAAGCTCCTCAGGCAATGCAAAAGTAAACCATGCTGGAATTTTTCAAGCAGTCAGAATATTCAAATATTCAAAGCATTTTTCTGACCTTCTTTCTGAAAAGTGCCATTTAAATACATGAAGTTTACTGTATTAAGGTGGCAGACGGGCTAAAAAACTGAGTTGCATCTGAAGACTCTTTCTCTATTGTTTTCCAGATTTGCTTCTGCTCCACATCATGACCCAGAACTTATTTATTTCTTTATTTGTCGCTTCACCTATGCCACTTTCATTAGCCTGTAACAAAATCAAAGGACATCTGGTGCTCTTTTGTCCAGTTTTGTGCAGAACTCTACGAGGCCCTGGAGCGGACTCTGCCCCGGCACTGCACACTGCATTTTCTACCTCTTTCCACTTCGTTTTGTTCAGACGCAGTGTGGTGAATTCACAAAAACAGTTATGTCACCAAATGTATGGGGCACGTTCAGCGCCAAATATAATGATGCAGAAGTTACAAGGGTGTTACTACAAGGATACACTTATCTCATGATACGATTCGATATATGAGATTCACAATTCGATAGAACCACGATACGATGTGATAAATAAAAGTTCAATGTGTGCAGAATTATGTTTATTTCTGAGCCACAAATCTTTCGGGCGATGGCACTGGCTTGCTAGAATGTAAACAACAATTTAAAAATGTCATTACAAAGTGTAAATAACATAATTTGGATGGAGAGCTTGTGAAACTGCGATGGGCAAGCCGTCTCATTTGTGATTACTACAGCAGAATAAAATGGAGCTGATATTGCGATTGATTTTTCTGGAGGCCCTGGAGCGGACTCTGCCCCGGCACTGCACACTGCATTTTCTACCTCTTTCCACTTCGTTTTGTTCAGACGCAGTGTGGTGAATTCACAAAAACAGTTATGTCACCAAATGTATGGGGCACGTTCAGCGCCAAATATAATGATGCAGAAGTTACAAGGGTGTTACTACAAGGATACACTTATCTCATGATACGATTCGATATATGAGATTCACAATTCGATAGAACCACGATACGATGTGATAAATAAAAGTTCAATGTGTGCAGAATTATGTTTATTTCTGAGCCACAAATCTTTCGGGCGATGGCACTGGCTTGCTAGAATGTAAACAACAATTTAAAAATGTCATTACAAAGTGTAAATAACATAATTTGGATGGAGAGCTTGTGAAACTGCGATGGGCAAGCCGTCTCATTTGTGATTACTACAGCAGAATAAAATGGAGCTGATATTGCGATTGATTTTTCTGCCCCACGATACGTCCCTAGTTACTACCAGAGGGACAAACCTGGAAGCATAACCAGCGCTCTCAAAAACTGAATGAAATGTGCCTTTATACAGCAGTGACACTCAACATTTTTCGGCTGTACAGACATCGGCTATACACATAACTCTCAATATTTTGAAGAATGATGAGGGATTGTTCAAAAGTCATATAGTGTTATTTATATATATATATATATAACACTGACTGTTACTCAGGATTATAACAGGGGAAAAGGCGCTGTAGTGTATAAGGGGAATCACAGAGAGAACACAATGCTTATTAGAATGCAGAGAGTAGAGTGCTGCGAAAAAAACAAGCATGTAATTCATGATGAGCTGCGACCAGCTTGGCACTTTGAGAAGGCGTAGCGGTCATGTCACATCTTATCGTTGCGGTCTGCGGCTTCAATCAGGAAACCAAACTCCTGGCACTGTGACAAGGATACTTTAGGCTAGATGTTCATTTATAGGCTCAGAGCTGACAAGACAGGATAAACTGGGCTTCAAAGCAATCAAACCTAGAGAAAAAAAGGATCAAATACAGCCTTAAAACACCAAGCAAAGAATCACTTTAATATTCCTGTAGTATCACTATAGGGACTTAGCATGTCTATGGATCATCATTCATTCATTGGTTTCATTGGGAAACACATAATATATTGATTTTCTATTTCTTTATTGTGTGTAGAGACACCCACAAGTAAAGGTAGTGTATTTCCACGCTTCACAGATGCAACCGGCTCTGGCAAGAAGCGTAAAAAAGAACAGAACGGCAGAAAATGTTGCAAAGCTCCCACACCGCGCCTGGTGGACACAGAAAAAATGGCTGCATGTCGGCTATTATTTTATTTATTAGTCCCTGAGAAAAGTAATTAGTTACACTACTCATTCAGTACTTTTGCATTACACCCTAAAACGATTGTGCTGTAGGCTTACTTGCGTTCATTGGGCCGATAAATATTGTCGCGCTAAGCCACATTACCAGCAGAAGAAGACTAATGACAGACACAAAATCTGTCTTTAAAGGTTTTTATTAAAGACACATACAATACAGCATTAAATTCAGATTTTCCGAGTTGTATTTAGTACTTTGCTGGCTCGTTCATTTGTGCTCTTCTGTAATTCCGATTTTTCCGTCATGACTTGAAGGCAGCATAAGACGTGGGGAATCTTTTGATAGATATTACGCCAATAAAGAGGTTAAAGAGGCTAAATAATGAAACGGAAGTAGCAACTTCTGATCTGTTAGATCAATAACTGTAATGTGATTACTGAAATTGGAAAAGTAATGCCTTACGATTACAGTAAGGCATTACTTTGTAACACGTTGCCCCCCAAACTAGCTCCAATACACGCACATCTAAATGCCAGATCAAAAATGCATCTGGTGGACACTGGCCTTGAATATGAGATCCCTGGTGTGGCAAAGCTTTACCTCTTTACTTTATGTGCAGTTATGTTTTTTGAATTATTTTTGGGACTCACGGACCAACAGAGTGACTTATAGCTGCTGGTCACAGCTAAAACAAACAAAAAAGGCCATATCACTAACAGCAGTAAGTTATACTGTTGGCCTATATTTTGTAATATTGTATACTTATACTAATATACTAATATTGTCTCCATTTTGGGCTTGGCAGAGATGCAAGTTATGTTAATAAATGTAGCAACAATTGTCAGTAGCCTCTATTCTCAAATTTATTAAATTTCACAGAAACACAAAAGGCAATCCAAACAGCTCTCACTATCTACTCCTTTGAGTTTTGCGAAGTACTCTTCTGCTTTCATTTATGTGATAATGCAATTTAGAGAATAGTTCTTTTTTTTCCACTTCAGGGATTTTAATTGTTGCAGGACTGAATAGAGTTTGAATTGGAGTTCAGTGTTTTGCTCCTTTTCCAGTATCACAGGATAATAACAGCTACATTATTCACACACCACAAACCAAACTGTGCTGTTTTGTTTCATCCTCAAATGCAGGCACGGTTAAAGTGTGAGGAAAAGAGCTGGGCTTTTATTCTGAGAGGAGACTGAGAGGGAATGGGAAGGGAGGGAGAGAAAAAAACATAACAGCCAGATTACTGACAAAAAAAAAGGCTGATTTCGCTCATTTCTGGCATCGCATGCTGACCTGGAGTGCGAGGAGATTATGCATGCTGGGCTGTGGGCTTTTCATCTAATTAGCAAATTAACAAGACTTGAGTCGTTTTGGCAGGCGCTTGTCATACCGTCACATTGTATAAGTCAGTGAAGCTGTTCCTGGGTTTGCTCTCCTTTGACCCAGATTACGATCAAGGCAAGTTTATCACCCACAAACACGTGTGTGTGTGTGTGTGTGTGTGTGTGTATGCATGTTTCTGTATGGTCAACAGTAGGGGTGTAACGGTACACAGAAGTCACGGTTCGGTTCACACCACGGTTTGGACATCACGGTTTGGACATCACGGTTCGATACGAGTTCGGTACAACAGGAAAAAAGCAACAAAAAACCCCAAATGCATAAGGCTAGGTTTCTTTTCATTTATTTTGAACAGACAGTAGTGCAAGTTACAGTTTGTTCCACCTAGTGTCGTATAGTCCCCCCTGAGGTAGTTGGTACAGCCTGTAGTGTATTAAGCAGTAAAATGTAAACAGCGCATAGGTCATATTTTTATGTAGGGCTGATAAAAAACAAAAGGCAATAGGTCACAATCGGCTACAAAACTGCAAAGCATCTCTTATGTTATGAAAATACTACAAAATAAATAATAATAAGGAGTGTTTCAATTACTTCGGCATAGGGCTGATGCAAAATAAAAGGCAATACAGAACTGAATAACATCTCCTGGTGTGAAAATTCAAAATAAATACAATGTAATAAAATATAAGATAAAATAAAACCTGTGCCTTTAGGAGCAATGTATCGCATTTGTGATTAACTTGTGACTACTGTAAGGCCATTATGCACCTCTTAAAGGTACTCAAGCTTCATTCTATTTTCAAGTTTTTCTTCAAAAAAATTAGTTTGTCCACATTGTCAGTAGTGAGGGCAGATCTGACAGTAACTATGTCACCTGCCGTCGAGAAAACCCTCTCGCTGGGGACTGAGGTGGCAGGTAATGTTTTTGGCCCTGCCTGCTTTCGCATCTAGAGGCTGCTTAAAAGCAGCGGGGATAAGTAGTTGGACTCCTGTTTTTTTTGCCTAGCTCCGGTGATTGGCACATCTGGGTGATGCCGTCGAATATGCGTTAGCATGTTCGATGTGTTTCCGCACACATACCGAACAACGCCGACACACCGTCCTTGTCCGATCCACCACTCGCTCTCCATTGCTGTCGTAGTTCACTGGGAACCCGACATTTTCCCACACAGCTGATTTGAAAGAAGCAGGCGGGTCTTCTAGCTCCTGTGTCTCATTTGCACTTGCCATAGTGTGACTGACTCAGTAGTAGCTTGAGCTAAGCTTAGCATGGCATGTTGCTAACTGTTGTTGGCTTACAGCTTAAGGTTTCCGGGTGGAACTCGCGCTTGTGAAAGATGGTTCCGCATTACGTTCATCAATCTTCGCACATACCGCGTATTCTCCGTACGACTGCATGCACCGAACCGTCACGTCCGTACCGTGACGGTTCGGGACGAATACACGTACCGTTACACCCCTAGTCAACAGCATATCACAATAAGGATTATCCATTATTCATGCTTTTTCAGCACAGGTTATACAGAAGTCTTTCAACTTTGGCAGATGTGCACAGCTGTCCGGACGTATATGTGCATTAACGTGAACACACTCCAGTGTATCTTCATGTTCTTATCACAGCTCCCACATGGTGCCCGCTGCCTGCGCGGCCGGAGCCCGAGGTTCAGCGGCCGCGAAGGCGTCGGCAGAGTCTCAGACCGCCTGTCACAAGACATTCTCCCTCCACTGACAGCAAAGGCAAAGGGAAAATGTCAGCCGGTCAAGCAGCGCTAGAGCCGCTTTCCTCCAGTGTCCTGTCCTGCAGCCACAGATGGAGCCAGCCAATCATGACTGTAATTATCTTCCGTTTCTCCTCCCTCCTTCCTCCTAAACCACCTGAGTGTGTCTTTGCTTCGTGCGCTCTGCACTCATGAGAGTTTTTTCCCTTTCAAACTCCTGACAGATTGCAGTCTCGACAGATCTATTTCTGGCTGCTTTAAGAAATGGGGGACCGTCAAACTGAGAACCGAAAAAGCCGGTTGGCTATTTGCCCAGAAAATTCCAAAGAAAATGGATTACCACAAAGTACCATGCCTAGTAAAGGATTAGCAAATTAGAAAATTGTTTCCCTGGGCAAATTCAGATATAATTATGCACCGGGTTATGCATCAACATAACAAAACATTAAATGACACTGTTGTGCGTAGGACCCCACCTCCCTCAGGAGGAACCATCTTGGTTTTGTTGTTTCAGCTCCTCTTTTTTCAATAAAATATGAATATGAAAGTACAATTTCTGCCAGTGTTTATTTTAATTAAAAAAAGTGTCCCTACTACTTTTCTCATGACCTAAAATTGTCCCCATCTCCAATTTGATACTACTTACCTCTGCCAATGAAGTTGGAAGGTTAAGTTTTCACCTCTGCTGTTAGCAATATCTGAAAAAGTTACAGATTTGGCTGAAATCTGGTGGACGGATGGCCTTTGGCCCAAAGATCAGTTGATTAGATTTTGGTGGTGATCCACATCCGGGATTTTTTGCCATTAGACAATTTTCAGTTTCAAGCCATAACTATGATGCTGCGTTCATGTGCTGGTGGGAAAGTCCAAGATCTGGGACTTCCAAGTCGGCTGCTAAAGAGCTTCAGCCCTGTCATGTGCTTATGTGATGTGCTGAGTGACTTCACTCTGAAGTTAGCTGCTGCGACGGAGAGGGAAGCTACACACACCTACACTACAGTGCCATGGTATCAGGTAAAATACATTGGTCAGGCAGGTTTAAGTGAAAATCTAGTGATGTGTCAGAAGAGCCAAGAGTGTAGAGTAGCTGGCCAACTTAAAAGTAGGAACAATAATAGCCTTGCTTGATAGGAACAGCACAAGCTTAACTAAAAGTTAATTTACTACTAAATTAAGTTGTCACAGTGTGTGCTGTAGGGCGAAAAACAGCACAGAAATTAACCATGTCTGTTGGATACTTATGAGATGGCATAAGTCTAGAGATAAATCATAATAAACATATCAGCTATTCTCAGATGCCAAGACCTGTGGGCCTCCAATATGGCTGCCAGGGGGCACGTTATACTACTTAATAACTTAACTTACATATGTAATTAATTCAGTGGTAAGTATAAAGCAAATTTAAATAAAATCACATTAATATTGCACTGGTTTTGCTTTTGCATGGGTTGAGACTGGAAAACCAAGACTTGACTTGATTTTTAGTTAATGTGATTTGATTTTTAAACTGTGTGTTCAGTCACTTGAAAATGGAAAATGGAAATGGAATAAATCTGCATTACAGTATTTTACACAACCATGAAGTTATCTATATATTTTACTATATATTATAATGGTAAATCTGGTTTGTGAATGGTGGATTCACGACCACAAAAGGGGAATTGGGGGGATCCCAAAATAAACTCTGCTTTGGGCCCCATTCAGCCTGGGGCCGCCCTGTGTGCACATTATACATCGAGGGAGTATTTCTCAACGTCATTAAGACAGATCACTCCTTCTTACAGTACCAACTGAAAGCTCTGCCTTACAGCTTACGGCAACAAGAAGAAATTGTGGTTATGGCAACATGTTGGTTTATCGTTTTCAAGCTGACTCTGAAATCACTGTGCTGAGCAGCAAGATTTTTCTGACTGTGTTGACAGTATCGTGCAAGGTTTCTGCTTTTACTGTTTGTGTGATGCATGGCAGGAAAATAACTGTTTTGCCTACAAGCCACAGTGACTGGTGTTTTCCAAAATTCACAAAAAAACCTGCCCTCCACGTGGGAGATGTTGATGACACGTGAGATCAGGCAAAAAGAAAAATTGTCTTCTAAATCACTTCTTAAGACCAATTTGTACCACTTTGTCTCTTTCCACTATTGTTGTTGGTTTAACCTCATACCTCAACCAGCGTCCAAATCCACCCTCACCCTGACAGCTATGTGTTTTTATTTGCTGCTCCTTCTTCTTCTTTTCTTGTGTAACCTTGTGTTGATGTCTTTTATTTGTCCTTGCTATACAAATAAAGTCATTATTATTTGCTCCATGATTCTTACTTGTTATACACAATTCACAGACTGCACTGTTAAAGATTCTAGGCTCAGCATGTGAGTCTAATCCAATGCAGCCCACTCACAGTGAATGCTGCGCTGTGTGTGTGTGTGTGTGTGTGTGTGTGTGTGTGCTCCTCATCTAGAGTCTGCCAGTACAGACTTGGGTCCAAACACTAATGATGACTGAAGCTAATATTAGCTCATTCTGCCAGCATAGGGCAATTATTTAAAGTTTGCAATGAGATGAAGACATTGATAAAATCAAGTGGAAAACGGCATCTATAATCATGTTGAGTGTATTTCTGTTGTATTCCTTTCTATGGATTAACCTCCTATTCCTGCAGAGAAATGTCTCTGCATTTAAAGTGGGAAAAGGCTTAGAACTACAGCAATTATTTGCTATCACTTCAGATAGTATTTGGACCTGAAGACAGGAAATTGTGTGAACACCCGCTGAATACTGTGTGCAGTCTACAGTAGATGCGTGCTTATGGGTTATAATGAGACTCAAGGCCAACCATCATCTGAGGCCAGTAGGGCATTGGAGAAAAGTCATAACGTATTACTCATATGGGGTTGTATATCATGTCATATTTCTAAAGTTCCGCTCATTCTCCAAGTCAGGGCAGCATGGTGACAGATGGAGCGCACAATTACCCGCCAAGGTCCCCATCGTCATCTATCAGGCTTTATGAATAATTCATTTTTGGGAGAACTGTGTACACTGCAAATTATGCCTATCTTGACACAGAATTTACATTTACATTCTTACATTTCTTAAGGCAAAATGTCATTTTTATTTTTTTTTGTCAAAACAATCTGCCAACAGGGTAAGATAATTTCACTTCCAATGAACATCAACTTGTTTCGCAGGTTCTCTTGAATCAAGAGACATCATCTTGATACTGGTGGAGTAATCCACCTCATTTTAAGATACTGTCTCTCAAAATTGGTGAAATTGCATTTGGGAGCAGGTGAAATTATCGCACACCACTGGCAGATTTTTTCCATGTTCTGAGGAAAGCAAGATTTTTTGCCGGGAAGTCCATGATTGGTTTGATGCTACTGGATTTTCAAACGCACTTCAATCTGTTCCTCGGAGACATCAAACTCAGCTGTAGTAGGACTCAGTTTAAAGGTTGACAAAAGGCCAACCTCAACCAAGGGACCAAGGACCTTTTCATAGCAGCCAGTCCTCTGAAACCACACTGGGGTCACTGTCTGTCTTAATCTTATAGCTCGTTTACCAGCCGTTTGATCCTGAATTATAAATTATCTCGCTTTTTTCCCCAGTCAATCAGAATTCTCCTCTTAAAGTTAGGATTGCCACTTTTTCGAAAGTAATGCCAAGATTTTATATCTTCATTTGGACAGACGGAATCCGTTCAAGTTCAGTTAATTTGAATGTAATACATGGTGTGACATTTGAGTGACATTTAGCACCGGTGTTTCTTGTGTTTTCACTTATCTTTAAGGCATTTTGGATAGGTATTTTCTGCTTTGCTGAAGGTCTTCTGACTTCTGTAAACCCATTTTATTCTTTCAGAAGCTGTAATAGAAAAGGAATTCCAGGTGAAAGTTAAAGCGATATTTTCTCAGAAAGGTCTGATAACAAAAAACGTATCTAAATGTTACTGTGTGTATACTTGTGCTCAATACTGTGTATGTGTGCGCTACCCAAACTTCTGGAGACTACATGAAAAAGAAGAAGAAAACTTTTGGCAGATATAGTTGAGTAACAGACGAGACTGGAAGGATGATAGCCATTTTATGACATTTGATAAGTTTCGGCAAAGAATCAAGTTCATCGCCCAGATGGTGCCGCCTGCAGACAAAATGGGTTTGTGAGCTTTGACTGTGAGATCTTCATTTTGGGCAGTGACACGGGGTCTTGGATTTGTCTTCTGGATGTTTTAGGTCAAATATAGAAACTCTTCCCACAGTGTGAGACATGTGCAGTGAAAAACAAATAACCAACTAAAGGTAAAATACCAAGGTATCCCTTGCAAAATGCAACACATGTTGACAGAAATGTTGTGTTACACCCAGTTACCCAGTGTTACAAACCTTTTATGTTGAGTGCTTCAACGTCTCACAACACTCATCAAAGAGTGTTTCATTACAATAAAAATAAAAGGAATTAAATGGGTTTGACTCAACGACAGCTTAGTTGCTACCAAAGTTTGGGCTGCAGGACACTTTGTTTTAACAGGACAGCGAGGGGAAGATATCCATAAACTGCAAACAAGTCGAATTGAAGAACAAAACAACAACTAATGCAGGAGCTGTGAAAACATCAGAACCCTAGAGAGGAACATCTACTTAACAAATCCTGACTGTCAGAAATCAAATAAGGCAGTCTCCATGCAAGCTCAGCCACTGGGCTTAATTTCCTTCTCTGTCTCTGTGTCGAACCCATCGATACACTCTTTCTGGAAATAAAATGTTGCCTGAAAGCATCAGTTCTGAATGGTTCGATACGATACCTGCAATTTACTTGTTTGACAGTTCAGTGGGTCGATTACAGTTATACTGTGTGTATGCTGACACTAACTGTTTGATGAAAACTTTTGCCCAGCACAAGGCCTGACAAGTCGACTTCTAATGAGTGAGTACGATGTTCAGTTTGGTTTGGCAAGGAATTGGAGATTTGCATGTGCAACAATAGTGATCACTAGGCCGTGTCACTGCCAAATAATCAATTTATTAGGCTGCCGCGCCCGTATGATAGTAGGCCACTGTGCTTGTATGATAAAGTAAATGGAAATTATTGTGTGAACAGGTGCTGTAATGTTTCAGAGCGTGTAGGAGTGTGTTGCACCCACAGCCTTATTAGGGCCTATGAGTAATGTTGTTTTGATGGTCGTTTGTTTTGTGATTATTGGGCTCCTTAGCATGTACAACTGGTGAGAGCCAGCTTGATCTATGTTGCTGTGTGTGTGTTGCGTTGCATGGTTGCAGTGTTAAAGCTGGAGGCAATATGAGGGAAGTTTGTTTGATGTAGAGATCAGAGGGCTGCTGACCGTGGTGCTGACCAGGTTACTGTCTGTGTATTTCTGTAATTATCTGCTCTCTGATTTATATGCCTGCTAATCTGTACATGATGCAGAAGGTGGTAGTGTAGTAGTGTGTGTGGAAGTGTGTGTGTGTGTGTGTGTGTGTGTGTGTGCATGTGGGGAAGGGCCCAGCAAAATCATTTGTACTGGGACCTATTGTCGACATGGGCGTAGATTGGGTATGGCAGTGTATGGCAGTTGCCGCCACACCTTGGCTTCATGGAGTAATTCAGATAGATTCAGAAGTCTATAGTAATTAAACAAACAAAGAATTCAGCACTTTTTTTTTAAAAATTTTCTCTAAATCAAAAATAGATCAGCCGAAAATAAATTACTTCCCTTCCCTTCACTGCAATTAATGCGCAATTTCCCTGCAATAATGTACTTCTCCAGTTACTTTCTGTGCAGGCCGATACGTTTTTTTCAGGCTTACTTGCTCTGTACTGTAATCTGTTGAGAGAACAGGCGCGAGTTTGCCAATCGCATCTTGAAATGAAAACAAATATCAATAGATGGATTTTTTTACCAAACGTTATCTCAGAACAATGAGTGATGACAGACTGACCCACCTAATGCTCACGGCTGCGGAGCCTCAGCTGCTGAAAACACTTACAGTAAATGAACTGGTGACGGACTGCCCAGCTAAGGCCGAGGCGTCCCCTCTAATGGACTAAACCAAACCACTGCACCATAAGGTAGGGCAGCAAGATCACTGTATGATTAATTGTTTCTCACTGTGGTAATAGGACGCTCAGCCAAAGCCGTTTTTTTTTAATTAATGACAGGTGCAGTGCGTGTGTATGTGTGTGTGTGTGTGTGTGTGTGTGTGATGGCAGTAGGTGAGAGCCGAAATAGCAGAGAGAATGTAGGAGAGAGAAGCACTTAATATGAATATTGCGTATGGCGTGGCAGCCAATGGACTTCACGGTTATTGCACTCATTCTCAACAGATACTTATACATTGATTGACAAGGCAGGTTTGTAATCGCACCTGTGTATTGAAACTGATTAGCGAGGCAAGGAGGCAATTTTGTAATAATGTGTTCAGTGTAGTTTGATTTTCTTTAAATGGCAATAAATGTGCTCATATGCTATATCTGCCTTTTCTTTCTTTTCTTTTTTTCTCTTTTGTTCGCTGTCCACTAGAATTGGTATAATTAGGCCTTTGCTGTCCAAGGTTCTGAATTATCTCTAATAGGGTATATGTACCAAATTTGGGGGGGGGGGGGTGATGTCATATCGAAGTAATCGATGCTTTTTTTTTTTACATAGTTATACCTTGTTGTTTTGGGTTATATGGATAGCATTATATCTGCTAAAAGTGGTACTAATAGCATATAGCGAGCTGGAAATTAAGTTTATGTTTCTCAGATGCCCTCTGGGTAGTTGAGGCATTGTGATGTCACACTGCCATACCTTGGCTTGTGCTGAAACGTCGCCCCTGGTTGTCGATCATTGTTTTAAAAATTAAAAGACAATTACTCTGCTTTGGGAATAAGCCAGTAAGCCAATCTCATTTATATCAAGCAGACTGAGATTGTGTTTTTTCAATTAGCACATGGCCATAATGGCATAGTCTGCACAAGATGCTGCGGGATTTTCACTTATTACAAAAAAGATAATAAAAAGAAAATAAAACTAACAGCTTTCTGAATTTAAATTGTAACTAAACCCCAAACACAAATCTGTAGTAGGGTACTGAACTGGACATCTGCTATTGGATGATCTTTGGTGCCAGGTGATGTCACCTTCTATAGAGTACAACAGGTGCTGACATCACCTGCCAATAGCAGATCAGCCAATAGCAGAAGTCCAGTTCAGTTCCCTACTTTTCACCATTAGATGTCAGGCTTCACCACAAATTTGGGTTTGGGGTTTAGTTAATTTTTAAAAAGTAACTAATAACGGATGACAAGAATTGAAAAACCAACATGTTAAGATGTCAAAATGTACTAGTACTCTTAACGCGTTTACCACCTACGCTGATGACGGCATAATATGAAAACCAGAGGGCTTTTTGGAGTTTAGGCAGATTTGAATATGCTGCAGGGAATGTTCTGGACAAGTTCTGCTTAGCACTATTGGTTGGTTTGTAAAGTTGATGATATAGGAATTAAAACTTATTCTACCTTTGCACTCATTGTAAGTTGCTCTGGAGAGCATCAGCTAAATGACAAAAATGTAAATGACCCTGCACCCCTACCTGCTCACTCATTGTAATTGTAATTCAGGATCAGAGTGTCAGCTGAAGTGTCGATGTAAAAGGAAAATCTGATTTTCTCGGTGCTGAAGATCAGGTGTTAAATGGAAAGCAGAGCAGGGAATGGGGAGAAAGGAGAGCAGATCTGTGGCAGATGAAATAGGATTCCTGTTCCCATTACTCACCACCGGCACCAAGGTCAAACAGATGAGATTCAATGTAACACAGCCAGAAGTCTGCATCAATCTCATATATACTGAGGCGCCTTCACAAACCCCACCCCACAAATAATTCAACAATTATGCGTCTTAAAAAATTATGTTGTGACGTGTATGACAGTCATGTGGTTAATCTAAGAACTTCAGCAGTAGTTTGTGCAAATACGCCTCGTTTCCACACTTGTCATTCACTTTTGCAGATCATGACTGTCGCCCTGGGTGGCTCTCTTCACCAGTAATATATTCAAATTGATGGATTGTAAAACACAGCTTGCCAACCTTATCATGCTGAATGGATTTAGATTGATTAAAACCACACAACTGAATCTGAAGTCCTTATGCTCTCTGCAGTGTGGTAGATGGCAATCTTGGTTGTAAATAACTTGAGATAAGGGCCCGATGACTTCAGTCTCTACAAGAAAGGTGGAGAGAGAAATGTGTAAACAGCATTAATCATCTTGGCAAGCTAATTGTAGAGATAACATTAAATCTTATCTGTTTATTGACCCCAATGGGCCTATTTACAGTAGTATGTATGTTTATGACGATACACCGCTAGACAACAGGTGTCATCTGCATCATCTCACCTCACCTTTAAGTCTCACACAAACAACACAAACCCAGTTGTGCTCAATGAATTCATCTATGCTTTGGCTTTTTCTGTGGCCAATTCAAATTCAATTCCCAACTCACGTGAAGAAGTGTTCTACGGTGAGTGAAGTTTTCCTTTTTCTAGCGAATGTTTTTCTTGTTTAAGTATGACCAAAACCTAACCCTAACCAAATGGTTTTAGTTGCCTAACCTTAACCCGGACCTCAATCAAAGTTTATTTACTTGCCTAAACTTAACCGTTAGCTGTTCATGTGCTGATTATTTGTACATGACGTGTCCAATTCATGCTCAAATAATCCTTTTGTAGTCGTAGAACGTAATTTTCACATTATTCATGTCCACAACACATGATCTGCATTTCAGAGTTTGCGTTCGTCTGAGACTGTGTTGCAGGACTGGGTAATCACAAAGACGTAATTAAATTAGTTAGATTCAAACAAAGGTTTAAAGTGTGTGAGGATGCAAAAAGTAATATTGTAGCTATAGGAAAGCAATAAATCAATAGATCCTAAATAACTTCCTCTTGTTTACTTCTCCTAGACATATCTATTTAAAATCAGTGTGAGATTTTGACCATTTTCTCATACTTCTGACATTTTGCTCCTGAGAAACTAGCCTTGGATTGTCTCACTATATCATGCCTCTCACTTAGCTCTTTCATTTAGTTTCTCACATCTTACTGTAATATACACTCACTCTCTTCTAAGTCTCTAATGGGTCAGTAAGAACAAATCTATCAGCAATTTGAGTGTGACATCTACAAATGAGATATTATGCCCTTTCTTATTTGTCTCGAGCATTTCTTACAATGAACACAGATGTACTGTATATTCTCATGTGCATTTTAAGGGGGGATTGAGGAGAAAGAATTCAGATATAACTGATCCTACATTAATGCTGTTATATTTCTCCAGAAACAAAGAAAAGGTGATGTTAAGCAACACATCTTTCCTATGGCTGTGTCTATTTGGATACTTCTAGTGTTAGTGTGCACATTATGTGATGTTCAACTTCAAATATGTAATTTTCTGAGAGGCTAAACTGTCACCATACTTATTTAATCCCAAATATACTCGTACATGCCTCTACACAAGTGTAGTCAAACTGTGAAATGAGCATTTAGCTGAGATAGGTACAACTGTCGCTATGGTTACTTAGGCTTTAATGGATGTCCTATTGAATAAAAGCATGCACTCAGGGACTGTGAAAGAAGAGATAGGCACATTGTTGAAAAGAGTATTCAAGGTGGAAAATAGCCTTTGAGTGGGATTTTTTTCCCACACTGTCTACCTTATGAATGTGCATGAATGCTTACTCTAATTGGTCCCGTTGGCGTAGGCAGTCAAGGAAGTTAAGATAAAGCTCACAGAAGCCCTGCAGCCACCGGAAACTAAAGATCATGCCTATTCCCAGTCGGTAATCCTCTTCAGTTCCTGAACCATTCAGCACAACAGGCTGCTTTCCCTTTCTTGCTGAATGCAGAATATTGTCCAGAGAGACGGGGATCAAAAAAAGTTTGATGTGACAGCAAGTGGTTAGCTCTCTGATCGATGATTGGCGGCGGAAATTGAGCAAACACGAATCCTTTTCCAAGCTTTATGTTGGAGTGAAAATAAATAAGAACATCTAAATTGAATACCAGTGATAATTTAGATTACAACATATAAAGTGACCAAGGCTGTTGACCCGAACACATCCCTTTTACTCAAGTAACCTGTTTTCTGACGCATATGTCATAGTTTATACTTCAATTATGAGAAAGATGCCTGGTTTACTACGATATTAATTGGGTTTGGCCGTGGCCGCACTGATCCGTTGTGTCTGTTCATTTCAATTTGTTTTCAATGAGAGCTGTCCATTGTCCACACAAGGCTGATTACGTGTCCGTCTCCATCAGATTTCCATCCGTTTTGACGGACAGAAAGTTCAACCGAGTTGAATTTTTTCTGGACAGGCGGATTCATCTGCACCTGTTTAGCCAATTAGAGGCGTTCCTACGTTTGTTTTGGAATAAAATAGCAGCGAAAACAGAGACAACGGTATGACCAAAGCAAAGATAAAGAATTGTGGTATAACATTGGGATGATTATAGGTTTTCCAGGTCAGTTTCTTATTTAATTTATACTGCAGAGTCTGTTTCTTATTTTTTCTATGAAGTAGCTCCGTTGAGCAAAGCCTTCCTGTACTTCTGTCTCGCCACCATGTTGACGTTCCAAAACCAACAGACACAAATCTATCCGTCAATAATTCTGTCTGCTTTTTGACGGATCAGTGTGGTCTTCACCTTACTGTGGCTTATAAACACCTTACTGCTTTCACTATCAGGTTTGGTTTTATCACTTACTTACTATCACTTACTATCAATATTAAAAGTAACCTAGTTCTCAGTTAAAGATGGAGAGTAGCTGGCGGCCGAACCTTTTCAGCGTTTTATCTGTTGGCGGGACACCTCAGGTAGACAGGAATATTCTGTTAACAGTTTTTTTTCATGGCAACTGGGATATTTAAGGTATCATTTAAACGTCTCAACCCGAATAAGAGCTTAATCAGAGTATGTAAATACAGCCACTGACAAGGCTGCTGGTCATGTAGCAGTCAGAGCAGCAGTTCAGTCGATCACTCTGTAACTCACAGAGGGTTTTAAAACACACAGCATGGGACTGAATCCGTTCCCTGCTGTCTGATTCTGTGTTGTATCCACTCTGTTTCTGTCTTTTTCCCTGCAGACCCTTCTGACCAAGTGACAAAACAGCAAACCAGGTTCCTGTTGCGAGCGTCGAAATCCGGCAGGTGGAGACTTGCACAATACAGATTCTCACTCGTGGGGCAGCAAAAGAGATTTTCTTTTTGCAACGGAGAAAATAGATAAAAATAAGGTGAGAAAAAGTGGAACAAATGTGCAACAAAAAGGGGAGCTGAGACACATAAATACATTTGCATGAGCTTTTGAACAGGATGTGTGGCATCTTGGTGGTAGTGCATATTTTAACACTAGGATAACACCGGGATCTTGTCGCACGTCATCCCCTCTCTTTCTCCCATTATTTTCTGTCTCTCTACTGTCAACTATAAAATAATGACAAAACAGGGAAAATTGAAATCTACAAAAATAAGGATTTTGTCACTTTCAACATATCTGTATAGTTCTGGACAATACATATTTGTTTTACTTTTCACCTTTAATTGTGTCAAAATGCTTTGTTTTCAACATAATCTGTGTTGAAATATAACGCAAATGTGTGTATTGTCCCAAATTAAACACAGGAATATTTAGAAAATGACTTGTGCTTTTTAAGAATGTAGCATTTAAATGAAGCACACGTCCAGTTCAAACAAAACCCTTTATGCCAATATTCCTTTGTGCTGAACAGAGGGAAAACTGGTCCTAAGGCGAAGCTTTATCTTATATTTCCCTCATCATATTTTTCTTCCGAGTTTTAGTGTGGGTATAAACCTAAAATGGATGGAAAGCAATAAAACAAAGCTGCAGAGCACCATGGGGGGGCATGCAATATTCACCAACATTGCTGTTTATGCTTACAAGCTTTCAGTCTTCCAAAACCTGCTGGATTGGAATATTTTTTGGGGGGAATTTGGATGCTAATATTTATCCTCAGCCCCTTTCAATTTCCTTTCACAGAGATAGCAGTTCATATGATACACAGACATGATGACTGAGACCCTATCAACATACAGTACATTGACAAACCCATACAGTATTTCATCATGATGCGGTGATAGAAGTATAGATAACCAGAGAGACCATGAAGGGACAGAGCCGAGGTGCGTAGCATGAGTTGTTTTTGTGTGAAGACTTCCAACTTTTTAATTTATCCTCCATGGTAGTATATCATGATGAATGCTACAGTCCAGATGCACTGGCCGTGACCCGCTGACCCCACAGTCCATAGCGCCTCATTGTGTCCCACTCCGCTGCTGAACACTTCCGTTTGATTTGCCGGAGGAACGGAGGTGAGTGGGAGCTCTGAAATAATCTCGGCAGGATCTCTTCAAGGTCCAGCGCTTTGCACACAAGATCAGCAATTGGCTCTCAGTCAGAGGTTTAATTTCCTGGACCTGCCTACACGCTGTGGAGAGCGAGGAAGGAAGGGAGAGGTTTTGCATCGAGCAGGTCAAGGTCAGGAGTAGGGATGGGAGGATATAAGATTTTATCGTTTATCGCGATAAAAACACTCAAGATAATTTTATCTTGGTGAATTTCCATTATCGGGGAATAATCGGGAATATCGTCACGAGCGTGAATATCCTCATGAGTGACTTGAAAAAGCTATCTAGCTCACTAACGTACAGTCCTATTGATTTTATTTTATTTAAAGAACAGACTCACACAATGTTGCTATTTTTTATTTATTTATTTATCCTTTATTTATGCAGGGGGACCTTATAATTTATGATTACCTTATTTAAGATTGTTTGATTGTTTGTTTTTTTGCATTCATTCTGCTGTCCTTGCTGTACCTCTGTCTGTGTGATCTGAAAACAAAACAAGTTATTCATTTACTGTGCATTTACAACACATAACTAATTGAACCATGTGAATGCTTGGATATCAGGTTGATAGGTAGATTATTTTTATTAATGGATTTTTTTCTCTCATTGTGATTACCTGCTGGGTGTTGGCGAGAGTCTGAATCTGTCCTTGTTTGTTTTTCACTAAAAAGGATGTTCACAAAAAAACAGATGTGTCCTATGATGCAATAAAAATATTTGTTTCTTAACAAAATGTAAGGTAAAGTGATTCCAGTATGTTTTAGTGCCATTTTAAGAGTTTTAAGCATATTTTGATGATTATCAGGATAATATCGTGAATCGCAATTATTTTGGCCAGGATAATCGTGACATGAAATTTTCATATCGTCCCATGCCTAGTCAGGAGGTTCATTTACGGTGGCGCTGGGATTACACAAGACTCTATGGAGAAAGAAAACTAAAAAAAAAAACAGACTAAGGCTTGCCGGAAAACACCAGAGTTTCTTTCCACAATCCAAATTCCAAATACCAAGCGACTGAGCAACATTCCTGAAAAGATGCTCCGTGAAAGGTGCTGAGGAGATGCAACAGCAGCCTAGATGATGAATTTCAGATCGTTTTTTCACTAACAGATTCTGAGCCCAACTGTCATGCTGTGATACTGTGAAGCATAATCCATGTTGTCCAAGCTGTGGCATATAGTTACCATTTGTAAAAACTGTTATTTGCTATGCACAACCAACTGGCGGTGACTCAAATTGTGTTTTGTCCAAACGTCTCGTAAACACAAACTGTCATGGGAGAAACGCAGATTCTGGAGCAGTTTGAGTGAAACGATTCTTAGTGTGACGATGGAGTGGAATTCTGTTTTGTTTGAGTGAAATGGAAGCAGTGAAGAGATCATTTCAGATGTTTCACTTCTTGTTGGTCAGCTGACGGTCAACCTCGTCCCCACATTATTATGCTGAATGAGCACTGAACGCTACGTAAAGAAATCACCTGGCATTGAGTGTGTTAGCCTTTGACCTTTGCCCCCTCTCCTCCACACATGGACTAGACAGTGAAAACTCGATGACACCAGTGCTTAATTTGTGCACCTGGTGTTTTTTTTTTTTTTTGTCTGCCATGTAATACTCACAATAGTTGACTCTTCTTTCCTTTCCCCTCCCTTCCAAAAACCTGTCTCATTTCCATATGAAGACAGGTGATTAACCTATTAGAAAGTAACAACAAGCGCATAGTAACCACTTCACACACAGAGAGCTGCTCTGCAGAGTGTGTTATGGTAAACTTCAGACAGCGTCATGGCTAAAAGTTGAATTTGCTGTCCATATGTCCGCTGTGTGGACTATTTTGGAAAATTAGACAAGGTAAGCATGATTTTTTTTTTTTGTAAACATGTTAGCATATTCTGTAATCTATTAGGTCTCTGCTGGGACAATCAAAATTCATATTTGCATAGATGACTGCGAAACAGAATTTTTTTGGAGTGCGGACCTGTAAGTCCCACAGTTAAATATGCGGGCAATTGCATGTTATGTTGAGTGTCCAGAAATAATTGGTAATAACATGAGAATTGGTTGACGTTAATACGGAGCCCCTCCTCGACCCACTGTAGTTTGCCTACAGAGCCAACAGGTCTGTAGACAACACAGTCAACATGGGACTCCACTTCATCCTCCAGCACCTAGACTCCCCCGGCACCTACGCCAGGATCCTGTTTGTGGACTTCAGCTCCGCATTCAATACCATCGCCCCAGCTCTTCTCCAGGACAAACTATCCCAGCTGAACGTGCCTGAGCCCACCTGCAGGTGGATCACTGACTTCCTGACAGACAGGAAGCAGTACGTGCGGATGGGCAAACTTGTCTCTGAGCCCCGGACCATCAGCACTGGAGCCCCACAAGGCTGTGTGCTCTCTCCTCTACTCTTCTCCCTCTACACCAACAACTGCACCTCTAGCCACCCTTCTGTAAAACTCCTGATGTTTGCGGACGACACAACCCTCATTGGATTAATCACCAACGGGGAAGAGTCCGCCTACAGGAAGGAAGTTGACCACCTGGCTTCCTGGTGCAGCCAGAACAACCTGGAGCTGAATGCTCTGAAAACTGTAGAGATGGTTGCAGACTTCAGGAGGAGCCCAGCCCCAACCGCCCCCCTCACCATGTGTGACTCCCCAGTTAACACTGTGGAGTCATTCAGATTCCTGGGAACAATAATCTCCCAGGACCTCAGGTGGGAGGAGAACATCACTGCCACCGCCAAGAAGGCCCAACAGAGGATGTTCTTCCTGCGGCAGGTGAAGAAACGCAGAAAACGATGGTCCAGTTCGACACGGCCATCATTGAGTCCATCCTCACCTCATCGATCACCGCCTGGTACGCTGCCTCCACCGCCAAGGACAGAGGCAGACTGCAGCGGATCATCCGGTCAGCCGAGAAGATCATCGGCTGCAACCTGCCGTCTCTACTGGACCTGTACAGCTCCAGGACCAGGAAGAGAGCGGGAAAGATCATCGCTGATCCTTCCCATCCCGGTCACCACCTCTTCCAAAGACTTCCATCCGGCAAAAGGTTCCAGTCTATCAAGACCAAAACCTCACGCCACCTGAGCAGTTTCTTCCCCATGGCAGTGGGGCTCACAAACAAGCCCCCTGCCTCTCACTGACTCTCTGCCTCTCACTGACCCAAACTAAATTGCACACGTACACAAACACTCACACACACACACATGCACTGTTGTTCCTGCAACACCAACATCTCCCACCTCACCATACAATTAACATGTGCAATACATCATATATATTTTGTATATATGTTGTTAATATTTTGTTATTTCTTGTATTTTGCTATATTTATGTACCTTATGCACCAACCACACCAAGTCACTTTCCTTGTATGTGCAAACATACTTGGCATAATAAAAGAATTCTGATTCTGATTCTAAGGGACATGTGTTGGAATAATTGTACATAGAAGTTATCCTACATTTGCTTATACTGTTTGAGAGCTATATATGTGTGTGTGTGTGTCTGTGCGGGAGGATGTGTTAACTGTTTTTCAGAGATATCACGAAGCCTCACGGGCAGGCTCAAGGACGAGGTGAAACCGAGGTGAAACCGCATTGAGGAGGCAGATAAGAAACACTCCTACAAGAAGGCGGAGGCCGCAACTATGCCCTTGATCTGAATGAAGACACCTGCTACAAACGAGGACTTCTTTGTAACCATGTTTAGAAAAAGATACGTAGAGAATTTCAGCCCGTGTGTCCCCCACCCTTTAGGGGCTGAAATCCTTTTGTAACTAGGAACCACCTTAAGGAAATAAAAGGAGAGGAGACGGCGGGACGGGTTCAGAGCGGGTTGGAAAGTGTAACTGAGCACGTTTCCGTCCGTTCTCCTTGCAAGGAAGAAAACTCTAACTCTGTGTCTTCTCTCTTTGTGTGTGTTTTAATAATGTTCAGGTTGCTTGAACCTGACAACATGGGCAAAAAAAAAAAAAAATCTTTAAGTTTCTGGTGCGCACGAGAAACTTTCCTGTGTGCACAAGATAGTTTCTCGTGCCCACGGGATAGTTTCTCATGCGCACCAGAAACTTAAAGATTTTTTTTTTTTGCCCATGTCCCCTTGGGGGCTCTGTACTAGAAGGGCTGTAAGCCACACATCAATGTGGGCATTTCAAAACCAGCGTGGTCCAGCTGAGTGTCGCATTTAGGTCGACTTCTAGCTGCACCACGACACGTTTTATTGCATTATTCACTGACATTGTTTCCTACATTCAAAATCAATATCCTATTAAAGTATTTGTATTGAATATTGATGCGTAACTACTCGAACCAGAATTTCTCTGGTAAATAGTTGAAGCCATTGCAGTTTCCTTTATGTATGATTAGGATGTCTCATAGTAGCCTATGTGGGCATTTTTATGTTGTGCACAGTGCAGTTATATCTTTAGTCTGCTACTTGAAGGGCAGGTTTGTAAAAATGAGCGTTATGTAGCCTATGCAATAATCAAATATTGTTATAGGTCCCCAGTAGTCGGAGCTCTAAGGTCATACAGTCAGTTATTTAGTAATGTTTAGGCTGTTAGGATAAGCTGTATGGCTGCACTGAGCACCACCGTGCCTCCAATGCGCTTGTTGTCTTGATATGTTCCGGGACCTTTTCCCTCCAGACCGACTCGCAGGAACACCGACCGCTTGGTGTTCCGGGACCTCATCATTTACAAATTAAGCACTGGATGACACCAATGTTGATATTGATATTCAATATTGATATTGGTGGAGCTTTTTTCCAGGCTGAATTGTACTGGATTTCAACTTCAATTTAGTCCATGAATTGTACTTTTAATATTTTTTATTTTTTTTTAAATCACTGTATTTGTATCTGATTTTTGCTCTCTTACTCATTATCCATCACCCTTTAGTGTGTCTTGTTTTGTTGATGTTTGTTATTGTTTGTTTGCTGGCTCGTTTAGTCCGTTTTGTGGTGTTATCTTGTGTTATGGACGTATGTATGAGCTTACTGCAGCAGTTGATGTGGCAATAACGTGAAGTAACAGATTGCATGGAGGCTTTATCTTATATTTCCCTCATCATATTTTTCTTCTGAGTTTTAGTGTGGGTATAAACCTAAAATGGATGGAAGGCAATAAAACAAAGCTGCAGAGCACCATGGGGGGGCATGCAATATTCACCAACATTGCTGTTTATGCTTACAAGCTTTCAGTCTTCCAAAACCTGCTGGACTGGAATATTTTTTCGGGGGAATTTGGATGCTAATATTTATCCTCAGCCCCCCTTTCAATTTCCTTTCACAGAGATAGCAGTTCATATGATACACAGACATGATGAGACCCTATTGTACATAAAAAATCAACATACAGCACATTGACAAACCCGTACAGTATTTCATCATGATGCGGTGATAGAAGTATAGATAACCAGAGAGGCCATGAAGGGACAGAGCCGAGGTGCGTAGCATGAGTTGTTTTTGTGTGAAGACTTCCAACTTTTTAATTTATCCTCCAAGTATATCATGATGAATGCTACAGTCCAGATGCACTGGCCGTGACCCGCTGACCCCACCCGCTTAACCAACTGGCGGTGACTCAAATTGTGTTTTGTCCAAACGTCTCGTAAACACAAACTGTCATGGGAGAAACGCAGATTCTGGAGCAGTTTGAGTGAAACGATTCTTCGTGTGACGATCGAGTGGAATTCTGTGTTGGAGTGAAATGGAAGCAGTGAAGAGATTTCAGATGTTTTACTTCTTGTTGGTCAGCTGACAGTTAACCTTGCCTCCACATTATTATGCTGAATGAGCACTGAACGCTACGTAAAGAAATCACTTGGCATTGAGTGTGTTAGCCTTTGACCTTTGCCCCCTCTCCTCCACACATGGACTAGACAGTGAAAACTCGGTGACACCAATGTCGACGCAGATATTGGCGGAGCTTTTTTCAGGCTACTGAATTGTACTGGATTTCAACTTATATTTTGTCCATGAATTGTAATTTTAATTTTGTTAAATCACTTTATTTGTACCTGATTTTTGCTCTCTTACTTATTATCCATCACCCTTTAGTTTGTCTTGTTTTGTTGTTATTGTTTGTTATTGTTTGTTTGCTGGCTTGTTTAGTTTGTTTTGTGGTGTTATCTTGTGTTATGGATGTATGTTTTTATGAGCGTACTGCAGCAGTTGATGTGGCAATAAAGGGAAGTAACAGATTGCATTCAATAAATATGATTACAAATATAATGTGATTTCTGAGAATTCCTCTTTTGTGGCCATAGTTTTATTGCTTTAAAATTAAATGTAACAAAAGTAGGCCATGCACTCACTCTCATATGTTCCAAAGACCAAATAAATACTACTAAAAAGCAATTGATGTTTGTGAATTATAGGTTTTCAGTTTAAATAGTCTTTTCCATCTATCATTTATGGCAGGTAGTTCTACTACACGGTCAAAATGTGAGCGTAAATGAGGATTTCTGTTTCCTGCCAAGATTCCCCAGAAGAAGAATATGTCAATCTACTGACAAAATCAGATTCTTTTCAGAGAAAGGAGAGCCTCAGTAAAGGGCTCCTGTGATTCACATCATCAGGCAACCTCACATTTTTGGCCTCCCTGCGAGACCTTTCAATTGAATTTGAAATGACCAGATGATACCGCGTGCAAGTGAGAATACCTTGGTGGCAGGTCGCTGTGGCTAATCAAAGTCTCTACACATGCTCTTAGCTCACATGACGACCCTGGCTTTGTCATTTCAGCAGACCTGTTCTGTGTAACACGGCTCCTGGGCAGCACAGGGAGAAAAGGAGACAAAAAAAAAAAAAAGACGAAAATGAATTAATCTGTTCCTAGCTTTCCATCTGCCATTCTGCCCATATGTATGATGCGGCCTTTGGCGGGTCCAGTCATAACTCGCTATCTGCTCTCCCTAGCTCAAATGTCCCATGAGCGAAACTGGTCTGACATGACAGCTGTGAAACAGACACCACTGGCCGTGAGAATTAGCCAGTATATATGAATATCTTCCGGGAATCAAGGACACAGGCCACCGTGGATCGCATTTCATGGCTGTCAGGATATAGATTACAACTAACCATGTGTATTTAATATACGAATGGCCATATTAACCTATTCATCAAACTGTCCATAGTTTAACATCGAAAAGCCTGTTTAATGCTTTTTTCTGTTTTCCCTCACAACAAAACAACATGCAGGAAAGGTTGTGTAAATTGGCCCTTAGCATTTGTTTCCCAGCCTCAGCAGCGATGTGTAAAAATCAATAATCATTTAGACTTTCAAAGCAGCTGATTGCTAACCCACATGCTGCTCATCACAGGGTGCAATCAAAGTGACATTGTGCTGCAAGGGAAGCTCAGGCGTTCTCAACATGTGACCAAATGAAACATGTGAGTTATGGAAAAATCCCTTCTTCCTTTCTCGTCAGTGCTTATTTTTTTTCCCCTTTTTCTAGCACTTCTCTCTTGTTGTATTTCCACACTCTTGCAGAAGTGTGGATATATTGCTCTCTCCCTATTCTGTATGGGTAAGTGTCTTGGCACTTGTCAGCACTCTTTCAGGGTCAGTGGTTTTCCACTTTGTTTGGGTGAATCTGAGCTGTTTGTCTAGAAAATCAGCATTGACAACGCCAATGACAAAATGCAGTGTTCCTGTGACATTTTCTTGCAAATAAATGTCCATTTCAGCTCATAAAAGCTTTTCCATTTGCTGTGCTAAACACCCAGTGTCAGGTAGGTGTTTCCTGGGAAAGTGATGTGTTTACACTTCTGGCAGCAACAAAAGCGGTTTGGAATGAATAGAAGAAGAACTGAATAGTTATCATGAGCAGCGATAGCCACCGTGGCTGAACTCAAACTTCTTCAACAGAAGACCCAAGGGAAAAGAAAACAGATTAGTCGCTCAGAGGAAGGCGAGCTGCTAAAAAGGAAAGCGACCGTCTCCGAGCCAAAACTAGAGTGAACATCAGCGAGATGAAAAGCAGCTGCTGTCAGTCCAGTGACGTCAAAGTACTGGCAACACTGTTGTGAAGTGACCGCTGGGAAATACAGTGCAAAACACAGAAACAATGACTGCTTATCACCATCAAGATATCACCAAAATAAAAAAAACAAAATAAAAAAATACAACAAGAACAAGAAGATAGCACAGAAGCGATCAGGAGAAAGGGAACCTCTGCCAGCTGGAGATGACCCATGTGATCAGAATTCATTGATTATATAACTCTGTTGTATTTAAGGCACTTCTACTCACATTTCTACTATCTCTTTCTACTATCTCTGCACTGAGATTGCCTCACTCTCCTTGCAGACTTCAGTAAAAGGCTTTGCTTGATAATCCTACTGAGGGTGTGTGTCCTATCTGTGTATTGTCCAGACTTTGACCCCAACGACATGGTCACTGCAGGGACACAGATATATTGTTGAGGCACTATGGCTCTGACTTTTGTAATGCAATTACTATTTATTACATGTCCTGCTGATGATCTAGCAAATGAAGCTAATTCTACTGTTGTGTTAGTCAGTTAGTTGCACACACAGCGCCATCACGACTCAAATTTCTCTTTGAGCGGGACGGCTATTTATGCTGCTCACAAAACTTTTTTGAAGACAGGTTATATTACTCATTAAAGCAAAGTAATAGCCTATCATACGGTGACCACCTACATAACATTATCATTATCACCAAATCATCAGACATGTTTTCAGAATTTAAAATGGTCAATCTACAATGAAATATTCAGTTTTCTACTGTAAGAGATATTTTAGATATTTAAGTTTTTTTTTTAAGAAAAACTCCTGATCAGTGACACTCAGCAGTCCTTTCTGCTCTTGACAAATCTTGTTGAAAGAATTTCAGGGCTTTCTTATTTTCTTTACAGCACAGGTTCATGAAATGAGCACGAACTCTGAAACGTACATTATGTGTTGTGGAACATGAATTATGTGAACATTACGTTCCTCCACCATGAATTTGGATTACATTGGACACTACCATGAGTTGGATTTTTTTTTTTTACCTGTTTGGCAGGTGAAAAGGTTTGGTAATTATTATTTGAATTTTAAGACGGCATGCTCATTTTACAAAATGAGACCAGGCTGTGTAATGAAGGTGGCAGCCAAAGCAGAACAGTTTAGGCTATTTACTTAACTGTTTATTTTACTGTAGTTGTTGCCAATGTTCCCTCTAAACCAGTGGTGTCCAGTTCTGTGCCATTCCAACGCAATACAACACCAGCTGATTTCACTTGATTGAGCACACCTTCAACCAGAGAGGGACGAGCTGACCGGTGAAAACCTGCAGAGCTATGACGTGACGGCCACCCAAAATAGAATTCAGGCACTTACTCCAAACTGTCACCATGACAACTCAACAGTTACCACAATGGAGTCCTAGAATTATGGTATCACACGGCGGCCATGTTCTTTTCCCCTTTCTCCCACCAGGAAGTCCATCTCTGACATGTGAGTGGGGTTATTACAGAGAGGGGGAGCCTGCTGAGTCTGTGATGCTCTAATTTTCGAGGCTTGTTAGTCCTGCGTTTCTGCATCAGCGACACTCAGCAGTCCTTTATGCTCTTGACAAACCTTGTTAAAAGAATTTCAGGGCTTTCTTATTTTCTTTGTAACACAGCCTCATGACATTTCGTGACATGAGCACGAACTCTGAAAAGTACATTATGTGTTGTGGACATGAATTATGTGAACATTACGTTCCACCATGAACAATACTATGAGTTGGATTTGTTAACGCAGGTAAAACAACTTTGGTTAAGGTCAGGGTTAGGGTCAGAGTTTGGTTTAGGCAACTATAACAATTTGGTTAAGGTTAGGGTAAGGTTTTGATCATGTTTAAATAGGATAAACCTTCACTACAAAATTAAAACTTTACTCACAGTAGAAAACGTCTTGGGATGAGCTGTGAATCAAACCCAGGTAAATGTTTACACCCATCAACCACACTACTTCAGTGTCAGAATGCTGTTTCTAGTGGTGTCACCTTTAACTAATCCTTTTGTAACGGGAAAACAAATTTCTCTCAATTTTTGTGCATGGAGCATATATTTACATTTTACATACATTTTTACCCTGGTTACCCCGGTTACCCCCCTCACTGAACCCTACGCAAAGACAGCACTTTAGACCGTCAAGAGGGCCACTTTCTCAAGATTATGTCATTCTCATTCATGCCACACAGACATACATTAATAATTTCAAGGAGCCTTTGGCACCATACGCATGATGCATGACGAAACGGCTTGACGTGGGCTAAAGGAGACGGTTCACTCGGGGTGACGGAGACCCGTGGCACAGCGGGACTCGTTCCGCCGGCCGGACGAGGTGACGGAGCAGCAGCGGTCTCTTCCTGCGCTAAGTGGAGAGGCGTTCACTGCAAAAGCACAAGACGGAGACATTATTCTGAATTCTTGACCTTGCCCAGTCACGCTGTACTTCTCATAAGTGAAATTATGTGCTGCTAATTAGCGAATAACTGGATGCTTTGTTGTGGTAGCTGCAGGATAGATGAGGAACTAGCACAATGGCTTCCTCTGTAGGTATGATCCATCAAAAACAACACGTTTCTATAAATAGGACATGCTTTTTGATCTTGGTATTACATGCTATTAGGTGGTGGCTTTTACTGAAGGCATTATAAAGTGCATATACTGTTAGCATGGGTGGCTTCAAAGGGGGTGAACGCCTTAACAGTGTTAGAGCTACAGTATGTTCTGCCCATGGAGGTATACAGAGGAACACACAGACAACCCTTCCATTGTTTTTACTGTGATGAAAGCTTTCTGGGTTGTCGGCCATCACACCAGTCTCTCATCCAGAAACGCGCTTTCTGCTCTCGTCACTGAATGACGCAGACACAGAAGGTATATACCAAGCCTAACCCATATACCGAGATATTCTGCATCAGAACAGCCTGAAAGCCAGCACTTTGCACTTATCATGAAATGAAATAAATGAAAGGATGTAACCCATTTGGAATTGCATTTTTTCTTTTTCTGCCCTTTGCTCCCAAACAACTCTACAAATGTTCACATTATAGTTGGTTCCCGCAAAGACGTTTCTGTGTCTAAAGGCAACTCCAGATGTTGGGAAATGAGGCTGTGAGATCTTAATTAGTGCCTGTAGAAGTCACTGAAGTGATACTGCTAATGAGAGCCGTAAACCTTCTCTTTGGCATATTAAAGATTTTTGCTGCTCCATAGCACATAATGACCATGAAATACCTGCAGTTGGCACACATTTTCAGTCCTGATTTGAACCGTCAATCTTCTGGTCACATGACTTCTTCTCTTACAGGCTGTTGCTGCACCGAGGATGGAGCTCAGTCACAGCCACAGGAGACGGGATTCATATAAAATTGTTTCCTTTAAGTTGAGCTCTTTGACAGTTTTGACAGTTATCAATCAACATCCATGTCAGTCAGCTAGGGGGCGTCGATCTTATGATATGTTCCCTCAGACAGGTTATTACCTAAGGAAGGTTGGCTTGTAGTTGTAATTTGTGTCATGTCTCCTTCATGGTTCAAAGGAGAGCTAATCACCATGATGACACACCAATTTGAAACTTTCCCATCAACTACCTCAGGAATTTACTAGGATTCATAGAGACATTGCGTTCCAAACTCAAAAATAAATGTTTATTTCCACTGGAAGATAGCCCATGCATAAAAATGAACTCCTCTAATGACAACTGTCCTTTGCCTGAACATTATTTCCAACAGAAAATGAGTTTTTCAAACGAGCCGTTCAAAACAAATATGAAATTGAGTGCAAACATCATTAATATATTTGCTGAAGACTAGACAAATTGTGTGCGTGATTGTTGGGGTCTAAATTGCAATTACCGTCCGCTCTTTCCCGTCTCTATTCTGGGCCGCCGGAACATGAGTTTTCTTCCATTGAATATCACTAATAACAATAAAACTTTCAGAAGCAGAGATGGAATCACTTTATTCGCCAAGTACAATAAATGAACAGGAATTGTCTTTGTAGCACTGGTGCAATTACCGATACACAGGATATGATGTAACTATCCTTTGTGCTATTGATAGCTAGCATAGTAACACAGGACACACTGACACACACGGTGCAGGAACAGAACTTCACATTAACTGCAAGGGGGTGCAGGTCATACAATAGACAGTAGACTAGACTTTCTTAATAAATACAAAACTAGAAGGCACTCAGCAGAGCGCAAACCTCCACCAACACTGAACAATCCAAGCTGCAGCCTCCGTAATGGTTTATGTTCATCATTTTTCTTCCGGGTTTAATTTTCCAACAAATGCAATGCTTTTAGCAGCCGACTTAAAAGTAACAGATGTCGGCCCATGCCCCCAGCACTTGAACGCAGTAGTTATGACTAATTAACGAAATATATCTAATAGCGGAAATCCCAGATCTGGATCACCACCAAAATCTCCTTGCACCAAGGGCTACCTCTTCCACAAAATTCAGCCAAATCCATCCAGAACATTTTGAGATAGTGTATCTTGCCAACAAACAGACAGACAGACAGAGAGACAGAGTTAAAAACATTGTATCACACTCCATGCAGTGCGGCTTGCAATAGGTTTCAGCTGTAGGTGAGAGTCCAGCGGGGCGATGAAATAACATACTGTGACTTTGATCAAGCTCTGATGCCCTGCACCCAAACTCTGAATCTCTGGCCAACCTTAAAGGAGCCATTAGTAAGACTGTCACTGCCCCATATAGCACAAAATGACCATAATACATCTGTGGGGAGTTGATGGGGTTGCTGATCAATACCAATAACCCAACGATTACTTCGCCAAGTGCTGAGATTTCTGTCTAAACTCTCTTTCTGGTCTGTAGGAGGAGACAAGTTCTGTTGATGTTGTTGCAATTCCCACTGGTCACTTAAATAGGTCGATAAATGTCATAGATTACTTAATGCCCCTTTAAATAGTAAATCAGCACTAAATCACATAGGGCAGATCATTGCTCTGCTATGGATTGAAACTTTCAAGCATATTGTGCTTCTGGCCGCTCCCCAATCTCAGTGATGTCAAATCAGGTGTTTTCAAATCAATTGAAAGTTTGAAAGTTTCAACTTGCAGCAGCAATTTTCTGACCTATGTGATTTAGTGTTGATTTGCTCTTTAAGGAACGGCTTCTATCCTGAAATTTCTACTAAACACTAAATATTTAACAGCTCCGATACGCACGATAACGATACGATAACGACAAAATAATTACATGACTCGAAACTCAGAATGTAAGAGACAGTGATCAGTCACTCTAATTGTTGCCAGCGGTGTTATTGACCTGTGATCAGTTGCAGGAGAAAAAAGTTGCAGGAGAAAAAATGATTGAGGTTCAGAACAGATAATGTGTATACAAACATTAAATCAGAAATTAATTGAAAAATATATTTGCATTCATTTTTCATGCTGCACAAATAAAATGCACCAGCAGACTCAACAGCAATCTGAACTCAAACCATTTACCTCAAAATAATCCAACATTGCTGTTTTCTCCCAGGCGTTTTCAACATGCAGTGGCAATGCCATCATTCTTTTTTACCCTGCACATAAATGAAAAGATGAAAACTAAAAAACATTTAGATAGTTTTACAAGTAGGTTTAGTTTTTTCACAGTCTAGTTTTTATTTTTATTTCAGTTCACGACAATGTTTTCATCTTAGTTTTAGTTTACTCCGACCCAATTCCAAGGCAGAGCTAAGAGAGCAGGTAGCCAAATACCCAATGTTATCAGAAGTATAATGCACTGTGCAAACTGCAGAAAGACATATTTTAATACCACTACTACTACTACTACTAATACCACCACCATTGAATACATTCGAATTGCAGAAAAAAGAAACAATGACACAATATAAAGGGGATGGGGTTAAGGAAGGAGCTACAATGCTTCAATGTTGCAATGTACCTATTGACTTACATTTGAAAATTTAAAAAATGGTCACAAAAAGAGATTTGACGGTCTATATTTGTCCAAGTATATCTAAACTAACCATGAAA